>NC_036870.1:18882817-18911394 GCF_002910315.2 Salvelinus sp. IW2-2015
GAAAGCCCTGCCTCCAGCTGTTTGCTTAGAAATTCTATGGACAATTAGGAGGCCTGCGTCTTGTGACCGTAGCATACGTGTAGGTATGTACGGCAGGACCAAATCGGAAAGATAGGTAGGAGCAAGGCCATGTAATGCTTTGTAGGTTAGCAGTAAAACCTTGAAATCAGCCCTTGCCTTAACAGGATGCCAGTGTAGGGAGGCTAGCACTGGAGTAATATGATCAAATTTTTTGGTTCTAGTCAGGATTCTAGCAGCCGTATTTAGCACTAACTGAAGTTTATTTAGTGCTTTATCCGGGTAGCCGGAAAGTAGAGCATTGCCGTAGTCTAACCTAAAAGTAACAAAAGCATGGATTCATTTTTCTGCATCATTTTTGGACAGAAAGTTTCTGATTTTTGCAATGTTACGGAGATGGAAAAAAGCTGTCCTTGAAACGAGTCTTGATATGTTCGTCAAAAGAGAGATCAGGGTCCAGAGTAACGCCGAGGTCCTTCACAGTTTTATTTGTGACGACTTTACAACCATCAAGATTAATTGTCAGATTCAACAGAAGATCTCTTTGTTTCTTGGGACCTAGAACAAGCATCTCTGTTTTGTCCGAGTTTAAAAGTAGAACGTTTGCAGCCATCCACTTCCTTATGTCTGAAACACAGGCCTCTAGCYAGGGCAATTTTGGGGRTTCACCATGTTTCATTGAAATGTACAGCTGTGTGTCATCCGCATAGCAGTGAAAGTTAACATTATGTTTTCYAATGACATCCCCAAGAGGTAAAATATATAGTGAAAACAYTAGTGGTCCTAAAACGGAACCTTGAGGAACACCGAAATGTACAGTTGATTTGTCAGAGGACAAACCATTCACAGAGACAAAGTGATATCTTTCCGACAGATAAGATCTAAACCAGGCCAGAACTTGTCCGTGTAGACCAATTTGGGTTTCCAATATCTCCAAAAGAATGTGGTGATCGATGGTATCAAAAGCAGCACTAAGGTCTAGGAGCACGAGGACAGATGCAAAGCCTCGGTCTGACACCATTAAAAGGTCATTTACCACCTTCACAAGTGCAGTCTCAGTGCTATGATGGGGTCTAAAACCAGACTGAAGCATTTCGTATACCTTGTTTGTCTTCAGGAAGGCAGTGAGTTGCTACGCAACAGCTTTTTCAAAACTTTTTGAGAGGAATGGAAGATTCGATATAGGCCAATAGTTTTTTATATTTTCTGGGTCAAGGTTTGGCTTTTTCAAGAGAGGCTTTATTACTGCCACTTTTATTGAGTTTGGTACACATCCGGTGGATAGAGAGCAGTTTATTATGTTCAACATAGGAGGGCCAAGCACAGGAAGCAGCTCTTTCAGTAGTTTAGTTGGAATAGGGTCCAGTATGCAGCTTGAAGGTTTGGAAGCCATGATTATTTTCATCATTGTGTCAAGAGATATAGTACTAAAACACTTAATTGTCTCTCTTGATCCTAGGTTCTCGCAAAGTTGTGCAGACTCAAGACAGCTGAGCTTTGGAGGAATACGCAGATTTAAAGAGGAGTCCGTAATTTGCTTTCTAATGATCATGATCTTTTCCTCAAAGAAGTTCATGAATGTATTACTGCTAAAGTGAAAGCCATCCTCACTTAGGGAATGATTAGTTCATTGACTATAACTGCCTTTGAAGTGAGGGATCTAACATTAAGTAGCCCTATTTTGAGATGTGAGGTATCACGATCTCTTTCAATAATGGCAGAAATGGAGGAGGTCTTTATCCTAGTGAGATTGCTAAGGCGTACACCGCCATGTTTAGTTTAGTTTTGCCCAACCTAGGTCGAGGCACAGACACGGTCTCAATTGGGATAGCTGAGCTGACTACACTGCCTGGCCTGCACCCTATTTCATTGTCACGTCAAATTGTACAAGACAGGACCAACAGATCTGGGACCAGGATACGTCAGCAATGCTTTACCACTCGGAAAGCAACCCCAGGAAGAAATAATGACTTTTGAAGAATTCTGTGATGTAAATCACAGAACAAACTGTGACAACTGTCGAGATAAACAACAGACAACAGATCTGACTCGTTCTTTTGATCACCCAGAAAATCAGCTTTCAAACATACATTCCAATCCTTGTTCTACTCGTAGAGGCTTTGGGCTGATCTGGTTATCAGGCCTCGTAGATAAGAGCTTCTAGTAACCAAAAACTAAGTCTGCATTCTTCCAGACCGACCCCCCGTCGTTAACATCTCAACTATTTATGTTGTCTTTGTGCGAAGGTGCAGGTAGGACAACCTACCCAGTTCAAAACCCTCTCGGTTCAACATCTGGATGTTCTAAATCATCTGGAGAGCGGCAGTAAATCACAGCTTCCTTTTGTAAATCTACTAAAACATTTGTGTGCCTTTTTTACTCCTATAGACTGGGGTTCACTAAACATCCTAGTTTAGCTTGTTTAACCACAGAGAGGAGAGGAGAGTGGAGTAGAAAGAACATCTAATATCTGTCCGGAAAGAACTCAACATCCAGAAGAACACAGCAGCTCTAAAATCTGAGCATCCTATTCCTGAAATGTCTTGAGTCAATAAGTATTAAACCCCTTCATTATGGCAACCTAAGTTCAGGAGCAAAACTGAGTCACATAAGTGAGTGAGTCACATGAGTCACAAGTCACATAACAAGTTGCATGGACTCTCTGTGTACAATAATAGTGTTATACATGATTTTTGAAGGATTACCTCATCTCTGTATCCCAAACATGCAATTATCTATAAGATCCCTCAGTCGAGCAGTGAATTTCGAACACAGTTCTACCCACGAAGACGAGAGAAGTTTTTCAATGCCTCGCAAAGAAGGGCACTTATTTTGCACAATCCAGGTGTGGAAAGCTCTTACAGACTTACCCAGAAAGACTCACAGCTGTAATTGCTGCCGAAGGTGATTCTAACATGTATTAAGTCAGGGGGTTGAATACTTATCTAATCAAGATATATTAGTGTTTTATTGTTCATAAATGTTTTTCAAATGTAAGAATTCTTCTTCCACTTTGACATTACGGAATATTTTGTGTAGGTTGTTGACAAAACTGTAATTCATTTTAATCCCACTTTATAACACAACATAATGTGGAAAAGTCAAGTGTGAATAGTTTCTGAAGGCACTGTAGCTAGAGATACAAGTTCATTTGTTCACGGGATATTTCAATTTCTGACACAATCTCCAAGAACATGCATTGGAAAATTCACTGACAACCAGATCTGGGCCTCCCGGGTGGCGCAGTGGTCTAGGGCACTGTATCGCAGCGCTAGCTGCGCCACCAGAGACTCTGGGTGGGAGGTCCGTGGGGCGACGCACAATTGGCCTAGCGTAGTCCGGGTTAGGGAGGGTTTGGCCGGTAGGGATATCCTTGTCTCATCGCGCACCAGCAACTCCTGTGGCGGGACGGGCGCAGTGCGCGCTAACCAAGGGAGCCGGGTGCACGGTGTTTCCTCCGACACATGGCTTCCGGGTTGGCCTCCCGGGTTGGAGGCGCGCTGTGTTAAGAAGCAGTGCGGCTTGGTTGGGTTGTGTTTCGGAGGACGCATGGCTTTCGACCTTCGTCTCTCCCGAGCCCGTACGGGAGTTGTAGTGATGAGACACGATAGTAATTACTAGCAATTGGATACCACGAAAATTGGGGAGAAAAGGGGGTAAAATTAAAAATAAAAACACAATTATAAAAAAGACAACCAGATCTGTACAAAAGCCCTCTCCAGCTGTCCCTGTTCCAGACTGAGGGGAAGGGTGAACTGAACACTGTCCCTGGTCCAGACTGAGGCATGGCAGGCACCCCTGGGGGAAGGGTGAACTGAACACTGTCCCTGGTGATGATCCAGGACCATTGTTCCTATCCGGCTCGAAGGACCAGAAAAAAGAGTGCCGTCCCAGAAGAGGTGTTTTTTTAAGATTGGAACGGGTTTTCAAATAAGTTAATTGTGTCACCGTATATTTCCATTTCTAATACAAGCGTCGATAGCATACATCGGGACATTCCAACATGTTTCATATTCGTAAACTCCACACATGATATAGTGGTGCTGTGCAGGTTAGACAGAACTACACTAGAGTTACATGTCAACACCCTCAAGAAAAGCACACTATTCCATGCCATGATTATTTATTCCAACCCATCATCCTTTTAAAATTTTATTTCACCTTTATTTAACCAGGTAGGCTAGTTGAGAACAAGTTCTCATTTGCAACTGCGACCTGGCCAAGATAAAGCATAGCAATTCGACACATACAACAACACAGAGTTACAGATGGAATAAACAAAACATACAGTCAATAATACAGTAGAAAAATAAGTCTATATACAATGTGAGCAAATGAGATAAGGGAGGTAAAGGCAAAAAAAGGCAAAAAAGGCCATGGTGGCGAGGTAAATACAATATAGCAAGTAAAACACTGGAATGGTAGATTTGCAGTGGAAGAATGTGCAAAGTAGAAATATTAATAATGGGGTGCAAAGGAGCAAAATAAATAAATAAATACAGTAGGGGAAGAGGTAGTTGTTTGGGCTAAATTATAGATGGGCTATGTACAGGTCCAGTAATCTGTGAGCTGCTCTGACAGCTGGTGCTTAAAGCTAGTGAGGGAGATAAGTGTTTCCAGCTTCAGAGCTTCAGCTTCATCCTACCGATGATAGCGCTTACAAACCTTTTCTTTCCAGCCCAAAAGGCTGTGCCAGAATGTTATGGCCAAACTGCATAGGTCTACACAATGAAGATCTATGGCCCCAGGACACAAACACCAATCATCTCTGTGTCTCTGTTGGCCAATAATCTCCTGAAACACCATGGATGAGAGCACATGTAAATCTGGTAGCATGCTGTTCAGTCACTTCTTCTGGAAGTGGGTCAATGTGGGAGGCATTTGCTACAGGCTTTACTGCAAACCATAGAGAGATTTAGGTATATATCTTTTCGTTTATCCTTACACTGTCCATTTAACCTAACCTAATTTTTCAATCAGCATTTTGTAACGGAATGGAAATACGGTATGTTAGCACTGTCTATTGTTTCTAACTTTATTCATATCTTTTATTTTGATGTAAGACATTTGAAGGTGGTGATTGATTGCCGGAGTTGTACATTGACACAACGATTCATTTGTCAGAACTCAAACTTTCTACCTCTGACCCATCCATTACAGGGCAGGATACCAATCTGTACTGTACATAACAGTTCAAACCAACTTCAGAACAATAGAGTAAAAAGGGAAACTGTCTCCATGAGTTGCAGCCAGCTGCTGTACAAGTGAGTGAAGACAAACTCCTTATTAAAAACACTTTCACTAGACAGAGTCCCTCATATGACAGGGGAAAGGGTAGGCCTCTAATGCAGGTGCATATCTCTGGCAGAGAGCCCAGGGAGGGAGGGAGGAGAGAGAGAGGGAAGGAGAGAGTGGTAGGGAGAGGGAGACGGAGGGAGGGAGGGAGAGAGCACATGGTACAGTCTACATAGGCAGGATCTTAATTTGAGCCAGTTTGCTACAGCAGGACAATAATCCTGCAGCAAATGGAATTGTGAATTATGATGTGGATTATAATTAATGGACATTTTTGTCCAGGAGTTGATATATTTTTCATAAGGGAAAATCAAGTCTAAAATTTCAAAGTGAAAATGACAGACTTCAGAAACCTTTTAAAACCTCATATACACTGGAAATTCTAAGGAAAGTTCTCCTGCAACAGGGTGATCAAATTAAGATCATACATCTGTATATGGGACGCAATGTTGTCTCAATGTTACTCTGATGTTGTGTAACAGTGTAGAAGACACATCTGTCCACTCCTGACCACTGAAATCACCAACTGGGTTAGGAACGTTCTGACGGGCCTTTCAGATGACACTTCTGCAGTAATCAGTCATCTTTGGGCAGATGTTTTCAGCTTCATTGAAAACTTGGAGAGCTTTTTAGAAGTGTATATTTTTACACATGTTTTTATTGTGAAAGCTGTACACAAAACACTCATAGTTCTGCACTTTATATGTCACTGGAACATTCAAGCATTCTTGAAACAATC
The DNA here is from genome assembly GCF_002910315.2 of Salvelinus sp. IW2-2015. NCBI lineage: Eukaryota > Metazoa > Chordata > Actinopteri > Salmoniformes > Salmonidae > Salvelinus > Salvelinus sp. IW2-2015. Next base: position 18,888,870 of record NC_036870.1, read on the forward strand.
ATCCATTGTGCAAAAGTTATAGAACAGCACTATTGTTCCAAACTTAATGACCGATATGAGACAGTCCACAGCCCACCTCAACACCTTAGCTATGGTCAACCATTATGGAAAAAGACAGCTAGCCCCCGTAAATGAAATATTTCTTAGATGCATTCTCAGTTTCATTCACAGTGATTTTCTATAACCATATCTTCTATAACCAGTAGTCTTTCCTTCTCCTAGCCTACTGAGGGAGCTGACTATGTTGCTGTTTCTCACTGCATGGTGACTTATTCTTTGCTGGAAAGTTCACAGTAGCCACAGCTGTAAGCCTTGGAGTCAAATAGGGGGTTAGAATGAATTCTCACTGTCTGGGAAGATGTATCAAGTCCTCGGTGGAGGAAACACACACAGCCACAAATATTAATTCTGAAGAAGACACATTATAGAACATGAGAGATTAATAATAACACATACATTTTCTTTTTAATACACAATATAATAATAGGTATTTGTGCTTTCCAGGACACTCAAATACACTTTTCCTACGGCAGAAGGCCTGGGAATGCCATCTATGACACTAAGATGAGGTGTGGTGTGTGTGGGCACTGGGAAGTGTGTCTGTCATTGTCAGCCCCTGGGGAAATCCCAGTCACATGGGACCAGACTATGTGTGGCAGGAGGCTCTAATGTCTAACTTGCAAATCTTGGTCTGAAACCAGTGGCAGAACCATGGAAGCTTCTGGAAGTCATTTTACTTTTTCACTCTTTATAAATTGAGTTTCAGATAGATTTTCCGAACTCGTTTACGAACTACCCATGAATATGGAGAGGGTGTGCAAAGAATATACATACAGTATACCAGTCAAAAGTTGTCTTTATTTTTACTATTTTCTACATTGTAGAATAATTGTGAAGACATCAAAACTATGAAATAACACATATGGAATCATGTAGTAACAAAAAACATGTTAAACAAATCCAAATGTATTTTATATTTCAGATTCTTCAAACTAGCCACCCTTCGCCGCAGTCGCAAAAATCATCAAGCGCTATGATCAAACTGGCTCTCATGAGGACCGCCACATGAATGGAAGACCCAGAGTTACCTCTGCTGCAGAGGATAAGTTCATTAGAGTTATCAGCCTCAGAAATTGCTGCCCAAATCAATGCTTCACAGAGTTCAACATCAACTGTCCAGAAGAGAATGCGTGAATCAGGCCTTCAAGGTCGAATTGCTGCAAAGAAACCACTAAAGGACACCAATAATAAGAAAAGACTTGCTTTGGCCAAGAACCATAAGCAATGGACATTAGACTGGTGGAAATCTGTCCTTTGGTCTGATGAGTCAAAATTTCAGAATTTTTGGTTCTTACTGCCGTGTCTTTGTGAGACACAGAATAGGTGAACGGATGATCTCCGCATGTGTGGTTCCCACCGTGAAGCATGAAGGAGGAGGTGTGATTGTGTGGGGGTGCTTTGCAAGTGACACTGTCAGTGATTTATTTAGAATTCAAGGCACACTTAACCAGCATGGCTACCACTGCATTCTGCAGCGATACGCCATCCCATCTGGTTTGCGCTTAGTGGGACTATAATTTGTTTTTCAACAGGACAATGACCCAACACACCTCTAGGCTGTGTAAGGGCTATTTGACCAAGAAGGAGAGTGATGGTGTGCTGCATCGGATGACCTTGCCTCCACACTTGGTCTCCCGAGTGGTGCAGCGGTCGAAGGCACTGCATCTCAATGCTAGAGGCGTCACTACAGACCTTGATTCGAGTCCAGGCTGTATCACAACCTGCCGTGATTGCGCGTCCCACAGGGCGGCGCACAATTGGCCCAGCATCGTTAGGGTTTGGCCGGGTTAGGCCGTCATTGTAAATAAGAATTTGTTCTTAACTGACTTGCCTAGTTAAATAAAGTTTAAATAAAAATAAAAAAATTAAAGTTGGACCGCAGAGGAAAGGAAAAGCAGCCAACAAGTGCTCAACATATATGGGAACTCCTTCAAGACTGTTGGAAAAGCATTCCAGGTGAATCTGGTTGAGAGAATTTAAAGAGTGTGCAAAGCTGTCATCAAGGCAAAGGGTGGCTACTTTGAAGAATCTCAAATATGATATAGATTTTTTGGTTACTACATGATTCATAGTTTTGATGTCTTCACTATTATTCTACAATGTAGAATAAGTGCATGGCACCAAGTCTAGGACCAACAGGCTCCTCAACAGCTTCTACCCCCAAGCCATTAGACTGCTGAACAATTCATAAAAATTGCCACCGGACAATTTACATAGAAACATTTTCTTTCAGAAAATTAAAACATTATGCTTTATGACAAAGTCAGTAAACCCTCAAAAATTGGCCGTTACGTGAAGTTGCCAAATGTTAAGACTGATGCAGTTTCACATTAAGTCAAGTTCTGGGCTCAGGGCTTGCATGGAAAGAAAATGACAGCATTTGTTGAGCAGATGTTTGTGTTGTGTTCAAAGTGAACGATCTGGAATGTCTAAGGATGGCTGCTGTGCTGTGTGTGTGAAGAGAAAAATGTCCAGATTCACCACATTTAAAAATAACAAAAAATTCCTTCATTCAATCACAGTCAACTTTAACTGATTATCATATTCCTTTTGTTAGGTCCAGTAATGTATAGAAAGCTTTATATTTCTGTCCTGAAGAATAATGTTTTTTTTGTTGGTAGAACGAAAATACACACACACACACACACACACACACACACACAAACACACACACACACACACACACACACACACACACACACACACACACACACACACACACACACACACACAACACACAAACCACACCAAACACACATACACCAATAAATGTTGTTTAATAGTTTGAATTAAGATATTTCCTTTATAGTCCTGCTTTATATAACAAGTTTTAATTTGTAGTGTTATGGCCACTTATTAAAACTTGTTTTATTTCAAACAACAATGACATGCTTAAATAGAGGGAGTCAGGCTTAACATAATGTATAGTGTTGTCACGATCGTCGTATGGTTGAAGAGAGGAGGACCAAGGCGTAGCGTGAAATGAATACATATTTAATTAACGAAGACGAAGAACACTTGACAAACTATACAAAACAACAAACCGACGACCGTGAAGCTATATAACAAATAGTGCTGACACTATACACTACACATAGACAATCACCCACGAACTACCTAATGAATATGGCTGCCTAAATATGGTTCCCAATCAGAGACAACGATAGACAGCTGTCTCTAATTGAGAACCAATCTAGGCAACCATAGACATACATACACCTAGACTAGACACTGCCCCATAAACATACAAAACCCCTAGACAATACAAAACACATACATCCCCCATGTCACACCCTGACCTAACTAAAATAATAAGAAAAACAAAGATAACTAAGGCCAGGGCGTGACAAGTGTAGTACACATTATGTATGTTGTAATAGCCTATGTTTTGGTACAACTGTAAAATGTGAGCAGGTGCTACAATTCAGGTGCTACAATTACAGTACAACGACGGCCTACCGGCCAATTGTACACCACCCTATGGGACTCCCAATCACAGCCGGATGTAATGTAGCCTGGATTACGAACCAGGGACAAGTAGTGATACCTCTTACACTGAGATGCAGTGCCTTAGACCGCTGCGCCACTTGGGAGCCCCACTCTGTGATGTTTATTCAATCCACATTATCAAAGTATCGCGGAAGATTTGCCTTAAAATGTAAAGGTAATTTCCGATTGAGCCGACATATGCAGCGTTTACTTTCAGAACTCAGGATAAGACCCAGATGCAGACAACTAGAGTCACAGATGTTTATTGACCCAAACAGGGGGCAGGCAAAAGACAGGTCAAAGGCAGGCAGAGGTCCGTAATCCAGGGCAGAGTCAATAAGGTACAGAACATCAGGAAGGCTCGGGGTCAGGACAAGCAGAGGTTCGTAAACGGGTCAGAGTCAGACAGGTATAGAAAGGCAAGCAGGCTAGGGGTCAGGGCAGGCAGAATGGTCAGAATCTGGGAAACTAGGAAACAGAGCTTGAGAAAGCAGGGTGACTGGAAAACACGCTGGTAAGACCTGACAAGACAAGACAAACTGGCAACAGAGAGCACAGGTATAAATATACTGTGGATAAAGAGGAAGATGGGTGACATCTGGAGGGGGGTGGAGACAAGCACAAAGACAGGTGAAACAGATCAGGATGTGACAGTTTACCGTGAATGCGGTCTCCACTAACGCGGGAACATTGCCTTTAAATTTAAATAGGACCTTCCGCTATACTTCTTTTCTTTTTTGTGACCAAGTTTGTTTTTGTTTCTAATACTTTTCTGATGAGAGATGAACATGTTTGTGCTAACTAGGTCATTTTTAGCAAATTATCTTTAAAAGTATAATTTACATATAATATACATACTTTTCTATGATATCTGTATTGTTTAGGATAGCATCTACTTTGGCTGCAGTATTAATATGCATGACTGAGTCCTGTATCACTCATGGTGTGAAGTGACATTTCAGCACCCTTACCTTCAGTCCCTGGCCCAGACAGAACCATTTCTCCGTACCAGCTATTGTGAAAGCGGCTCTTATGCCAATAAAAATGGCTCTAAATGCCTAAAACAGCTGTCACTCATGGTCCCCTGCCAGTTTATTGGAGGGCTTATGGTTTCCTGCATTTCGTCATCGAATATCATCCAGCAATAATCTTGTGATTTGGAACAATTTCCTGAGCACAAATCCAATCCCTTAGTCTCACATATTCTGCTCTCTCCACTGTCACAGCTATAACTACAGTATGATATTGGACTGAAGTGGGTTATTATTATGTTATTACACAAATTCCATCATTATTGTATTAAACAGTAATGTAACTGGCCATTTGCCATTTTGTCAATATTAGAGTCATTTTGTGATGCTGAAGAACTTCATGGTATGTGTCAGTTTGAGCCTTCAGTAGGCATATAGTATTTATTGGTCAGATTGCTGTTTGGTTCAGTTAATTATGATAGAAACCCCAGGTAAAGAAGATACACCGTTGGCCTTAAACACCCTGGAATGCTAACCAGCCATGAAGGATGTGATGTGACCTGATCTGCGAGTTATGCCTAATTATTTAAATAAACGTACAGCAGTTGTAGATTTTTCACAGATGGCCTTTTTTTATGTATCCCAGATGAACCATGTCTTGGACATGTCCCAAACTGTCTGTAAAAACGGTGAGAAATTAAACTCAGGCATATCCATGGTCAATGTCATTCTCAAGCAACTCAGTCGCTGAGAAAAAGTTGAAAAAGTTCAAACTCGCTTAGAAAACACTGATATTTCTGTATCTTTCGCTGGAAAGCGATTCTAGATTCAAGACACGGATTCTGTCAGTAAACGTCTGGATCGCGGTGTATTAAACCTATTCTGCTACCAGAGAGAAACAGAAATCACAATCTTCACTACAGTTTGGGGTATCGCACTACAGTGGACATCATCTATCAACACCTAGCCTATACTGGGAATGATCCGAAATCCTTTCAGTTGGAAAAGCAAAGGAGACGCTCAGATCCAATGTGGAAAAGTCTTTAGTTGACGTGTGTTGTTCTTGGCATGGAGGGTTGTAATGACAACATTACCCTTCCTGCAGAAGGAAAGCTGCTCCCGAAGGGGTCAAGGTAGAAGGTTCCTTCAAGATCAGACATTACACAGTCCAGAGGTATTCCACAACAGCAGGCTGTCTACCAAACCTTCCCTTCACACTGTAATAAAGAACAGTGGAGTATCATTGAAATGGAATTAGAGAAGATTGCGTTAGCTGTCTACACAATGGGCACATCAAATCCACACTGGGAGGAAATTCAGTTCAAGAAATGAATCACACTGTTTAGACAGGTCTCTGAGAACTCCAGCTGGACATTTGGCTAAGCTTCACTATAAAGCCTCATGAATACGTTCCTCATTTATCCTCATTTATTCTCCAACAGCTCTGACTCACTTCCTGAAGAGTGTCTCTGTGTTCTGCTTTGATCAGGCGATGTCATATACAAACAGCTAAATCAGACCGTCGGCTAATCAAAAAACAGAGAGAGAGAGAGAGAAGGCAGGGTTCTGAAGTCTGATGGATTCTGACCACAACTGAACACAAATCCACTTTGTCCATGTTGTGTATGTGATTCTGAGGGAGCTGGAAAGCCACAAATCAGTTAAATCCAAACTTGCAGAGCTATTGGATAACCAGCTGGTCCTGTACTGTAGGAGGCTACGACTCTGCCACGGCCAAAACCAGCTGGTAGTGTACCGTAGGAGGTTACAGCTCTGCCACTGCCAAAACGCCACCCTAAAACACAAATTAGAATACACACTCATACAGAAGGCAAAGAAATGCTTACATTATTTCCAATATTCATTGATTTTTACTTATATAGATCTACTATAGTAACATAAAAATGGTGTAATATTGTGAGAATGTTCAAGAACCTGACAATGACAAATACATTTTTTGATTGATCGGTTTTATTCACTTAAGAAACCATTATGTCCCAGATTTATATGTAATAAAATGATATATATATATATTTCACTCAAAGGTAAACTTTTAAGACTTAGTGGGAGAACAATGTAAAACCAATGGGTCAGCAGTCGGGAGATGTTCAGTTATGTTGTAAGTAAATCAGAATAATTGGACTCATGGTAATAGTCTACTATTCAATTAAATTCCACATTTTTACTTAAACCTCATTGCATGATTGTTGTATTCCAAAGAAAATACAGTAGAATTTAGTCTTTGACAGTGCAAAAATCCAAGCCATTTTATCAATGCAAGGCACTTGTGGAATGTTCACAATAATATCCTATTTTATTCCCAATTTACAGTCTCAGGAGCCTGAGGCTTTGCTCACAAGCATATATTTGTTATTTGATCTTACACATCCAGTTGATCATTCCATCCTCGTTCCATTCCTTCCTCTTCTTGCTTACCTTTACTTATATCTTTCTTCCTCCACTCCTTTGCCAATCAACAAACACCTTTAGTCAGAACACCTGTTGTTGATGTTTCTTGAGAGAGTCTTCAATGTCTTCTTTCTACTCCTGAGAGCATAGTGAGTATGTAGGCCTATGTATGTAACTCTGTACCTACAAATGCAACATGATCACATCAACTCACTGCAATTTTAGACGTTTGTCCAAATGGCCGCAAAATTGACCTTTGACCACTGCGTGGCCTATGTGGCGGGTCATAACTGAGCGTGCTCTGAGCTCTGGTCACTGTCGTGACTGTCCTCATTACCAGGGGAACTGGAGGAGTGGTGTAATCCTCCCACCATGCCACAGTACTCTGACGGCAACAGCGTTCCCTTCTTCGCGTTGACAAGTTCTTTTTCCCGGGCCGCTGCCCCCTGTTGACCTCCTTTAACACGCTTCCACTTCATCCGCCTGTTCTGGAACCACACCTTCACCTGGAGGAGAGGAGACCAATTGGTTTACAGGGAAATTAGTGGAAGTTATATGACAGGGGGTTCCAACTCAATACCTGGTGGACCACAGTGACTGCTAATTTCAGCTCTTTCCTTTGGTGTCTGATTTAGACACTCCTAGGGAGGAAGGAAAACATGCAGATGCTGTGGCTCTCAAGGACTGGAGTTTGACACTTGGATCGTTTGCAGGAAAGTGAGTGGATCATAGCCCTTCTCAATAACAAGGGCAATATTAGCCAAGGTTTTAGAAAATGTATTTAGGTTAGTAATAATAACCACATGAAGAAAACATCCACAACTTTTCATTGCACAAAGTTTAACTGTAGTCTTAAAGGCCTTGTTGTGAGAGAGTGGAGATGGGGTGTATATGGAGTGTGAGGGTCTGAGGTAACTCGATGCCACTGTGGGTGCGTTGGTTGTGGGGTTCTGGAGACTGAGTTCTTGGCATGTAGACCCGTCTGTAAAACCCTAGCGTCCCCCCACCTCTTCCCCCATCCCTCCTCAGTAAAACTCTAACATCCCACTGTGTGTTAGGAAACTCAATGTCCTGAATCTGTTCGTGTGAACCCTCCTCTATCAGTGTATGTGACTGGGAGATTTACGGCCTCAGTGAAACAGACCTTTGCCAGCACAGCAGAGCACACACAAACACACGCATGCACACACACACACACCACAGGAGTGTGTAACCCAGCTCCCCCACCTTCCTCTTCACACGGCATGATCTTATGTAAACCCCAAGCGACACCTCATCTACCGGAGCTGGCAGCCGAGAGCCAAATTATTATCTACAAGATCATTAGTCGCAGTCGCACATCACTTGAGTCTGGGATCCCCTGTTGCCGTCGACGAGGTGCTTTGGGTCATTTTGACCTCACTGTGTACGATGTATGTTTCACAGGGTGACACTGAACCCTGGGTGTACATTGTGGGTAGCGCTTGATGACACTGAACCCTGGGTGTACATTGTGGGTAGCGCTTGATGACACTGAACCCTGGGTGTACATTGTGGGTAGCGCTTGATGACACTGAACCCTGGGTGTACATTGTGGGTACGCTTGATGACACTGAACCCTGGGTGTACATTGTGTAGCGCTTGATGACACTGAACCCTGGGTGTACATTGTGGGTAGCGCTTGATGACACTGAACCCTGGGTGTACATTGTGGTAGCGCTTGATGACACTGAACCCTGGGTGTACATTGTGGGTAGCGCTTGATGACACTGAACCCTGGGTGTACATTGTGGGTAGCGCTTGATGACACTGAACCCTGGGTGTACATTGTGGGTAGCGCTTGATGACACTGAACCCTGGGTGTACATTGTGGGTAGCGCTTTGATGACACTGAACCCTGGGTGTACATTGTGGGTAGCGCTTGATGACACTGAACCCTGGGTGTACATTGTGGGTAGCGCTTGATGACACGGAACCCTGGGTGTACATTGTGGGTAGCGCTTGATGACACTGAACCCTGGGTGTGACGTTGTGGGTAGCGCTTGATGACACTGAACCCTGGGTGTACATTGTGGGTAGCGCTTGATGACACTGAACCCTGGGTGTACATTGTGGGTAGCGTACGGAGATACAGATCTTAATTTGATCACTCTTTTGTTGCTGAGAATTTTCCCACACATCAGTAGTTTATTCAAGGTTTAAAATGCTTTAAAAGGCTACAGTTTGTAATTTCAGACTTTATTTGCAGTAACAAAATTGTTATCAATCCCTACAAAAAATGTCCATTAATTATAATCAACATAATAATTCACAATTTCGGTTGCTGCAGGATTATTTTCCTAATGTAGCAAACTGTCTCAAATGAAGATCCTATGTCTGTAGTAAGCCCATGGTGTTTACAGTATGTATAACGCTGGGTGACAGTGAACTGAGCAGGCGACTGGCAGTCACGTTGGACTTCGTGGTTAGTGTTGACTGTTGAGGCGTCTTATTTCGACATGGCAGGTATGTGCTGATCCTGCCTCGGATCTTGTTCCTGACTCCACAGATCCTTCAGTATTCGCGGCTCCTCTTTGTGATGATAAAGCTGCTGCCTTAAACGGCCTGATCGGATCGGGACCGAGCGAAGCCCGCCCCCTTCTCCCATCCCCCATCACGTCACCTACTGCCCTTGACGCCCTACACCACCCTACCCCTTCCTGTTGGCTCTCCCCCTGCCCCACAAACTGCAACCCCCTCCAACAAGCCCCTGATCCCCCTGACCCCCTCTTATCCACCGTCCGAGCGACCTGCTTTCTCACAGGAGCCCTATGTGCCTCTGTAGGATTATTTTTAGGCATTGTAGCCTGCCACTCACAGCCCCAAGATAGGAGTTAAGTTTACAGAGTAAACACACGCATGTGTGGCAAATTTTCTAGTAAACAGGCTTATACGTCAACCGCCTCAATAAAGTCCTCTGTAAGCTGTTATACACAACCACACACACACACACACAATCCTCTGCCACTGTATACGCCCTTGGGTGCAGTCCTAATTTTGCAATAAGTAATTCATAAGTCGTTACCTGAGACGGTTGTTACACACTCACACACACACACACACACCACACACACACACACACACACACACACACACACACACACACACACACACACACACAACACACACACCCACCACAACACACACACATTCACAAGGTTCATTGCGAGACAAGACCTCCAGGGGTGTGAGGGCTCTTGGGCTGAGACCTGATTTGTACAATCATTGTTAGTAAAGCTATACAGTAGTTAATAGCATGATCAAGGGGATAGAAGCTGCACTGTAAGAAAGTAGCCAGAAGGATGTTGACTGGGTTTAACATCGAGGGTCAACCCTCACACACCACACGCACACACACACGCACACACACGGATCAACCCCACACCACATCCAGATTTATGTGCCCTATATTGGGATTGTGTGGAGAAGAGAGGAGAAGAGAGGAGAAGAGAGGAGAGGAGAGGCAGTCAGTATGAGTAGGAGTGGGGACAGGGCTCCTAGCAGGAAGGGCCTAACTCCTGGGTGGGTTGTTGCCTGGCTGCCTGGGCTTGGCTTGGCTGCAGCCAATACACTCTGATTGGATTTAGACAACAGATGATAAGTTCCAAAAGCCCTTATGGGTGTGCTGATGTGGAGGTTCATTTAGTTGAACGCATCGTTTTTAACAGTTTTATGCAGGCAAGCTTTTCAGATCAAGGCAGATTAGGCATAAATTATTCATTTAAAAAAAGTTTTTTCAATTAAAAGTTTACCTCTTTCCATCTAAAATATAGCAGAGAATAAGGAGCTTTTCACTGTCATACATTAAGGGGAGATTAAACCTATACTCTCCTAGACTCCTAGAACACCTTGATGGATGTTCTCCATTGAGCATAGTGTGTGGAAATATGTCCCTTAATGTCCAGTGTATTTCCTATTGGTGTGGAAGGGAATTAGAGAAACATCTGGTCTCTGACACATGCCATCAGACTGTCCCTGCACACGCACAGACAGCCAGACCAGCAGTGCTGGCAACACACTCACTCACACACACACACACACACACACACACACACACACACACACACACACACACACACACACACACACACACACCACACACACACACACACACACACACACACACACCACACACACTCACCATCACACACACACACACACACACACACACACACACACACACACACACACACACTGCACAGATATTGTACATCAAAGAGCCTCTGTGGTTTGGTTTGGAAGTGATTACATTCAGTGCGTTAGCATGACATATCCAAGCGTTTGCTAATGTCAAAACATACAGGGTTTTTCATCCCGAGGCCTGTGTAGTTTTAATAGAATCCATATCAACTGCCGTTAGCTGCCATTTCAGTGTTAGCTTCACTGTGACTCTTTGAATACAAGTGTCTGAGTTATTGGCGTAATTACAGTATTAATCCTCTAACTGCGATTCCTTTAGTTATTTTGTTCACACATGAGCTGCCAATTTTCTGATTTATTTGATCATCAAAGGGAGAAATAAACTGCATCATGTTTTGCTATTAGATAACAAGCCAATGTTATGTCTAATTAACTAGTTTTTTTAGCAAGACAACAGGTATACTTTTTCACATTTACATTTTTTTTCACTTTTCACATGCAATTTACATTGCATTTTTTCATATGCAGGTAACGTACTTGTCTTTCTGTGAGGTCGAGGTTGACTGCTATCTCATATCGCCTAAGTCTCGTCAGGTAGTTGTGGTGCGCAAACTCTGACTCCAGTTCCCGGATCTGTTCCTTGGTGAACGCCGTCCTCTCCTTCCTGGGCTTGCTGTTCACGTCAGACTTATAGCTCCCGTCCTGGGAATCTGAAATTAAAAACAGAACTTTTTCCAGACACAGTTGAGTCGCCAAAAAAGAAAGGAGAATAAAAGGGGTGAAAAAAAGAAGGGATTGTGTGATCAACTGCAGGGCTGAAACACAAACTAAAAGCTAAACAATTATCAGTGCCAATCACCTTTTATTATGGGGATATTGGTCATGCACACTATAGTGTCTTCCTTGGGGAGGGGCTGCATGAGAAGAACCAGGCAGGGACTACTGTCCCAGAGCCCAGCTCACTCAGGCAACTTCCATATGTTCTTTCTCCGAAACAGACTCGCTCCTTAGAGCATAGAAAGAAACTGACTGATATCTCTCAAATACCATTAAGTTGCAACACATTCTTACTGTATGTGAACATTTCACAAATCAATTCACCATAGCCTCATTTCTTTGAAACCTAGGCGACACAGAGAATATGTCCTGTAACAATCATTTGTTTTACTGGAAAGCTGGTGAAATTGTCTCAGCCTCTCTCCAGTACTTTATCACTTCTTTTAAATAGAAGTTTTATCCAAAAGGAGAGGTAATATTTGATGCTAGCCAACTCAACACTGTAGCTCTATTGTTCAAAGACAAAATTGATTCCAAGAGCTCATCTCTGGTGGATCTGAGGGTAGATGAAGCTGAGGTCCATCAGGGGTGGGGTAATGTGAAGCGGTAATGTACACTACTGTTCAAAAGTTTGGGGTCACTTATACATTTCCTTGTTTTTGAAAGAAAAGCAAATTTTTTGTACATTAAAATAACATCGAATTGATCAGAAATACAATGTAGACATTGTTAATGTTGTAAATGACTATTGTAGCTTGAAACGGCAGATTTTTTATGGAATATCTACATAGGTGTACAGAGGCCCATTATCAGCAACCATCACCCCTGTGTTACAATGGCATGTTGTGATCGCTAATCCAAGTTTATCATTTTAAAAGGCTAATTGATCATTAGAAAACCCTTTTGCAATTACATTATCACAGCTGAAAACTGTTCTGATTAAAGAAGCAATAAAACTTCTTTAGACTAGTTGAGTATCTTAAGCATCAGCATTTGTGGGTTTGATTACAGGCTCAAAATGGTCAGAAATAAAGAACTTTCTTCTGAAACTCGTCAGTCTATTCTTGTTCTGAGAAATGAAGGATATTCCATGTCAGAAATTGCCAATGAACTGACCCCATAAAAATGAGGTTCATCCTGCCTCTGCTATGTGGGGTGTGTAGTAGCGTGATAATGTGATGTGGTAATGTGGGACAGTAGGGTGTGGACCTCCCAACTATCACCTAGTAGGCTGAACAATAGACCAATAGATACACAGATCAGCTGAGCACCAACCACGGGCCTAGACATAAAATGGAGCATGGTCTGAAAACTTACACCAGCCCACTCTACATGGCTAAAGCAATTCAGAAGATGACAGGGGTGAGAGTGTTGTGTGTGTGATTTGTTGTATATTTGATTGAAATTAAGTAGACTTTAGAAAGACTTTCCAGATTGTAATTCCTTTTGATCCAATTGCCTGTATTTAATCCAGATTGCTCAATTGGATTCTGAAAAGGGTACATTAATGAAATCCTTTCAAATATATTTTCCCTTATAGATGTGGCTTAAAATTGGGCAAACATCAATGGATTTCACTAAACATCACACTTCAGGGCGTCAAATGCATTGAGTTGTAATTTACGCACTGTTCTTTAGTCCGCGCCACACAAAACCAGCTGACATTTTCTTAGTTCAACTGTAAATGTTGGATGTGTTGGATATGTTGACAAACCAAATAGTGGCAGGAAAGAGTCTGTCTCTGCCACATCACACAGTCACAGCACAGCTTGTACCCTCTATTCATGGCACCTTCATTTGTAAAAACAGAATATGGGACAAAGAAGTTTCTGGAAATAAGTTTTCAAACAAATTGTCTTTCACACAGTTTGGGGATTATATTTAATTTGAAACAATTGTTTAATGGTTTATACTGTACAATATATTGCAAAAAATTAATCTACAATACATTTTTAACTTTGTTTTGCATTCTTTGTTATTTACCAAGGTGAATTTCACCTATTATTTCACTATTGCCACATCATTGTTATACCATTGCCTCATCAGAAATTTAAAAAAAAGAACATGTTGCCTTTTGTAATGTGCCAGGGAAAATAAGGACATGTGATTTGTGTTAGAGGTGTTCCAAATGTGCATGGCAGCTCCTGGGTTATGCTTCAAACTTCTACTACCTGTCAATCAGAATTGCACCCTGGTGTAAAACTGAGCTGAGAAATGGAAAGTGAAGGAGGAAAGTTAACTACTGGGCACAATAGTACGTGTGCTTGCTGGGAGAATAACACAGATACATGCAAATCAAATTTGCCCATCCTATCAGTGCCCCAATAAAACCTGTTGGTGCACGACGCCACTGGAAGCAGGTGTCAGTGAAATGGCTTCTGGATACGGAGAGCACTCCTCTTGTCGTGGCCCTACGCTGATGTCCTGAATCAGCCCTTGTGTTTGCATACATGTAGCCGCCAGGATGTACAGCCACTGTGCTAGTAACTTATTAAGGACCTGATGTGTCTAGTCTCCAGCGCGTATATGGATGGAGCTTGCATTATTATGTGTCTGTCGATAATAATGACAGCTACAGCCATATACAGCCATATTAGGTCTAGTGCGGTGCCCTGAATGACGAGTCCAACACATTTAGCCATCGGCCATTTTGAGACTCCACCCGGGGTCCAGATCAGTCTGTCCCTTACAACCTCAGCGTTCTCAAAGGCAACACAGTCGTTCAGTGGACAGGGTGTAAAATTATATCACCGACTTATGTACACACTCACACGTGCCACTGACTGTGCTCATCTCAAAATAGCTGTTTAACAAATGTGGAAATGGGACCTAACATAAACCTTTTTTTATTATGTAACTCTTCACTGCACAAAAATGAGAATTTCTGTCTCTAATGGGCAATAAAGTTATATTCTATTCCATTCCATTCCATTCCATTCCATTCTATCATCCATATTGCAGTGGTATCCAAAAGTAGTATGGATGAATTGTCCACTACCATTATAAGCCTGCTTTTGAGCACAGCTGTTGCGGCTAATGCTATAGGTACATACATTCTACAGCCATAAATACTATGTAGGTTTAAGCCTATCAAAAAGCCCAGGTGTGGCCGTTCTAACAGTTTAAAAGGTGGCTTCACGGAAATAACACCGGTAGGACATTAATACCCTGGAGGAAAATGTCACTGTTGATTATCCCTGGGAGCCTGAAGAGAGAGACAAAGAAAACCTTGGCTGTCCCAGGCTATAACCTATAACATTGGTTTGAGGGCTGTTGAGATTGGAGAACGTTAAAGGAGAAACAGGTAAATAGTCTAATTAGAATAGTAGATTGAGGTAAAAGTGAGACAATCCATCTATGTAAATATTGCAAATGTACATCATCACCCTGATTACAGTATCACTGAGAGAGTATCTTAATATCTGTTGTTGAGACAAATGGAAAGGCAATGGATCTAATGCTTCACAGAACAGCAGATGAGCATGACTATTGACCTTAGCATTTAGAAAGATAATTGAAGCTTTTTTTAGCCCAATGGTTTAATTGAATTTTGATGATAATTTTGCTCCCCAAAAATATTTCCTTAATAGATTAATTAATTTAATATATGTTGTTCTACTGAAAAGGAAACAAAATGATGGTATGAGAATAATTGTATTAATTGCATTTGGGTGAAATGGAGTACAAGATCATATTTGATGTTTACGGCCTTGCTGCCTAGGGTTTCACACAATAAGATGTTGTTTCTAAGAAGCGCTTGCCTGCATTTATTTTAAATATTAATTAGCAAATAAAGTTAGCCTAATTCTACCTCGTTAATTTGTAAACACTAATTCCAGAGATGAATGAATGTCAATACAGTATGGAAAACAGTTGAGATAAACAAATATAAGACAATCAATGTATCAAGATAATATAAGATCTTTAAAGAAGCTATAACATAAGGTCTTATAATACTGAAATGTCTTCCCGGTATGTTAGTACAGCTAACTTTTGTGCAGTAGCTAGTAATTGAAATTAATAAATTACATTTGCAATTAGACAATTAAGAAAACAAAATGATATTTAACATTAAACTATGAGCATCAAGCAGTCGGTAATCAAATAAGACATCAGTTTTAATCATCAGAAATAAGTCTATTTCAAATAACCTTGAAGTTGAATATTTATACCACAAAAGTATTGACATATGGCCATCAATATTATCCTGACAACTACTGTAGAAACAAGGCCCAAATGCTCATACAACAAGCCTACTAGTAAGTGAGGTTAAAACTAAGAATTTACTTTCAAAGGAAAAGTATGCGCTGTACTCTTTAGTCAATGCTTAACTTCTCATGAGGTTCTCCAATGTAGCATCATTGACACATAAAACTACAGCGCGTTCAGTGATCATGGAAACATTAGCCAATTAACAAAAATGCAACAAATAGATGTTTTATTACTGTATCACACACTGTTCTCTGCTGTTTCAACATCTGTCTGCTGAAACAGAGATGGTGAAATCTCAATATGAGAATAGACAAACCAAACACTTCAAATCATTATACTCCCTCGCTATGTGATGAAAATTCCTCAGTGAGTTTTGAAAGAAACTACCAAAACCTTGAAACTGAAGTCAAAGCTAAGAGAAGAGAAGAGGAGAGAATAATGTCCTCATTGTCCTCATCTTACCTGAGCTGTGCAAGTCATCTTTCCCTTTACTGTTCCGTCTCTGTTCCGTCTCGTCCGGGGACATCGTCTGTCGTCCAAAGTCCCCAGGAACACACGACACACCTGTGAGGTCACCACTACCTCCTAGACCGGGGTTGGTCTGGAATCCACACAGATTCACGGTCCCTCCACCACACAGTTCTGAGACTTGCCTGTCCGGAGGATGCAGGCAGAGGCCATGCCTGGTGTTGGGTGAGGGAATCTGGGGGACATGCCAGGGGGTCTGGTGGGCCTGGTGCTGTGAGTGGTGGGGGTGCTGCTGATGCTGATGGAGGTGTCCTCCACGATGGTGGTGTTGCTGCCCTCCGTACGCCTCCTCCCCCCCAGGTCCAGGGTACCCCCCACAGGGGGGCGAGGAGTCGGGCAGGTTGGAGTAGGAGATGTGGTCGGAGCGTCCGTGCAGCACCAGCGGGGACTGGGTAAAGGCAGGGTGGGGGTGCAGGCCCTGGGCCGGGGCGTGGGGGCTACGGAGGCACCCAAACAGGGAGTGATCCATCACGGTGCTCCACGAGATCCACCCGAAAGACGAACTCCCCTAAGTCCACCACACACACAACCACCAAAACCTCCAGGAACGACCAGACACTAATAGAGACCACAAGACAGAGAGAGAGTAGAGAGGACTGAAGCCAGTTGAGGGAGGTGGGCGGACGCGGCGCCTCAAATCAGGGCTCTCCTCCACAGCTCTCTCACCTCGCACCTCCGTGTGCCCCACGTTAGTTCCCAGGGAGAGAGATCGAAGCAGGCTGAAGGAAGGCAGAGCTCGCAGTGTTGAAAGGTAAGGCCTCCTGTAATCCTGAGCATGCAGCCTGTTGCCAGGCGCAGCGCTGGTAAACACTGACTATGCTGAGATGGTAGACGGAGAGGAAAGACGGAGGAGAGGAGAGACGGAGGAGAAGAGAGACGGCTGAGGCCAGAGTGGTTCCAGGGAGAAGGTGGTTCCAGGGAAGTTGGGAGAGAGAGAGAGATAGAGAGAGGAAGGGAGGGAGGGAGGGTAGGTGGGAGGAGGCCGAGGAGGGGGGATGTTATATATAGGACGTAACGTGAGAGGGAGGCCGGGTCACTGGTGCACTGACTCACTGCTAGGCTTCTGACCACATGCACACGATCTTCCTCCAAAACGCAACGCACAATCAATCTGAACCATTCCAATGGCCTGGCCTCAGGAAAAGTGGGCAATTTATTTTGAAACCACCCCACCCCCCTCTATACACTTTCTTAGAAGTGCAGTGTTGCGTCATACTTCAGGGGGTTGGATATGGGGGTTCGGGGGTTCAACACCCCAACATTATCTGCTGTTTGTGTGTTTACTGCAATAGGGGCTGATGCATTGATATTTAGGTGTGTAGGTGATTTGAAAATATGTTTTCTGTATGTGGCCCTGTACTTGACTGATTAATATCAACTTTTTTATCAGAATCAACAAATCTGTGTGTTAACATTACCCCCCCCCCCACACACACACTACCCTCCATCTCATACACACACACACACACACACTCCTAAGCATTTAAACCCTAGTCGTTTAACATCAATGTGTCATTCTTTAAATGTATTTTCATTTACTGGCAAAGTAGCACTTTGATCTGAGTGTTTTCTGCCAATAGAAAAAAACTCTCATTCACATAACTTCATTGCAATACAATACAGTAACAAAAACTCATTATGGAAAATTATAGGGGTGTTGTTGAAACGCAATAGTGAGAAAAACTAATTTAGCACAATGAAATGACTGTTATTGTTAGTCAAAGTGATTCATTTGGCCGTTGTTTTAACCAGCTTTTCATTTACAATTGTATAAGAAAAAATGACCACAAGGAAAAATGCCTTTGGTATCAAGTGAAAATATCCATATATTCCCAAGGCAGTGGCTTTGTAGCGGTGGGAATATAACAGAGGAGATGTGTGAAGAAAACGTCAAGAACAAGGAGATCAAATGTTAAAATGGAAATAAGAGACTTTGATACCAGTGTCTTGTCATAGCTACTATATATATATATATATATATATATATATATATATATATCAGTGCACTATTCTTAGAAATAATATATATTTCAGTGCCCAGTTCTCAGTATTATGCCATTCGTAATTTCCTTCTTACCATTTCATCTAATGAATTTCTACATAATGAATACAATAACATAACTAGCACTTGGATATGAGAAATTAATGCATTTATAAATGGTGGAGACTTGGTTGATAGTCTTTGTTTTGGGGACTGATTATGTATGTGATTAAATTCCTACCAGACCACACTACTGAATTCCCTCCCATAATTTACTCAATCTCACTGAGTTGTGGACTTGTCTGGTAACTTTTAAAAGCATCTGTTGATATATATCTGCTCCCAGGCTGTTTAAACCTATAGGCGGGACAAACCCCACACATGAAGCTGGGTACTGGGAGAGGAAATTAGATTTCTTTTGAAGGAAATTGTTCCAACAGACGGAGGGGGAATGAGAGCCTTCCCACCATGCGTTGTTAGAGTAGAGTTTTCTCAGCGCTGTAGCCGTATACAAAGATTCTTAGGCTGCACCAGCACATCCGGTGGTCCTGGAGCTAGGGGTCCTGTAGAAAAACATGGTGTTTACAAATTAGGCCAATTAGTAACTGTGTAAAGTGATTTGTGGGTTTAAGCCCTCATTGAGTATTTATGATTATATGGTTTCGTTTTGGTCTGGGGTATGGAGGCCGGCTGTACAGTAGCATGGAGGTAGGTGCCCCCAAGGGTAGATGTTGCTCCACAGCTCAGCCTGGAACTCCTTTGCAGACCCTCTCACACCGCAAAGGAGACCCCTAACCCTCCGTAACTAACACCCGGTTGGATTTTCAACAGGTGAGTCCTTTCACTTTTTTCACACTGCGGGCCGTGGCAGGTGTGTGTCAATGTGTGTGTGAGGGGTTGAGGCGGTGTGTGTATCTGTGTGTGTTTATATAGCCTCTATAGTGAATATGATGTTAGACATTTAACTGCTGCTGTTGGTTCACCCTGCAACCTGGCTTTGTCAATCAGTCTGGGTTGACAGTGTGAGAAAGGTTTGCCTGTGCATAACCTACAGACCTCACGTCGCGCTAGCAGACGATGCATTAGAAACAGTAGTCACTCACTAACCTCAAAAGGTTTGTTTGTTGTGATGTAACAGTTACAATTCAAATATGCATATGGATCAAAATTGTGCTTGTAATTTGTTGAATCATCTTCAGATTTTAGTCTTAAAATGTTTCAAGTTAAAATAAACTGAAATAAACATCAATAATGTGTATAGGCTACAGTTCTTGTAAATCAGTATTAGTTCTTAACTGACTTGCCTAGTTAAATAATGGTTAAATAAATACAGTTTACTTGCGGCCTGTTAGGTTTCTGTCTTTATACTGGGATTTCTCTGAACTTCAATTTCAATGCAGTTTGAAGTTTTAAATGGCTACATATTAATTTGATGAGTTTTAAAAGGTCAACTTTCCAAAGGAAGAACAGTAATGAAAGCCTAACTTTGGTCTGTTCTATTGCTTTATTGTTGAGCCTCAAAGAGAGTTCCCTGGATCCTTCCTCACTGAATTACAAACTAACTCTGCTGCTTTGTGATAAAATAAATGGAGTAGGAGTGTGTGTGTATGTGTGTGTGTGTGTGTGTGTGTGTGTGTGTGTGTGTGTGTGTGTGTGTGTGTGTGTGTGTGTGTGTGTGTGTGGGTGTGTGTGTGTGTGTGTGTGTGTGTGTGTGTGTGTAGGCGTGTGTGTGTGTAGGCGTGTGTGTGACTAACTGTAAATCCCTCCGTCAGCCACTGTATCAGATAGACTCAACAGCCGTTGTGTCTTCCTTCTGTAGATGCCAGCTACTTCTTCACAGAGATAAAACTATTTCAAAGCATGTAAAGACATTTCAGACTCTTTCTACAACAACATAATATTTAATAGTTGTCATGGTATATTCAATGAATCATAACACAGGGATAATGTCATTTCAACAAATGTAAAAGCAATTAAGATTTTTTTTATATATAACATACAGTTTAATTTACAGTGCATTTGGAAAGTATTCAGACCCATTGACTTTTTGCACATTTTGTTACATTACAGCCTTATTCTTAAATTGATTAAATTGTTTTTCCTCCTCAATCTACACACAATACCCCATAATTACAAAGCAAAAACAGGTTTAGAAATGTGTGCAAATGTATTACAAATAAAAAACTGAAATATAACATTTACATAAGTATTCAGGCCCTTTACTCAATACTTTGTTGAAGCACCTTTGGCAGTGATTACAGCCTCAAGTCTTCTTGGGTATGATGCTACAAGCTTGGCACACCTGTATTTGGGGAGTTTGTCCCATTCCTCTCTGCAGATCCTCTCAAGCTCTGTCAGGTTGGATGGGGAGCGTCGCAACACAGCTATTTTCAGGTCTCTCCAGAGATGCTCAATCGGGTTCAAGTCCGTAATACAGTATGAATCCAGCAGATATTTGACACTGTGCAGAGTGTGTATCTATGTGAGACCATCTGACTCAAGTCTGTGACTCAAACTCTCTTCACCACTATCAGGAATAAAGTATTCCATGCTGTATACACCACACTGTCAAACCTTCTTAAACATTGATTGGTTTCTAACAAACACAAAACCACTGACAGTCAGTAGTCATATTGATAAATTAGTTAGTCTTTTTGTTTTTTTGTATGATCTATTATTGTAAATCCTCCTGTCTTTCCAACTTCTCACTCTCTCACTCTTTCTCTCTGCTTCTGACTCTCCCTGTCTCTCTTTCTCCCTCTCTCTCTTCTTCAGTCCCTCTCTCTCTCTCTCTCTCTCTCTCTCTCTCTCTCTCTCTCTCTCTCTCTCTCTCTCTCTCTCTCTCCAATTATGGACTGGTGGTTACTGGGGGGTGGTGACTATTCAATGCCTATACTGAACATACCAGACCATGTACTCTGAAACTGGATCCCAATTTACTACAGTGGAGGCGTCATGCCATAGGAACTGAATGGGTCACATTCAATTTGATCCTTAAAGTGTATTCGCTTGGCCCGAGGTTTGCATCATCCAGGCGTGTCACATCCTGTCCGTGATTGGGAGTCCGCGACACAATTGGCCCAGGTCGTGCAGGTTTGGCCGGGGTAGGCGTCATTGTAAATAAGATATTGTTTTTAACTGACTTGCCTAGTTAATAAAGGTTAATATGTATTTTTTAAATAAAACATACAATAGTAGGCTACTGTTGGCACACTGCCCTTATGGTCTGTGTGTTACTACACACTGAGGTAGATAATAGAGGTATATGATGTTAATTTGATCACCCTGTTCCAGGAGAACTGTCCTGCAAAGAAGGAAATGTAAAACTTGTAGTGTTTTTGAGGTTTAAAAAGGCTTCTGAAGGTTGGTAAATTTCCACTTTGATTTCAGAGCTTGATTCAATTAACCCCTAAAAAAATGTCCATTATTTAATCCACATTTCTTTTATTTTCCTGCTGTACGCAAACGGTCTCAAATTAAAGAACCTTATCTGTACAGTAACATCAGCTGGAGTATAGGTCTGCCTTCTGAACTCCATCATGGTCCTATGGCTGCTTCCTTAAATCAGGGGTGACCAATGGCCCAACTTGTGGTATGCAGGTTTTTGCTCCAGCCCTGTCTAACACAGCTGATTCACCTACCAGGATCCTGAGACGCAGCTGACTAAATAGCCGATTGATAAAGAGTCAAGAACAAAAGCATTGCTTGGTTCACCCAACCCGCACCGAGTTTTCTCACAGATTGGACACAACTTAGAATCTTATGTTTAATACATGAGGTTTTTAATCAGCTGGTTTTTAAACAAGACACCAGTTGAGGCTAGTGTTTAATTTCTGCCGTAAATCACCAGCCCACATGTTCAACACACACACACACACACACACACAACACCACACACACATACAAGCGAAACACCAATCTGCACACCCACCAACACCAG
>NC_036870.1:18911879-19076558 GCF_002910315.2 Salvelinus sp. IW2-2015
CACACACACACACACACACACACACACACACACACACACACACACACACACACAGTCCTAGTTGTTCTCTAATCAGGGACACAGTTTTTTTTTAATTACCCTAGAACTCCGATCAGAGAGAGCGCGTGCACACACAGCATCATGTCTGCCATGTTCGCGTTGTGGTGTGGTCGTAAATACAGCACGTACAGCTCTTAAAAGCCACAATCAAAAAGGCCAGAATGCAGCATTTTCTTAACTAATGGGCCATGTCGCAGCGCTGAGCCATGTTTACATGGAGCCAGATTGACCTCTTTACACAATTGAGTAATCCAAAACACTGTAGGCTTAATTAAGGGAAAACCTTCAATGTTAGATAGCTACACTCTCTCTACTTCCCTCTGTGTACATAGGTAATACAGACGTGGACACACACACACACACACACACGCATAGGATGGTGAAGGGTAAATAGTTGGTCAATCTGTTTCTGTGATCACACTGCCTGTCATAAACACTGTGATAAACAGATATGTTTAAACCACCACTTGTGGTAGTCTGACAGAGTGCAGAGCCTGGCTCTGTTCTCTCAGTTCTGTCTGGAGGACAACACAATACTTTTTACGTTTGATTTTTTAAATGTATTTTAATTTTAAAACAGTCTTGGCTAGGATTAGAGGAAACATCACTTTCACCTGCCCCATAGTCTCTGACCTTGGTACAGGATGCTGGACTCCATATAAGGCAGAGTATAAGAATATACAGAGTACATGAATATAAAATCATGCTGTTACTCACAGTCCAAACCCTCAATCCAGCGTGTATAGGGCCAAACACCGGAAACTTAGCCCACTTCGCCTGTCTGCCTGTCTGTCTCTTTCTCTCTTTGTTTCCTTCTGTCTTTCTCTCTCACGCACATTGCGCTATACTGTAAGAACAACTATTGTAAAACAATATAATAATAATCAGGATCCTAAGGAAAGCTGAAGACATATGGATCTAGAGGATGACCACGGCTGAATCATCCACATGTCATCTCTAATTGACGACAAGACTAACGTGTCATGAAGGGCAGCCATGAAGCTGAAGGATGAAAGACACAGCTCCTCCCTCTCTCTGGGTGGGAAGTTCAGTACACAGGTAGTTCTCCTCCAGCAAGAAAGCGGTGTTATTTATAGCCAGATGATGCCCTGTGGACGACCGACCTAAGGATGTCACGCACGCATACACACACACACACACACCACTGCTAATCCACAGGGCCTCAGACGAGTGACTGACCAATGTGCCTATTATCGCCTGGAACAGGCTCAGCACGACACACACTAATACAGCCAATGCTAACATAGGTTTGCAATTCGCTACGGTGGCGCATGTCTCCTACCTCATGATTGGCTGTTCAGGAACTCAACCCCAACCCAGTGCTGATGTGTCTGGGCCGGGCCCCAGAATGTCAGTACCGCCGGGCCAACCGGGCTGACCGCAGACTCCTGGTTGCGTGAGCCACACAGTAGATCTAGAGTCCCCACATTAGTTAATGTCTACATCACACAAGTCATTTTGTCAGCATACTATTTAGGTGACGCTAGCCGCATGCCATCTAAATCACCAAGATGATGTAATTTCCTGTGGGATGCTGGAGAGGGACTGAAGGGGGGCTAGTTCAGGGTGCAGGGTGGAGAGTGGTGGAGGGTGGAGAGGAGGGTTGAAGTTGGTGGAGTGGAGTTAGCCCCAAAACGTTCTAATTAAAGATGTTAGGAAAGAAAAGAGGCCCCTGGATGGGCATGGTGCCTCCATCTTCCATCTAGGGGCCTACCGGCATGAGACAAGAGCTTCTCCAACATGACTCACCACCACCATTTTACCACAAACTGAGAGGCAGCAACGTCTGAGAATGCTAAGAATGGGCGGAGGGGGAAGAGCAGTGGTGTAAAGTACTTAAGTAAAAATACTTCAAAAGTACTACTTAAGTACTTTTTTTGTGGTATCTATACTTTACTATTCATATTTTTGACAACTTTTACTTCATTACATTCCTAAAGAAAATAATGTACTTTTTACTCCATACATTTTCCCTGACACCCCAAAATACTTACATGTTACATGTTGAGTGCTTAGCAGCACATGAAAATGGTCCAATTCACGCTCTTATCAAGAGCACACATGGTCATCCCTACTGCCTCTGATCTGGCAGACTCACTAAACACAAATGTAAATGATGTCTGAGTGTTGGAGTGTACCCCTGGCTATCTGTACATTTAAAAAAAAATAAAAAATTGTGCCATCCACTTTGCTTAATATAAGGAATTTGAAATGATTTAGACTTTTACTTTTGATACTTACGTATATTTAGAACTAAATACTTTGACTTTTACTCAAGTAGTATTTTACTGGGTGACTTTCACTTTTACTTGAGTAACTTTCTATTAAGGTTTCTATACTTTTACTCAAGTATGACAATTGGGTACTTTTTCCACCACTGGGGAAGAGGGAGAGAAGGAGAGAAAGAGGGAAAGAGACGTAATAAAAGATATGAGAGGTATGAGTGGATATGATTTACAGTTTAGTCTATAACCATGGTGAGAAAGCTGCTCTACATCTTGCACTCTACTCTTCTCTCTGTGTTGATCTGTTTATGGACTTTTGGTTTGTGGTGGAAGTCATATAGGAGTATGTGGATTTAAGACATAGGCTTACAGATGTAGGATCTAAATTTGAGCCAGTTTGCTACAGGAAATGTGAATTATTATGTGGATTTTAATTAGTACACATTTTTGTAGGGGTTGATACATTGATACAGGGAAAATCTAGTTTGAAATTACAAACTTCAGAAGCCGTTTTAAACCTCAAATACACTGGAAAGTTAACCTGCAAGATTTCAAACCTTGGAATACTCCATGTCTGATGACTAGAGAGTGTAGGTCATTCAGCACAATGCTTTGCTACAGTATAGTTACAGCCAGATATACACACCGCAAATCCATTTCACAGATAACGTGCTGACAGGGTTTTGACGATGAGTCTCTGGCACCGTGTTTTCCATCTCAAAGAAAACTATTTTTGTCACGGATAGCAAGGACATGAGGAAACATATTATTCCTATTTTTTTCCACTTGTGTTTGTGTTGACAAAGGCTGCAACAGAATCACCACATGGATCACTCAGTGTATTTTCTGCTCTCTTGTGACCTGTCAGCATAGAAATATTATTATAATACATTCTAGAGCTGTGTAGGTTTATGATATCTGCCACTCTAGTATTATATATCTATGCCTGGCTGCCAATATAGTTTCTCTGGCCAGCCAAGGACCCATCTCACAGTGTGGTAACCTAAACTTGTCACCACGTTGGAGGTTTCCGTCCTGGGTTGTCTCAATTATATAACTCAAACAACCTGTACCTGCTGGAAGTGGAAATGTCTGCAAATCTGATGTGTTTTTTTCATGCTCCCAGAAAAAGACTTATATTGCCATGGCTTTAGTTAGGTATAAGGGTGATGATAATACACAAATGCTGAGGTGTGTAGAGCAGTACATTGAGGAAAACAAGGTAATTCCCCTTCGAGATTAAGGAAAGGACAGCAAAACGAATGTACAACAAGCCAAATTATGCTGCATAGAGTTATGAAAGAGGCCATCAATGTTCTCAGAAAAATTGACCAATTAATTCCCACTCTAAATATCAGTTCACATCAATAACTAACAATACAGAGAGTAAACACACTGCATTTTCATTGGCTGCCAGGAGTGCGGTATAGAGGGGAAATTGCCGTGGTAATGAGTGATTTCTTGGTCCATTTCTCTTTATTTGTCTTGGGTTTGTATATTTTGAGAAAGCAAATAACAGAACTGGTACTGGCATAATATTTCCTTCAACAGTCAGTCGGTTCCTTCTCCCTTGTGGCTAAAGGCCTATGTGTGTATATTTTCTAACCAGAAAGACCAAAACCACCAGAGTGTTGTGGTGTGGAAGGGCAAGTTTGATGTTTATTCTGTCTTAGACTACGTCTGTCCACAGCTCTGTGGTCTTACTGTAGACACCCAGCCCTGAGATGTGTGAGACCCTTTCCTGATCTCTCACCCCTAACCACAAACTAGGCTCTTGTTCAAACCAAAAACAAGCCTTTCTTATTGGACAAGTTCAGGTATAACCTTAATGCCTAATGAACACCACCCATGTGACTCCCCACTTAGTTAAAGCCCTCGTCTCTGTCCACGCCATCTCAATAGAACAGTATCTCAAGCAGTTGCCATACAGTTAGAATTACTGCCTCACACCACCAGGAAGCACTGTCCTCTCATAATTCAGATTGACTATTTAAGTATTTTACCGTTTTTTTTACAATCGCTCTCACACCAAAAGTGGTACTTGAGGCACACTCAGTGAAATCATTAACTCATGTACCTAATCTTCAGACCAAGTCTGCAAAACTGTAAGCACGTTATCTGCTTTACACTCAGTTTGTAATTGTAAAACACACTTTTTGCAAAACACAAAACACAGTTCTCTACATTAGACACATCATTCAAAATGAACAGGTCTTGTGTTTGGTTTGGAAAACACTGCAATTCAAAATGCCTCACTCATTTACCGAATACCTACACCCAGTGCTCACGTGTGAAAACACTTATAGCTAATTTCTTAACTTATAAATCAGAGCTTGAGCCCCATAAATAGGCTTCAGGTTAGCTTTCTTTGTTTGGACAACAATGGAGGACAATTTTGGAGAGAGAGTTAGAGGAAGAGGAGAGAAAGAAGAGGGGGACGAGGACAAGGAGGCCTGTGGTGACAGACGAGGGGGCATGCCAGAGCTGGATACTCCACACCAGACGATACTTCCCCCGCTGTTGAGCCAGAGAGAACATGGCTTGTGATGTTGATGAGGTGCTGTGGCCAGACCCAAATAGGAGACAGGATGCACCCTCATTGTTTTTTTCTTTATAGTAACAAACCTATTTGTTTTGTCTGTTACTGTTCATCCCGAAATCTGGATGAAAATACAACGTTTTGAGAAAGAAATACATTTTATTTTCCCCCCCTTGCATTTCTGTTTATAGTGTAAATATATACTGAATATGCATACATACGGTATATATTTGTGCACATACATGTACGTGTGAGTGCTATGACAAACTACCGGGGACTCCACTGCATATTGAACATGCGAAAAACTCAAGATAGTAGTGTTTTACATTTGTCACATCTGTGTGTAGTTGGCGTGTATAAGAGCTAATCATTTGATGGTTTGTATGTTTTGACCCAAAAACACCATTTTGAGAGGAGTTCAAATAGTTTTGAATGAAGTGTTTGGTTTTGCAAGAGATGTGTGACGTTTTGCATGTTGTGTGTTTTGGGGTTTGTGTGTAGAGTCTAGAGAAAAGGAGCCATAGTTTTAGAAATCATGTGGAAGCAATTGTCCAAAACTGGATAAGGATCCCCATTAGCTGTTGCCAAGGCAGTAGCTACTTCTCCTGGGGTACAAACATAGATACAACATTACATCAAACAAAACATTGTGCATTATGCAAATTTACATTGCTCCATTATTACAGTACAATATTACAGTACTGCATGACAATACTAAGAATAATGTGTGTGTGTGTGTGTGTGTGTGCGTGCGTGTGTCTCGTCACAGTCATCATTGTGCCGTGAGGTGTTTAATAAATCAGATTTTACTGCTTGTTTGAGTTACCTGAGGTACTAAGAGAGTTCCATGTAGTCATGGCTTTATATAGTGCTGTGACTTTCCTAACCTTTGTTCTGGACTTGGGGGCTGTGAAGAGACCTCTGGCGGCATGTCTTGTGGGGTATGTATGAGTGTCTGAGCTGTGTGTTAGCTGATTGAACAGACAATTCGGGTACTTTTAACATGGCAATACCTCTCATAAAGACCAGTAGTGATGCAGTCAATCTCTCCTCTACTTCGAACCAGGAGAGATTCATATGCATGTTGTTGATATTAGTCCTCTGTGTACACGGAGAGCCTTCTCATTACGGTGAAGCGATCTGAGAAAAGAGACATCTGTCCAATAAAACAGAACATAAAACACGGTCAGTCAGATCATCGTTACAGCGAATGGCCTCCTTCAGACTAGACGTTGTGAAAGTAAAATGAAACAAGGTTTTCATGAGTAAAATGGAGGTTTTCATGAGCCTGACAGAAGCAGTCAAATATAATGAGTGCGCTTCAAACATTTTCAAAAAATTCCCAAAAGCTGGTGAAACGATTTGTAACCAGTCTTAGTCCATTCCTGATGCATTTCATACCTCTCACAGCTAAAACCTTAGTGCTGCTTCACTAGGCCTACTACACAGCAGCGTACCCTACAGTAACACAATACAAACACTGGTGCAGCAGCTGGTCTACCTGCTGTGATAGGACACCTCGTGCAATGAAGCTGAAACAAATGTTAAGTTGCTAAGAGACTATGAATTACATAGCAACCCACTGTTTGTCAACAGCTCCCTTTGATACTGTCTAATGTCGCTATGGCAGAATTAACTTGTGTCAGGTAAAATGGTGATCATAGTAATTCTCTCTCATAGTTATCAAGAGAAATGTGTCCAATTTGTCAATAGCGCCAGTAAAATGTGAAGTGGTGGTCCTCCTGCTAGAGGCGTCTCATAGTTATGGAGCTTGGCAACTGAACAGATCACATCCCCATGGGACAGAAACACCACAGTCAGCAGACCATGAGAACACCTAGACCATCATAATACTATCTCTTAATCCTGTACAGTATCTCTAGATACACTGATTATACCAAACATGAGAAACACCTTTCTAATATTGAGTTACGCCCCCCCATGTTGACTAGAATGCTTCCCACAGTTATGTCAAGTTGACTGGATGTCCTTTGGGTGGTGGACCATTCTTGATACACACGGCAAACTGTTGAACGTGGAAAAACACAGCAGCGTTGCAGTTCTTGACACAAACCGATGTGCCTGGCACCTACTACCATACTCCGTTCAAAGGCACTTAAATCTGTTGTCTTGCCCATTCACCCTCTGAATGGAACACATACACAATCCATGTCTCAATCGTCTCAAGGCATAAAAATCCTTCTTTAACGTGTGTACTCCCCTTCATCTACACTAATTTAACGTTTCAGTAAAAGTGACGGTTTTAGCCAGCCGGCTAATTTTCAACCGCAGTCCCTGCGCAGGTCCTGGAAGCAGCAGGTGTTCTTAATGTTTTGTATACTCAGTGTATATTCCTCAGTTGCAGACAGAACTGGGAAATCCATGAGTTCAGTTGGTGGGCCGGACAAACTGTAAGCAGAAGTTTGGAGGGAGAATGGATACATGTGTGTTCTAGAGTCTCAGACATATGTGAGGACAATCATAATAACCCAATTTGCAAAAATTATCTATTTGCATGTAATCCTTTGGAGTTTGGGCGGGGAATGCATATGGGGGCAGAACTTCAGAACCACACATTGAGTCTATAAATGGACAAATCCTTGACAAATGATCCAAAGCGTGTGATATTTCACTGCTGTAGGTCCTCTCTAGTCTAGAAGGCCTTATAGTTACAGTAACAAATCTACTCTGGTATACCCACTTCAACAGATATCCGACAACTTTATAACACATTAGTCTTGAGCAGAATCTTAAATCCAAAAATCAGACAAAGGACTTGACTTTAGAAAGTAGTCCACCATGTCTGTATTTTGCACAGACCTGGGTTCAAATACTTTTTGTTTTACTTCGAATGCTTCGGCCGTGCTTGAGCTTTCCTGGTACAATGGAACCAATGGAATAGTCCCAAAAGTGCAAACCCCTGCACATATGGCACTCCAAGGCAGGCTAAACTATTTGAAAGAAATAAATACTATTTGAACCCAGGTATGTAGTCTGCATGGTCCTAATTGGGATCTGATGCTCACTATAAGAGGCCAACTCCGTCAGTGATGCTCACTATAAGAGGCCAACTCCGTCAGTGAGGCTCACTATAAGAGGCCAACTCCATCAGTGATGCTCACTATAAGAGGCCAACTCCGTCAGTGATGCTCACTATAAGAGGCCAACTCCGTCAGTGATGCTCACTATAAGAGGCCAACTCCGTCAGTGAGGCTCACTATAAGAGGCCAACTCCGTCAGTGAGGCTCACTATAAGAGGCCAACTCCGTCAGTGATGCTCACTATAAGAGACCAACTCCGTCAGTGAGGCTCACTATAAGAGGCCAACTCCGTCAGTGAGGCTCACTATAAGAGGCCAACTCCTCAGCTGATGCTCACTATAAGAGGCCAACTCCGTCAGTGAGGCTCACTATAAGAGGCCAACTCCGTCAGTGAGGCTCACTATAAGAGGCCAACTCCGTCAGTGAGGCTCACAACGCTATTTGGCAAAGTAGTAGCGCTTCCTCTGTAACTCCTAACAGATTTTTAGGATTCGAAAGCTGCACTTCTAATTTGTCATAGAGAAGTGTTCTTTTCCCAGAATAGAACTATTATTCACCGTTACACATATTCCTTTTTCCATTACCCTCCACTAAACCATTCACACTCCCGACTAAACTATTTTATACACACAGCCTTGGTCTGTGGAGCTTTGTCAATCACCCACAGAGAGATTGGGTTGCCATTTGTATGTTTGGTAAACGTTTTACCTTCTATTTGCCCCTGAGGACTTTCGTGTCTGTTCACATCAATAGCATTGGACTAGATCCCAAAATGCGGAAACACAGTGACAAGGAAAGATTCCGTAGAAGGAAGAAACCTTGAGAGGAACCCATCTCTCAAGAGGTGAGGCCCTTCTTTTACATTTACATTTAAGTCATTTAGCAGACGCTCTTATCCAGAGCGACTTCCTTCGCTATACCGGGTTAGCGTACACTACATTAGAGTGTACATGAGTGCTAACACTCCTTTTCTCTGTCATTTCTGAGCATGGTGCATGGTGCATGATGTATTCAGTTTGTAAGAGGCAAATATCCAGCTGCATGAAGTCATCCATAGAGGAGCAGTATAATCAGGTGGTTGTTGTGTATTCATCTCCAGTCACACAATACTCAGTTATATGGCTGCAGAGGTCCTCCTGGTTTGGGCCAGTCTCAGTTATATGGCTGCAGAGGTCCTCCTGGTTTGGGCCAGTCTCAGTTATATGGCTGCAGAGGTCCTCCTGGTTTGGGTCATTCTCAGTTATATGGCTGCAGAGGTCCTCCTGGTTTGGGTCAGTCTCAGTTATATGTCTGCAGAGGTCCTCCTGGTTTGGGTCAGTCTCAGTTATATGGCTGCAGAGGTCCTCCTGGTTTGGGTCATTCTCAGTTATGTGTCTGCAGATGTACTCCTGGACTAGCTCATTCTCAGTTATGTGTCTGCAGATGTACTCCTGGACTAGCTCATTCTCAGTTATGTGTCTGCAGATGTACTCCTGGACTAGCTCATTCTCAGTTATGTGACTGCAGATGTCCGGAGTATACTTCCCAGCCGGCCCACCCAAGTAGAACCCAGTGATCTCCCCTGGCGATGACTGATGAGCACTCACCAGGAGGAAGAAATGCTTATCATTGTCATCATCCTGGCAACAAAGCTTGGTGACACAGACAAACTCTTTGCCTTCTGCAGTTGATGACAAGACAGGCTTAATTTTCATGGCACACCTAGGACAACACAGACTAGCTGAGAGAGAGAGAGAGAGAGAGAGAGAGAGAGAGAGAGAGAGAGAGAGAGAGAGAGAGAGAGAGAGAGAAGAAAAAAAATAATCTCAGTAAAATAATGTTGTTCCAAAGGTCCAAGGTCCAGTTGCCAGGACCACAAATACAAATTCCATCTAGACACCGTTTCCCTCGGCCTAAACATCAGCACCACAAGCAACTTCCACAAAGTTGTGAACGATCTAAGAGACAAGGCAAGAAGGGCCTTCTATGCCATCAAAAGGAATATAAAATTTGACATACCAATTAGGATTTAGCAAAAAATACTTGAATCAGTTATAGAACCS
This sequence comes from Salvelinus sp. IW2-2015, assembly GCF_002910315.2. Lineage (NCBI taxonomy): Eukaryota > Metazoa > Chordata > Actinopteri > Salmoniformes > Salmonidae > Salvelinus > Salvelinus sp. IW2-2015. The sequence goes on from NC_036870.1 coordinate 18,921,808, forward strand.
ATTGTCCTTTATGGTTGCGAGGTCTGGGGTCCGCTCACCAACCAAGAATTCACAAAATGGAACAAACACCAAATTGAGAATCTGCATGCAGAATTCTGCAAAAATATCCTCTGTGTACAACGTAAAACACCAAATAATGCATGCAGAGCAGAATTAGGCCTATACTCACTAATTTTCAAAATCTTTACAACACTGTATATATGGCATTTGAAATGTCTTTATTCTTTTGGAACCTGTGTGAATGTAATATTTACTGCTCACTTTTTGTTTATTTCACTTTTGTTTCACAAGCTTTGGCAATGTAAACATATGTTTCCCATGCCAATAAATTGAGAGAGAGAGAGAATGAGAGAGAGAGAATGAGTGAGAGAGAGAGAGATGGGACCACAGGCTGAGAGTAAAATGCTGAATCGCTCCTCCAAGTGGGATTTCAACAGCATAAATACTACACAAGACACAATACACAGCACAGCTACCCTACCCCATATAACAAGGTGGCGATGTCTGACAGTGGTCTGTTGACTCACATTAATCAAAGTTAACACCTACACTACAGAATGGCAGGAGAAACAACATCACATAACATGGCTGTCTGTCTGTCTGACTGTCAGGATCTCTTAACAGCATTCTCACCACAATAATCATTATAAATATTGTGTTCACATTTAGGAACTTTATTTATTTGCCCATCTGGTGTCTATGTCATGGTGAGGGGCTGAACTATCACTGAACTAGAAATATGACAGAACGTTGACTTGACGGGGAATGTCCATTATAGTAGTCCTCCTATTTCTATGGTTACCTATCAACCATCCACTGGGATCATGAGAATGTTACTGTACTCTTTAGCCTTAAATGAGTCTGCCATGCGACCCGATCAGGTGTCTTTTTTTCATCCTGTCAGCTCTGACTTGTAAGGGTGTTAAGAGCATACTCAGGCTAGAACTACCCAGACCCACTCTCGCTTTTGATATGTCTCTGTAGATGTCCTGAAGCACTCCCCAAGCTCTCAAGGGGCAGAGATCGTACTCTCTCTGTCAGGTAAGAGGAACAAGCTGAAGATATGGATATGAGTACCCACGAAGGGCCTCTGTGGAAAGTACCCTCTCACGCAGGCACACACACACACCGTGGTGTAAAGTACTTATGTAAAACTACTTTACTTTTTGGGGTATTTTACTTTTACTTCATTACATTCCGAAATAAAATTATATACTTTTTACTCCGTACATTTTCCCTGACAGCCAAAAGTACTCGTTACATTTTAAATGTTTAGCAGGAAAAAATTATCAAACTCACACACTTATCAAGAGAACATCCTTGGTAATCCCTACTGCCTCTGATCTGATGACTCACTAAACACAGACTTCGTTTGTAAATGATGTCTGACTGTTGGAGCGTGCCGCTGGCTATTCATAAATTAAAATAAACAAGAAAATTATGGGAATTTGAAATGATTTATACTTTTACTTTTACCTTTGATGAAGTATATTTTAGCAATTACGTTTACTTTTGATACTGTAATTGTATATTTCAAACCAAAAACTTTTAGACTTTTACTCAAGTAGTATTTTACTGGGTGACTTTCTCTTTTACTTGAGTCATTTTCTATTAAGGTATCTTTACTTTTACTCAAGGATGCAGGGTTGGGTAGGTTACTTTCTAAATGTAATTCATTACAGTTACTAGTTACCTGTCCAAAATTGAAATCAGTAACAAAACTTTTGGATTACCCAAACTCAGTAACGTAATCTGATTACATTCCGTTACTTTTAGATGACGTTCCCCTTAAGAGGCATTAGAAGAAGACAAAAATGTATGTTACCAATTGAACTACATCTATTGCAGGATAAATCAATGTTAAAGTTTACATAGCTGGCCATATATGATGTTAAATTTTACTTTATGGGTTGACTATGTAGGCTTCTTCTAAACCATCGCATTCTACTACATATAATAATATGATAAAGTTATAAGTTATATCTTTACATTAAAAACCAAAGTCTATCAGATTCCAGTCAATCCAATAAATGTTATTCCCCTTGATCTTCAAGAATAGGACTTGGAAATATGGAAGTATAAATTAGCCAAATTGTTCTACCTGAGCATAACCCCAAACTAAGGATATATTAGCCAGCCCTACTCTGTTGTTTATGATTTTGTTGTCATGGAGGACTGATTGGGCTCATTGATTCTAGATGAAAGATGTATGCTGCGCTCATGGAATGGCTTTGAGCACCACTGAAAAGTGCTATTTACATGTACAAATTAATTCCATATGCTGCATTTGCTATAGGCCTATTGCTTAGCTTTTTGATATGATATCAAAATTATTGTTTTAACCATGTTATGGGGCTATACAGTGATGGTTTATATTTACAATGTTTACAAACATTTGAGAAAAACATGCTTATATTTTGGGTTCTCGTGGAGTGTGACAGCGCATTTATAAGGTATATTGTTCAAGAACCAATTCACACATACATACATATGTACATATATATATATATATACATACATAATTAATATGTCCAAAAATGGATGTAGCAACCACAGATTGTGGTTGTAGTCTATCAAAAGTGTGCAAGTTTTTATCAGCATGAATTAGATTGAGCAATAAAAGCCCCACTTTTATTCCATAGGCTCTTACCTCCAAGCGTTTATTCAAGTTGGATCATTTTTGGATGCCGACAGCAGTCGCACCATTGGAAAACATAGCTTGGAATGTAGCCTACTAAAGCCTATTCCTGCTCTTTTCCCGCGATCCATCAAACACATTTGGTGTGTCATCATAGTGGTCTCTGACTTCTGGTCAGACACGCTCAGGTGGAACAAATTTAAATTTGCTCTTTTTTTCAATGTTGATTTGAATGTTATTGAGAAACTCAAAAGAAACTCAGAATTTAAAAGTAATCCTTGAAGTAATCCTCTTGTTTTTTCAAAATTATCTGTAATCTCATTACATTATTTTGTCTGGTAATGTAACAGATTACAGTTACAGTTTTTTTTATAATCCCTTACATGTAACGGATTACATGTAATCCGTTACTCCCCAACCCTACCCTACCCTAATTGTAGGCTATCATTGTACATTTGTATTATTTATTTATTGCATTTTTAATTTAACCTTTATTTAACTAGGCAAGTCAGTTAAGAACAAATTCTTATTTACAATGACAGCCTACCAAAAGGCCTCATGTGAGGATGGTGGCTGGGATTAAACATTTAAAAAATATATATATATATATATAAATATAGGACAAAACACACATCAAGACAAGAGAGACAACACAACACTACATAAAGAGAGACCTAGGACAACAACACAGCATGGTAGCAATACAACATGGTAGCAGCACAAAACATGGTACAAACATTATTGGGCACAGGCAACAGCACAAAGAGCAAGAAGGTAGAGACAACAATACATCACACAAAGCAGCCACAACTGTCAGTAAGTGTCCATGATTGAGTCTTTGATAAAACTGTTCTTAACTGACTTGCCTAGTTAAATAAAATAAAAAGACCACAGATTCTTTGTGGACTGATTTTGAGCAGTGAGAAAGAGGCGACGTGAGAGGTTTTACTTCCCCTAAATCAGTACACGAAAATAAGCCCACGAAGTGAGGAATTTTTGTAAGGAGAACAATGAGAGGGTCGAATTTGTTCAACAAAATATTTAAATGCTCAATTTCTACGTGGGTGTTATTTGATCAAATTAAAGTTTCGTAATGGTTAGGTTGTTACGAATGTACTGATATAAGTGGATGCACATGGCAGTTGTGCCTGTTTTCATAGATATAGATAGAGGACTCATCATGGATAAAACCTATTTTAGAATGGACATTGCCATTGAGGGCTTCTGCCATTTTAAACTAGTCAACTGGGTGGGAATTCCTATGAGTTGGGAGCAATCAGCCAATGAAGAAGAAAATATACTACTTTAAAATGGAGATAACATGGGCAGCGCCATTGAAGCTGTCGCAGACGCTATAATGGCACAGACACAAAGATGAGTCCTCAATCTATCTCTATGGCCTGTTCTGCTAAATTCTAAATTCTGGAAAATTGTAAAATCCCTGAAGGGTTCTACTTCCTCCTCTCTACCACAACAAATTAATTCAGACACTGGCCTCATTACATAAAAAACTGCCATCATTGATGCATTTAATCACCATTTTTATTTTAGCGGGCTATCTCTTTGAAATAACTTCTAAGTCTATTCACAATGATACTGGGTTGGATGCTGATATGGGAAACTTGCTGAGTGATCAGAGAAATGAGAGTCAAAGCTTTTCTTTTAGGTTATTTACAGAAAAATAAGTCCTGGATGCTTTGCTAGCAATAGACAAGAAATCCACAGGGGCCAACCAATTGGATCCTGGTCTGCTTAAGTGTGCAGCGCCCATCATTATTGTCTCAATAACCAACTTTTTTTTTTTTTAAGAGTTATTATGAGGAAATATTCCAAAAGTATGGAAATAAATCAGGTCTTGTGCTGCCACTCCATAACATGTGGTACCCCTGATGTATGGAGACCCACAACACAGCCCTGTGGTACCCTTGATGTATGGAGACAGATAGTAGAAATCTTAATAATTATCGTCCCATTTCAAGGCTTCCTTGTCTAGCTAAGATTTTCAAAGCCTTGGTAAATGTACAACATTGCTCTTTTTTATCTGAAAAATGTATTTTGAATGTAAATCAATCAGGGTTTAGGCCGGGGCATAGCTATTTTACAGTAACCACTTTAGTTGTTAATGATCTTGTCAATGCTTTAGATACTAAAATGAAATGTGCTTTGTTTGTGGACCTGTCAAAAGCTTTTGATACTGTTGTTCATACTATTAAATTAAATAAATTGTCCTCTATAGGCCTGAGCTCCGACGCCTGTTCTTGCTTTCATGATTTTTTTAGAGACAGAACTCAGGCCATCGTGATGGATGGGGTTTAGTCTGAATTTCTTGAAGTACACAGAGGTGTACCACAGGGGTCGATATTGGGACCTGTTCTCTTCACTCTTTATGTAAACACCATTGGTCAATCTGTAGAAAATGGTCAACTTCATCTATATGCAGATGATCGTATTATGTATGCTATTGCCCTGACTGTTGATCTGGCTGTTGCCCTGACTGTTGATCTGGCTGTTGATCTGTGTCAAAACTACAGTCAGATTTTATAGTTATGCAGGAATCCCTTGCTGATTTAAAACTTGTGCTTAATACGGGCAAAACAAAATATACGTTGTTTTTAAACTCTCTGAGGAATGTTTCAGATAAACGACATGTTTACGCATGTAAATACTTAGGCATTTGGATTTATAAGGACTTGACGTTTAAAAAACAGATGAGCTGGTTAAGAAGATAAGATTTAAAGTTGGCTTTTTCTACAGAAACAGATTGTGCCTTTCTCTAAGCAGTAGGAAGCAGATTATTCAATCTTTTATCTGTTCTTGATTATGGTGATATTATTTATCAAAGTGCAGCTGCAACTACCCTTAAACCTTTAGATGCCATCTACCATAATGCCCTTTGTTTTGTTACAGGTGACAGTTTTGATCCTCATCACTGTATCCTGTATCAAAATGTTGGCTGGACTTCGCTAAAGACCCGTAGATCTCTACATAACTCTGTTTTTTACAAGGCCCTACAAGGCCCTACTTCATGAAAATTCTGTCTTATCTAACTTTGCTGTTGAAGTATAGACAGTTGAGTAAAGGTAAACCTGCTTTTAGTTTTAATGCAACGTATTGCTAGAACAAAATTCTAAATACATTTCATCTTGATGTTCTGGTGCTGTTTAGGCAATTTAAAGTGTTGATTGGGGATTTAATGGTGGAGGAATGTAACTGTTTCTCTGGGTGAGTCGTGATGTTTTATTTGTGCTTACCATGAAATTGTTTTTGTATTCTAATGTGTGTGTAGCAATGGAGGCTGCAAAGGGGAGGACAGCTCATATAAATGTCTGGAACAGGGGGCATGGAATGGCTAATGTATTTGATGCCATTCCACTCATTTCACTCCAGCCATTACCACGAGTCCATCCTCCCCAATTAAGGCATCACCAACCTCCTGTGGTGTGAAAATATATATTTGTGTTAAAGTGTATTTTATATTGTATTATACAGGGCACATTTGGAAAAGAGACCTAGATCTCAATATATCTTTCCTGTTAAAATAGAGGTTAAATTTTAACATTTTAAAATTAAATCTTCACATGCTTTCTGCCCTCTCATTGGCTAGTATAGTTCCACTTGATCTCGCCTCCTCCCACCTGCCTTCCATCTTTGAGGACATGTAGTTCCATTATTAGTGCGGTCACATGACTGCCTTGTCAATAAATAGACTTTCTTTGTTTGGAGGGTGTGCTCCTGTCATGTGCGTATTAGATATCAAGCAGGTGCTAGCGCTCACCGCTCATTAATTTGAATGTTTTATGTTGATCTGTATTTTCCTAACATATGTTTATGTGATATTTTTTCCAGAGATATTCAAATGTGTTATGTACTGACCATTGATTAGTATTGATTATAGAGTGAGATGTCACTTGATGAAATGTTTAGGTGTATTTTGGATAATCCCAGTGTTAGGGGTTGGACTTACACTCAGATGCTCAAAGGGTTCAATTGTATAAATTGTCCTGGTGATCAGGCCAAAGGCAATAATGTCAGACAGATGAGAGAAAATATGTCTTTCATAATCCATATGAAACCTGAGAGATAGAGGGAGAAGAGGAGAAAGAGAGTGGGGAGGTATGGAAGTGGAGAGCATGGGATAAAACCAGATATCAGAGCATGGATAAACCACTTATCAGTCAATCAAATGTATTTATAAAGCCCTTTTTACATCAGCCAGTGTCACAAAGTGCTATACAGAAAACCAGCCTAAAACCCCAAACAGCAAGCAATGCAGATGTAGAAGCATGGTGGCTAGGAAAAACTCCCAAGAAAGGCAGGAACCTAGGAAAAAACCTAGGAAGAAACCTATAGAGGAACCAGGCTCTGAGGGGTGGCCAGTCCTCTTCTGGCTGTGCCGGATGGAGATTATAACAGGACATGGCCAAGATGTTCAAACGTTCATAGATGACCAGCAGGGTCAAATAATAATAATCACAGTGGTTGTAGAGGGTGCAACAGCTCAGGTCCTCAGGAGTAAATGTCAGTTGGCTTTTCATAGCCGAACATTCATAGTTAGAGACAGCAGGTGCGGTAGAGAGAGTCGAAAAACAGCAGGCTCGGGACAAGGTAGCACATCCGGAGAACAGGTCAGGGTTCCATAGCCGCAGGCAGAACAGTTGAAACTGGAGCAGCAGCACGACCACGTGGACTGGGGACAGCAAGGAGTCATCAGGCCAGGTAGTCCTGAGGCATGGTCCCAGGGCTCAGGTCCTCTGGGAGGGGAGCGAGAGGGAGAGAGAGAGAATTAGAGGGAGCATACTTAAATTCACACAGGACACCGGATAAGACAGGAGAAATACTCCAGATATAACAGACTGACTCTAGCCCCCAACACATAAACTGTTGCAGCATAAATAATGGAGGTTGAGACAGGAGGGGTCGGGAGACACTGTGGTCACGTCCAACAATACCCCCGGACAGGGCCAACCAGGCAGGATATAACCCCACCCACTTTGCCAAAGCACAGCCCCCACACCGCTAGAGGGATATCTTCAAACCATCAACTTACTACCCTGAGACAAGGCTGAGTATAGCCCACAAGGATCTCCCAACCCAGACAGAAGATCGTCAGTGATCTCAAGTGACGCAAACCTCCTAGGGACGGCATGGAAGAGCACCAGTACGCCAGTGACTCAGCCCCTGTAATAGGGTTAGAAGCAGAGAATCCCAGTGGAGAGAGGGGAACCCGCCAGGCAGAGAAAGCAAGGGCGGTTCGTCGCTCCAGTGTCTTTCCGTTCACCTTCACACCCCTGGGTCAGACTACACTCAATCATAGGACCTACTGAAGAGATGAGTCTTCAATAATGACTTAAAAGTTGAGACCGAGCCTGCGTCTCTCATATGGATAGGCAGACCATTCCATAAAAATGGAGCTCTATAGGAGAAAGCCCTGCCTTCAGATGTTTGCTTAGAAATTCAAGGGACAGTAAGGAGGCCTGCGTCTTGTGACCGTAGCATACGTGTAGGTATGTACGGCAGGACCAAATCGTGGGGGATAGGTAGGAGCAAGGCCATGTAATGCTTTGTAGGTTAGCAGTAAAACCTTGAAATCAGCCCTAGCCTTAACAGGATGCCAGTGTAGAGAGGCTAGCCATGGAGCAATAAGGATCACATTTTTTGGTTCTAGTCAAGATTCTAGCAGCCGTGTTTAGCACTAACGGAAGTTTGTTTAGTGCTTTGTCCGGGTAGCCAGAAAGTAGAGCATTGCAGTAGTCTAATCTAGAAGTGACAAATGCCTGGATTAACTTTTCCGCATCATTTTTTGGACAGAAAGTTTCAGATTTTTGCAATGTTACGTAGATGGAAAAAAGCTGTCCTTGAAATAGTCTTGATATGTTCGTCAAAAGAGAGATCAGGGTCCAGAGTAACGCCGAGGTCCACAGTTTTATTTGAGACGACTGTACAACCATCAAGATTAATTGTCAGATCCTACAGAAGATCTCTTTGTTTCTTGGGACCTAGAACTAGCATCTCTGTTTTGTCCGAGTTTAAAAGTAAAACATTTGCCGCCATCCACTTCCTTATGTCTGAAACACAGGCTTCCAGGGAGGGCAATTTGGGGCTTCACCATGTTTCATCGAAATGTACAGCTGTGTATCGTCCGCATAGCAGTGAAAGTTAACGTTACGTTTCATATAATGTAAAACATAGAATAAAATGTATAAAAGCAGCATTTGCACTTCTAAGCTCTGGCTTCAAGTCGATACGGACACTGGCTTTTCTCCTCAATTTACATATGAGCTCAACTGCCACTGTGGATTCCACCAATGTACTCTCCAGCAGAAACAAACTGACATTTTTGTTGTATAATTTAATCAATTAGAAACGGAAATCCTTGGACCTCCACTGGGCCTGTCGTAGTCTACCAAGCACAGACTGTCTTTGTCTAGCTTGACAAATTCTGTAAGGTCTGGATGTAACATCCTGCAGGAATGAGAACCAGGTGTGTGTGTGTGTGCATCGCAGAGATTAAACTCCTCTCTCTGAGAATTAGGCAGCCGTCTCCTGACACCCTGGCTATTGGTTCAGAATCAGAACACACACGGAGACCGCCCGGCTCACCGTGCATCTACAAGGCTCTGGCCAAATGTTACGCACTAGCTACTATAAACAGGGGTGCTATTCTGGAAGCAGACATACAGTTGAAGTCGGAAGTTTACATACACTTAGGTTGGAGTCATTAAAACTTTATTTTCAACCACTCCACACATTTCTTGTTAACAAACTATTGTTTTGGCAAGTCGGTTAGGACATCTACTTTGTGCATGACACAAGTCATTTTTCCAACAATTGTTTACAGACAGATTATTTCACTTATAATTCACTGTATCACAATTCCAGTGGATCAGAAGTTTACATACACTAAGTTGACTGTGCCTTTAAACAGCATGGAAAATTCCAGAAAATGATGTCATGGCTTTAGAAGCTTCTGATTGGCTAATTGACATAATTTGAGTCAATTGGAGGTGTACCTGTGGATGTATTTCAAGGCCTACCTTCAAACTCAGTACTTCTTTGCTTGACATCATGGGAAAATCAAAAGAAATCAGCCAAGACCTATACAATTGTATACCTCCACAAGTCTGGTTCATCCTTGGGAGCAATTTCCAAACGCCTGAAGGTACCACGTTCATCTGTACAAACAATAGTATGCAAGTGTAAACACCATGGGACCACGCAGCCATCATACCGCTCAGGAAGGAGGCGCGTTCTGTCTTCTAGAGATGAACGTACCTTGGTGCGAGAAGTGCAAATCAATCCCAGAACAACAGCAAAGGACCTTGTGAAGATGCTGGAGGAAACAGGTACAAAAGTATCTATATCCACAGTAAAACAAGTCCTATATCGACATAACCTGAAAGGCCACTCAGCAAGGAAGAAGCCACTGCTCCAAAACTGTTACGGGATTTTTGTGTTTAATGACTAAAATATGTATTGGAATTATAACTCATAAATGTTGAATGTTATGTGTTCCTTGTTAGAAAGAATGGGTTTATCTTCAGACAGGCTAGAATGATGTCTCTTCCCAGGGAGGGGAAAGACCTTGAGTTGGTTGTAGATAGTTTAAGAGGTGGCAGACAGTAATGAGAACTCGAACTGTATTGCCATTGTATCCGAGAGGAGGTTGGACATTAAAACCTGTGACATCATCTTTATTATATAACCTGATGTAAAATGTATTATGATCAGTACTCTCGAGAATAAACGCGATTGATTGATTTTAAGACTGGTTTCTGTCCATTTGCTGATAATTATCTTACAAATTCTTATTTATGGGCAGAGTGTTTTAATTGAATTGGTTGATAAACAGGAATCAAAATTCCTTTAACAAAAACTATCATTAAAAAGCGAGACTACGGTTTGCAACTGCACATGGGGACAAAGAGTGTACTTTTTTGGAGAATTATTCCTCTGGTCTGATGAAACAGAAATGGAACTCTTTGGCCATAATGGCCATCGTTATGTTTGGAGGAAAAAGGGGGATGCTTGCAAGCCGAAGAACACCATCCCAACCATGAATCACGGGGGTGGCAGCATCATGTTATGGGGGTGCTTTGCTGCAGGAGGGACTGGTGCACTTCACAAAATAGATGGCATCATGAGGTAGGAAAATTGTGGATATATTAAAGCAACATCTCAAGACATCAGTCAGGAAGTTAAAGCTTGGTCGCAAATGGGTCTTCCAATTGGACAATGACCCCAAGGATACTTCCAAAGTTATGGCTTAAGGACAAAAAAGTAAAGGTATTGGAGTGGCCATCACAAAGCCCTGACCTCAATCCTGTAAGAAATTTGTGGGCAGAACTGAAAAAGTGTGTGCGAGCAAGGAGGCCTACAAACCTGACTCAGTTACACCAYCTCTGTCAGGAGGAATGGGCCAAAACTCACACAACTTATTGTGGGAAGCTTGTGGAATGCTACCCAAACGTTTGACCCAAGGTAAACAATTTAAAGGCAATGCTACCAAATACTAATTGAGTGTATGTAAACTTCTGACCCACTGGGAATGTGATGAAAGAAATGAAAGCTGAAATAAAAATGTCTCTCTATTATTCTGACATTTTAACATTCTTAAAATAAAGTGGTGATCCTAACTGACCTAAGACAGGGACTTTTTACTAGTATTAAATGTCAGGAATTTTGAAAAACTGATTTTAAATGTATTTGGCTAAGGTGTATGTAAACTTCCGACTTCAACTGTAGTATACTGGGAATAGGCTGGCATTTCAGGAGCAGACATTGTCATTCTATTTAGACTAGTGCCGATATGTGCTATGCTGTGCAAAATGGATGGAATGTTTGGTTGTGATGAGATGAATCGATGGAGATGAGATGGATCGATGGTGATGAGATGGATCGATGGAGTGTGGCTGCTTGCTGTGGCTGATCATTTTCCCCATCAGTGTCAGATTAGTGTCAGATCCGTGTCAGATCATGAGTGCTGCTAGGCCATGTATTCCCATGTGTTCTATTGGTGATGGGGAGGATTAGCCCTGTAGTGGCACTGGCTCTGAGAGAGACTCTGGTTTGGCAGCCAGCCTGGTAATAGCAGAATTTCTCTTCTCATGATGAATTGGGCCTTATTATAGTGGATCGTTACCACATGGACCAAGATGGATCTAGCTCAGTTCAGTTCCGACGCCCAACTGCCCAGCACCCCGGCTGTGGTGAGAAGTTCACCACCTACCCCCTCACATCATATCAACCCCCTGGTTGAGTTCAGTAGGGCACACCGTAGAAAAATAATATATATGTTTTGAAATGGAAAAAGTCCAAGTAGTCCCTCCCTGATTTAGTCCCTGTTATTTCCGGTACCTAATGAAAATGACCCTGGTTCGTCAGGTATAGGTTCTGCAGGTGGACTGTAGAAAGGTGAGTCACATTTCCTGGGAAAGCATTTAATGCAGTTCAGTGCGAGACATCAGGCTACGACAGGATGTGGAATTCTGTCCAAGTCAAGTATTACAAGATTACAAGGCTGAGCCTCAAAAGTGCTTCCATAAGCATGTAATTATGAGATTGTGGGATAATTCATGGTCCTACAGAGAGCAATGGTTAAACAGAGAGAGAGAGAGAGGAGGTGGGGCCAGCAGTGTGGAGATTGAAACACTGGTAGGCTAGGATGTGATGACAGGGAATAAGTAAAAAATTGCATGCTTCAAGATGAGAGAAAGACAGGGAGAGAGAAAGAGAAAGAGAGAGAGAGAGGTTTACTGTCTGTCCACTAGGGTACAGGGAGATGGTGGTCCCATCCACCAAATTGAGAGGAGTCACCCAGGGGAGGGATTCTGGGGGAATGCTGATTTGGTTCAGAACACGGCTAACATATTACATAGAACTAATCAAAACAGGAGTCCTTTGGGTGGTGGACCATTCCTGATACGCACAGGAAACTGTTGAGTGTGAAAAACCCAGCAGCGTTGCAGTTCTTGACACAAACCAGTGTGCCTTGCACCTGCTGCCATACCCCGTTCAAAGGCATTCAATCTTTTGTCTTTTCCCATTCACTCTCTGAATGGCACACATACGTAATCCATGTCTAAACTGTCTCAAATCAAATCAAATCAAATGTATTTATATAGCCCTTCTTACATCAGCTGATATCTCAAAGTGCTGTACAGAAACCCAGCCTAAAACCCCAAACAGCAAGCAATGCAGGTATAGAAGCACGGTGGCTAGGAAAAACTCCCTAGAAAGGCCAAAACCTAGGAAGAAACCTAGAGAGGAACCAGGCTATGAGGGGTGGCCAGTCCTTTTCTGGCTGTGCCGGGTGGAGATTATAACCAAGATGGCCAAGATGTTCAAATGTTCATAAATGACCAGCATGGTCAAATAATAATAAAACAACCGTAGTTGTGGGAGGGTGCAGCAACGCAGCACCTCAGGAGTAAATGTCAGTTGGCTTTTCATAGCCGATCATTAAGAGTATCTCTACTGCTCTGCTCTCTAGAGAGTTGAAACAGCAGGTCTGGAACAGGTAGCACGTCCGGTGAACAGGTCAGGGTTCCATAGCCGCAGGCAAGACCAGTTGAAACTGGAGCAGCAGCACGCCCAGGTGGACTGGGGACAGCAAGGAGTCATCATGCCAGGTAGTCCGGAGGCATGGTCCAAGGGCTCAGGTCCCCTGAGAGAGAGAGAGAGAGAATTAGAGAGAGCAACTTAATTCACACAGGACACCGGAATAAGACAGGAGAATACTCCAGATACTACAGCAACACATAAACTACTGCGCATAAATAATGGAGGCTGAGACAGGAGGGGTCAGGAGACACTTGTGGCCCCATCCATATACCCGGACAGGGCAAACAGGAAGGATATAACCCCACCCACTTTGCCAAAGCACAGCCCCCACACCACTAGAGGGATATCTTCAACCACCAACTTACCATCTTGAGACAAGGCCAAGTATAGCCCACAAAGATCTCCGCCACGGCACAACCCAAGGGGGGGGGGGGGGCGCCAACCCAGACAGGAAGACCACGTCAGTGACTCAACCCACTCAAGTGACGCACCCCTCCTAGGGACGCACCCCTCCTAGGGACGGCATGAAAGAGCACCAGTAAGCCAGTGACTCAGTCCCTGTAATAGGGTTAGAGGCAGAGAATCCCAGTGGAGAGAGGGGAACCCGCCAGGCAGAGACAGCAAGGCTTCGTTGCTCCAGAGCCTTTCCGTTCACCTTCACACTCCTGGGCCAGACTACACTCAATAATAGGACCTACTGAAGAGATGAGTCTTCAATAAAGACTTAAAGGTTGAGACCGAGTCTGCGTCTCTCACATGGGTAGGCAGACCATTCCATAAAAATGGAGCTCTATAGGAGAAAGCCCTGCCTCCAGCTGTTTGCTTAGAAATTCTAGGGACAATTAGGAGGCCTGCGTCTTGTGACCGTAGCATACGTGTAGGTATGTACGGCAGGACCAAATCGGAAAGATAGGTAGGAGCAAGCCCATGTAATGCTTTGTAGGTTAGCAGTAAAACCTTGAAATCGGCTTAACAATCCTTCCTTAACCTGTCTCCTCCCCTTCATCTACAATGATTGAAGTGGATCTAACAAATAAGGGATCATAGCTTTCACCTGGATTTACCTGGTCTGTCATGGAAAAAGCATGTATTCTTAATGTTTGTGTACTCAGTGTATATCCTCACATTAGAATTCACTTACTACAAGGAAGAGAGCTTATCCATTCTAGAAGGGGAGATCAATAATTTCCAGGCCCAGGGAAATGTTCTGATCTGTGGTGATCTTAATGCTAGGACTGGAGAAGAACCAGATACCATTAGCACACAGGGAGACAAACACATAACTACAAACCTCAGCATTCCTCTGCCCTCATATCCCCACAGGAAGAACTTTGATCAGAACAACAACAGAAACGGGAACCAATTACTGCAGCTCTATCGAACGCTGGGTCTGTATGTAGTCAATGGAAGGCTACAAGGAGACTCTTTTGGGAGGTATGCATACATACAACTCACCTCTTGGCAGTAGTACTGTAGATGATGTCATCACAGACTTAGATCCAATGTCTTTCAGAGCACTCACAGTCAGCCCACTAACACCATTATCAGACCATAGAAAAATTACAGCATATCTAAAAAGGGAGAAGAGCCCAGTAAATTACACAAGACCAATCAGTCCTATAGATAGACTAAGAATAGTATGGAAAAGTACCAGAAAGCAAATGGCAATCAAAAAATGTCATCCCTCCTAGACAACTTTCTGGCCCACACATATCATTAAAATAATGACGGTGTAAATTTGGCTGTACAAAACATAAACTTTTTTTAACAAATTGGCATCCTTATCTAATTTAAAAAGACACCTAGCATTTTTTTAAAGACAAATGGTTTGATTATGATTGCAAATCTATAACAAAAAAACGTAGGAATCTATCCAACCAAAAACATAGAAAACCAGACAACCAGGATTGGGCAACCCTAAAAGAATCCAAACAGACTCTAGGAACAAAGAATGGACAACACATCAGACACCAACTTAATGACATTGAGGAATCCATTGATTCAAACAACTTCTGGGAAAATTGGAACTCCCTAAACAAACCCCACAGCGAAAAATTGGCAATCCTAAAAGGTGACCTATATAACACAAATTTTAAAGAACTGGTCTATATAGAAATATTAAGATGAATTTGGAACAAATATAAATATATGAAAAACTGCAAATTCTTGAATTAGCCAATAAAGACAACCAGAACCCTTTGGATTCCCCAAAAACAGAAAAAAAAACTATTGTAAAAATTATAAGCCCTGCAATCCAGAAAGGCCTGTGGTACTGACAGAATATTGAATGAAATTATAAAATACACAGACCACAAATTTTGCACTGCCATTTTCAAACTAATTAACTAAGTTTTGAGTGTACGCTATTTCCCTGACATCTGGAACCAAGGACTATAATAAGATTTTTTTTTTAAATGGAGTCAAATTTGACCCAAACAATTACCACGGCATTGTGTCAACACCAGCGTGGGGAAATATTCTGCTCCATCATGAACTGCACATTCTCAGTGAACACAATGTCCTGAACAAAAGTCAAATTGGATTCCTACCAAATGATCAAACATCAGACCACATTTATACCCTACACACCCTAATTGATAAAACCTTTTTTAATCAAAACTAAAACAAAATCCTGCTTTTTGGATTTCCAAAATGCCTTTGATTCAATTTGACATGAAGGCATTTTTCTCAAATTTATTGAAAGTGGTGGGGATGGAAAACCATATGATGTCATTAAATGAATGTATACAAATACAAATGTGCAGTCAAAATTGGAAATAAACATACACATTTATTTTCCCAAGGCCGTGGAGTGAAACAGGGGAACAATGTGAGCTCAAGTCTATTTAATATATACATGAATGGATTTTCAAAAACACTAGAACAATCAACATCTCCCGGGCTCACTATTAACAACACAGAAATACAATACCTCCTGTATGCAGACGACCTGGTACTGCTGTCCAACAAAAAAAAGAGGGGCTACAGCAACAATGACATCATCTGCAACAGTTCTGTTAGACCTGGGTCCTGCCAATCAATAAAATAAAAAACGAACTTTATTCCAGAAAAGATCTCGATGTCAGTGAAACCGAGATACATTTTTATTGGGCTCCACTGATACAGAACAAACACTTACACATATTTGGGACAAAAAAATAAGCTCCACAGGGAACTCCAACCTGGCCGTGAATGAACTGAAAGACAAAGCAAGGAGGGCTTTCTATGCCATTAAAAGATCTATCAAATTAGACATACATGATTAATATCCAAAAAAGAGCCACCAAGTTCTATAATAATTTAAAAACACTCCTACCATTACAAAGCCCTCAACTGCCAAGAGGTGACCATAGAGAAGATTCCCCTCAGACAGCTGGTCCTGAGGCTCAATTCACTAACCACTACAAAGCCAACAAAGCCTCAGGACAGCACTCAGAAAATATGGCCCAACCAAATTTTCACAAAGCAAAAATTTTAATATATCACCTATTGGAAAGACACAACAAAAAATCGAAGTAAACTTCAATGCTCTTTGGCTCTTAAAAGACAGTACATGGTGACAGGCTATCTGACTACTTTGACTGATACTAACTACTGTATGTACAGACTCATTCTGCCCTCAGGAGGAGTTATAGACAAAGCTGCATTTTCTGTCAAGTTGTGACAGATATTCTGACATAAGAAATACATTCTTCCCTAAAATTATAAAACAATACAAAGAATTTGAAAAGCTAAATTATAAAGATAATCTTAATACATACTTGGTGAAAAAACAAAATGCTGTGTTTTGGCAGCCACATTTGCAGCCTCCTGACAAAACCTGAGGGACAGCTAGAGAAAAATACAGTGTGATTATTCATAATTGCCTATTATTACTAACAGTCTAGTATATTCCTGTCTTTGACCATGGTTGTTATATGTTTACTTTGACAATGTACGTGTTTTACTTTCCATGTCAAGAAAGTATATGAGAGAGAGAGAGAGAGAGAGAGAGAGAGAGAGAGAGAGAGAGAAGAGAGAGAGAGAGAGAGAGAGAGAGAGAGAGAGAGAGAGAGAGAGAGAGAGAGAGATGATTGCAGATTGACTTTGCAAGACGAGTTGAAACGTGGCCCATGACCTGTGGATCACTTTCTGTTTCTTGTAAGGGCGTTTCTTACAGCGTGTTTGTGGTAGTTACGGTAATAAATAAAGCTAGGTGGTCTTACAGCATCACTGCTACTCAGGAGGAGAATATGTAATCAGGGATAATTACAGAGAGGAAGTTTTACAAGCCTTGTATTATTGTGTCAATGACGCAAGCTCCGTTCTGAGATTCACAGACATGATTTCCCTATGCTTCTCCCTCATGGAACGCACCCCTCTGTACTACTCTGGTACTGTCAGGTTTAGAACCACTCTGTCCTAATACCAAAATGAGCTGTTTCATCCCAAACTACAAATATCAAGCGTTCCCAATGCTCTTTGAGGAAAGCATAACTTCCCCATGGTACTTGCACCGCAATTTTAAAATGACAGCTCATTTTGGTATTAGGACAGAGTGGTTCTAAACCTGACAGTACCAGAGTAGTACAGAGGGGTGCGTTCCATGAGGGAGAAGCATAGGGAAATCATGTCTGTGAATCTCAGAACGGAGTTTGCGTCATTGACACAATAATACAAGGCTTGTATTTGGTACTTGCACTGCAAGTACCAAATACATAGCTTTCACGATGATACAATGAAGGGATATCTGATACAACCATTTATGTTAACATGTAGCCGCTGACTGGAACAGGTCCAATAGCTTGGAGGAGAGGGGATTCCTGTAGAGAGTAGAGCTTGTATTAGACTCAATATAACATTTTATTACTGGCTAATGCTTCTGTTGTTACTGACTTCCTGTTTCCTGTGAAGTTATAGCTCCTATGTCTGTGGCCTTGTGCTCAAAGCATTTAATTACTAATGATTAAACCACAATTTATTGACAAGTCAAAAATATATTATACTAATTATTAAAGAAATTTCATTTTTTATATTCAACCAGTGATCTAATCATAGTAGACACTATTTATTTCATTATCCAAGGCAAATAAGTTTAGATACAATTTGTCCTGAAAGTGATTACATGGAATCTAGCAAATATATAAAAACATGAACTTATTTATATTTAGTTCAGCTATCCCCATACAAAAATATATTACATTGTCATAGCTATCCTCTACATACATTAAAAAGTAACCCAGAGTATAGAATCACTATTTATATACATACTCTGGCTTTTTCTGTTAATCTAAACATTATGATTTGGACAACATATTCATCTGTTGAGAGAACTCCTCATTTTAGCTGTCAAATGCGGTTCTTGTGCGATTTGAACTAGTCTCATTCTATCATACAAAAATGCATACATTCACAAACACATCCACAGTGGTCAATATTTGGCAAACCAGTTGCATTGTCTGATGAATCATTCCATAGCCTTCTCAATATAGCTGCATTAAAAACAGCAAACACATTGGTGCCTTCTAAACAAAACTAGTGTCTGTTGGTGTTGTTTCTGAAGTGGGGGCACAGAGAGACCTTCCAACCCCTCAGAGGTGTACAGAGCCCCCCTGACCAGAGGGCTCAGTTCAGTATTTTTTAGGCTGTTCTTCTGCCCAATCCTCTTGCCCAGAACGTCCATTCTTCCCTTCCTTTCCCTTCCTCCTCTTGGGCCCCTGGAGTGTGGAGCCCTGGCCCTGGGCCTGCCTGACCTCCAGCTCTGACTTCCCATTCCCAGAGTCATTGTTCTGCCTGGAGTAGCGTTTACACTTGCAGGAGGTAACCACAGTGATCTTATAGGTCCTGGAGCTTCCGTCCTGACACTGCAGGTTGATGCGCTGGGTCCGGGTCCGGTCGATGACGCAGCGCCACTCCTGGGCCTCCCTGCGGCTCCAGAACTTCCCGGTGTGCCCGGGACCGGAGCCGATCCAGTTGGGCAGCAGGTGGGAGGGAAGACACTCCCCAGCACAAACCAGCTCCTTGATCGGGTTCAGGCTGGTGCACTGACCATCTGAGATGTACTTGGTGGAACGCAGCTCTCTGCAGCCCACCTGGCTCTGTGCCTGACCCTGCTCTGTGATTGAGAGGGGCGGAGAGAGTGTTACATTCTGTCAGATACATATTGCATGGCATTATCTATATGACATTACAAATACTTGCATTTGATTTAGTTTGGAGTTTGCACTTTTGGATTATTCCATTTGCTGCTCATAAAGATTCGTTTTGACAGGAACTGCGGCATGATCAGGGGCATCTGAATG
Source organism: Salvelinus sp. IW2-2015 (assembly GCF_002910315.2). NCBI lineage: Eukaryota > Metazoa > Chordata > Actinopteri > Salmoniformes > Salmonidae > Salvelinus > Salvelinus sp. IW2-2015. The sequence goes on from NC_036870.1 coordinate 18,941,287, forward strand.
ACAGCACGAGTTGACAAGAGGTCCAACACAATTCCAAATTCTTGAACATCCTCCCATTCAAACACAAGTCTATGATTTATATTTCATTTTCATTTAGTCCCATTCATGTCCATGGAAAATGTGCCTACATAAGGAATTAAATAATTCCAACTGTCAGGATCGGTGCGTACAATGAATCTATATGAATCGTCGAATCAAGACATTTGATATGCGCATAAAAATGCAATTCACCTTTCCGCGCAGCGCTGGTCAAACGCCTTCCTCCGTTGCGTGCTTGATTCATTGATACATTACTACTCGGTGTATCCTGGACCGTACTGATCAACTGAGCGTTTAACTTTTCCGTGGCACTGTTCTTGGCAGCTTGACAGTTACTTATAAGAAGGCAGAAGAGCGCGAGCTGGAACACACTCGTGGTAAGAAGCATACCTGTAACTCTCCGTAGGCAGATAGACACCGGTAGGTAGGTAGGCAGATAGACACCGGTAGGTAGGTAGGTAGGTAGATAGGTAGGTAGAGAGACACCGGTAGGTAGGTAGGCAGATAGACACCGGTAGGTAGATAGGTAGGTAGAGAGTGATGGAATGTATGTGCCCCGGTCTAACGGAGGAATATGATGTTACTTGTCGTTCAGTCGCTTATATACCCGCCCCTTGTCTTGGCACGACACAGCGCATTGCGTACATTTTATGAATCAACTAGGCGTTTTCACGCATAGCTACGCCCACTGAAGCAAAGGGTAATGCGTTTTTTGTGTGTGTACTCCTCCCATGTAGAGCCTACCTACCAGTCAGTCAACACAGACAAGTAATATATATTTCTGCCAATATAGTTTGATGAATGTTGCCTTCCCTTATGGATAGGACACTATCACTGGATAAAACACGACCTTTATAATGGCTTGTCATAGACATTTCATTTTGGTTTGTTGACCAGTTAACTGTGTAAATAATTGATTCATGAATACATTCATGTAAATTATAAGTAGACAATAAAAGACTTTGCCAAAAAGGTTGTGTGTGCCACATGCCAGAGGCATATCCTTTGATAGTCTATTTCATGATGATTTGTAAGTTCAAGTTCATATTTTATTCAATTTGTGAACGGATTGATTTGGTTTAGCAAGGGAGGTCAGCTGGAGACTCTGCAGTCAGACCAGGTGAGTACTTAGCTCTGGTCCAGGGCGATAGTGAGTGATCCTAGAGTGAACTCGCTAATGCCCTGGACCAGAGCTAGTGAACACTGTAGATCTCATGTTGTGTTCTCGGATCCAGTGATGTCTCCATCTCTGCAGGACAGGTGCTTCAGGTGAGCTCACCAACACAATGTATGATGCATTACCCAAATTAGAGAACAATAGAAAGGTTTCCGATCTCCTCCTTCATCCCTCCATCTATCCCTTCATCTATCCCTTCATCCCTCCATCTATCCCTTCATCCCTCCATATATCCCTTCATCCCTCCATCTATCCCTTCATCCCTCCATCTATCCAATTCATACCTCCATCTATCCCTTCATCCCTCCATATAATCCGCTTCATCCCTCCATCTATCCCTTCATCCCTCCATCTATCCCTTCATCCCTCCATCTATCCCTTCATCCCTCCATATATCCCTTCATCCCTCCATCTATCCCTTCATCCCTCCATATATCCCTTCATCCTGCCAACTCTGTGCCCCTAAGAACCAGGGTACTCTTTTACTTCTTTCCCAGGGATCCTTGACAATGAATTCCCCCAACGTCTCCTCAGCTATGTTCCCTCCTTTGAAAGCAGTGAAAATGAATCCACTGTAAAACTGTCCATGCTCATTCAATATTGTTAAGCAAGTAGATTTTCTTTGGGGGATGGGGTGGATGGAGAAACATGGTGGATGGGGTGGATGGAGAAACAGGAAGATTGGGGTGGATGGGGAAACAGGATGATTGGGGTGGATGGAGAACCAGGGTGGATGGGGTGGATGGTGAAACAAGATGATTGGGGTGGATGGAGAAACAGGAGGGATGGGGTGGATGGAGAAACAGGGGGGATGGGGTGGATGGGGATACAACGGGGATCATATCAAATTTTGTTTGTCACATGCACCGAATACATCAAGTGTAGACCTTACCGTGAATTGCTTACTTACAAGCCCTTAACCAACAGTGCAGTTCAAGAAAGAGTTAAGAAAATATTTACCAAATAAACTAAAGTAAAAAAGAATAAAAAATAACACAATAAAATAACAATAACGAGACTATATACAGGGGGTACCGGTACCAAGTCAATGTGCGGGGGTACAGGTTAGTCGAGGTCATTTGTACATATAGATAGGGGTGAAGTGACTATGCATAGATAATAAACAGCGAGTAGCAGCAGTGTACAAAACAAATGGGTGGGTCAATGTAAATAGTCCGGTGCCCATTTGATTAATTGTTCAGCACTTTTATGGCTTGGGGGTAGAAGCTGTTAAGGAGCCTTTTGGTCCTAGACTTGGCCCTTCGGTACCGCTTGCCGTGTGGTAGCAAAGGGAACAATCTATGACTTGGGTGACTGGAGCCTGTGACAATTTTTTGGGCCTTCCTCTGACACCGCCTGGTATAGAGGTCCTGGATGTCAGGGAGCTCGGCCCCAGTGATGTACTGGGCCGTACGCACTACCCTGTAGCGCCTTACGGTCGGATGCCGAGCAGTTGCCATACCCGGTGGGGATGCAACCAGTCAGGATTCTCTCGATGGTGCAGCTGTAGAACCTTTTGAGGATCTGGGGGACCAATGCCAAATCTTTTCAGTCTACTGAGGGAGAAAAGGTGTTGTCGTGCCCTCTTCACGACTGTCTTGGTGTGTTTGGACCATGATAGTTTGCTGTTGATGTGGACACCAAGGAACTTGAAACTCTCGACCCGCTCCACTACAGCCCCGTCGATTAATGGAGGCCTATTCGGCCCGCCTTTTCCTGTAGTCCACAATCAGCTTCTTTGTCTTGCTCACATTGAGGGAGAGGTTGGTGTCCTGGCACCACACTGCCAGGCCTCTGACCTCCTCCCTATAGGCTGTCTCTTCATTGTTGGTGATCAGGCCTACCACCGTTGTGTCGTCAGCAAACTTAATGATGATGTTGGAGTTGTTTGGCCATGCAGTCGTGGGTGAACAGGGAGTACATGAGGGGACTAAGTACACACCCCTGAGGGGCCCCAAGGTGTTGAGGATCAGCGTGGCAGACGTGTTGTTGCTTACCCTTACCACCTGGGGGCGGCCCGTCAGAAAGTCCAGGATCCAGTTGCAGAGGGAGGTGTTTAGTCCCATGGTCCTTAGCTTAGTGATGAGCTTTGTGGGCACTATGGTGTTGAACACTGAGCTGTAGTCAATGAACAGCATTCTCACATAAGTGTTCCTTTTGTCCAGGTGAGAAAGGGCAGTGTGATGTGCAATTGAGATTGCATCATCTGTGGATCTGTTGGGTCTAGGGTATCTGGGAGGATGTGGTGGATGGGAAAACAGTGGGGATGGGGTGGATGCAGAAACAGGGGAGATGGGGTGGATGGGGAAACAGGGATGTGGGGGGATGTGGAAACAGTGTTATTACATAGGTGGTGTTAAAGACAAAGTCTGGAAGATGTGCATAGCAACCAAGAGGAGGCCGCCAACGAAAAAGGTAAACAATGGAGTAATTGGAAGATGTAGCCGTATTTGTTTATCAAGGACTTTTGTCTTTATGACTGGCTGATACATGAATAAGAATTGAAGGTCACTGTCTGCACTGTGAGAATTTGTCATTAGAATGAGCTCTGTTTCATGCTCACTCTCTGTAGAGAAAAAGTCTGACTGCATATTGTAAAGAACTATCGCTGTAGCAAAAAGACCATCTCGCTTCAGTACCCTTTGAACACTGCCAACAGAGTGCAGTAGCTATATTACCAGTCATCATCATCAATGCATGGATGGTATTAAAGGGAAAAGCTGCCATCTAGTGTCCAAAAAAATATGGCCATATCCCCATAACAACAATGGACAATGAAGGAGAATTATTAAGGCACTCTTTATTGACGTAATTAAAAATGTAAAACTGTCAACCAACACAAAAGCCACATAGGTGTAAAGGGTTTGCCAGCATTAAAGTCAGATCATTATTGGATCATCATTCTACTCTGTGACATGGAATGGTATTGATACATCACTGGTAAGACATCCGTGTCAACAAAGGGAACATAAAAATAATGATAATATAATGTTCAAATTATAACAGGAATACACAACTTAACAATAAAGCATGAAGAAGCCCTTAATATTGTGTTTTCTACTCATGGCCATACCTAAATAATAGTAATATGACATGTATTGTTCAATAAGGTGGTCCCATTTCAACATGAGAGTGCATTTTTTAAATTACTACAGTGAGGGATGAAATTGTTATTTCAAGACATTAATTAAAGAATATTCAAGGCTTACATTTTAAATAAGAGAAGGAATTTGCTCAAACATACAAACAAGAAAAGAACACCAAAGCTAATACAAATACAAGTCAATGGCTGCATTTACACAGGCAGCCCAATTGTGATCATTTGCCCAATTATTGGCCAAAGATCTGATCTGACTTGTTAAAAGACCAGTTATTGGCAAAATATCAGAATTGGTCTGCCTGTATAAATGCAGCCAATAGGCTGTACATCATATGCACACGCTGTATACTTCAGCCTCCCCTAGCCAAATAGACCTCATTGGCTCCATAGTAACAATCCTTCCTTAGACTCCAGTCCAGCGCCTGTTGGGTAAAGCATTCATCCCCACTAGCTCCTTTCTAATCTGGACATCATGGCCAATCAGTAGTACTGCTGATTTTTTTTATCCTTCTCCTTTAACCAAGGACTGATTCAGACCTCAGACATCAGGTGAATGGAATCAATTCAGTTTAATATTCAATAAAACGTTATTATTAATATCACTGAACTCTGGCCAATCAGTAACATTCATCAATGAATCAATTAACTACCCGGTAGAAAAGAACACCAGCAGTCCTTCTCATTCCTGGTGGCAGGATGGTGGTCCCTCTGAGGATGTGGAGGGGCTGTTCAGCTGGTCTGGCGCTGAGGGACCGGGACACCCTGATGACACCATGCGCTCCTCTGCCTTCAAACACAGCTCTGCCAGGAAGCTGGCTGTCTCCTTCACCATGTCACACTCCTCATCTGGACCCAGGATAAAGAGGAGAGGGGTAAAACCATCTAAAGTTGACCTTAGAGGGCGTCACAAAGCCACAAGTATGTACCAAGCTACAGTAATAAAGTAGTCTATAGAGGCTAACCCGAATCCAGATTAAGACAATTCCTTGGTTAAAAAGCATGTCTGGAGCACTATAGTACACTGTAGTAGGTATATTGTATGTGTTTTCAACAGATAGGAATGTGTAGTTTACCATTGAGCTCCCTCAGCCTCGGGGCATCCTTCTCCTGCAGTCCTTTACAGATCTTCTTATGGGTGAACCAGTGGAGACGCTGACACATCAGGCCACAGTACGTCACCTGTAGTAGTAGTAGTAATAGGAAGCATTTATTAATCATTTTATAGGCATTAATAATGGTGTATTCATGGACGTTATCATTAAGTGTAACCAAAGTAATAAAGAGGGAAATGATTGAGAGAAACCCTGTGCTTGTGGTCGGAGGTGGTTTTCGTACCATTTTGCAGAGGGAGCATCGCTTCTCGGCCCCCCTCTCTCCACACGTAGCACAGAACTCAGCGTCTATGAAGGCCATCTTACCCGTGAGAGCCTGGGTTAGCACCGAGAACGCTGTTGGGTCGTTACCCTGGAGACAAGAGAAGCAGTGGAACATTGAATAGTAAACATTCCCATACAGAAAGGAATTTTTACTAACATCAATTGTCAATCAAATCAGAATTCATTGAGCATGATCATGAACTCCTTAAAAATGTCCAATGCAGCAATTTTTTTCTCAATATCAAATAATTTCTGGGTAACAATTAAGTACCTTACTGTGATTGTTTTCAATTAAAATGATAGTTTCTTAGCAAAAATATATTTCTCAAGCAATAATTTTGCTAGTATTGTTTAGGAGTGGTCTGAGTGAGAGACCTAATTGGGGGCGGCAGGTAGCTTAGTGGTTAGAGTGTTGGGCCAGTAACCGAAAGGTTGCTAGATCGAATCCCCGAGCTGACAAGGTAAAAATCTGTCGTTCTTCCCCTGAACAAAGCAGATAATGCACTGTTCCTAGGCTGTCATTTTAAATAAGAATTTGTTCTTAACTGACTTGCCTAGTGAAACAGATTATAAAAATAAAAAATAAAAATTAAATTGCAGGAGCCTAACGAGAGGGATACAGTGCCTTTGGAAAATATTCAGACCTCTTGACTTTTTCCCCCAAAAATGTACGTTACAGCTGTCACGACTTCCGCCGAAGTCTTTACCTGTTTTGTTTTCACCCTATCCTACAGACCAGGTTCCCAGAACGCTAAGGCAGACGCACTGTCCTGGATGTATGACACAGAGGAGCGGTCCATAGATCACACTCCCATACTTCCGGCCTCTTGCCTGGTGGCACCGGTGGTGTGGGAGCTGGACGCGGACATCGAGCGGGCGTTACGTACAGAGCCCACTCCCCTCCAGTGTCCAGCTGGGCATCTGTACGTTCCGTCTGCTGTCCGTGACTGTTTGATCTATTGGGCCCACACGTCACCCTCCTCTGGTCATCCTTGCATCGGTCGAACAGTGCGCTGTCTTAGTGGGAAGTACTGGTGGTCCACCTTGGCCAAGGACATGAGGGTTTATGTTTCCTCCTACTCGGTGTGCGCCCAGTGCAAGGCCCCTAGGCACCTGCCCAGAGGGAAGTTACAGCCTTTACCCGTTCCACAACGGCCATGGTCGCACCTATCGGTGGTCTTCCTCACGGATCTTCCTCCCTCACAGGGTAACACCACGATCCTGGTCGTTGTGGATCGGTTCTCTAAGTTCTGCCGTCTCCTTCCTTTGCCCGGTCTCCCTACGGCCCTACAGACTGCGGAGGCCCTGTTTACACACGTCTTCCGGCACTACGGGGTGCCTGAGGATAATAGTGTCTGATCGAGGTCCCAGTTCACGTCAAGGGTCTGGAGGGCGTTCATGGAACGTCTGGGGTCTCGGTCAGCCTTACCTCAGGTTTTCACCCCGAGAGTAACGGGCAGGTGGAGAGAGTAAACCAGGATGTGGGTAGGTTCTGCGCTTATTGCCAGGACGGCCGGGGAATGGACGGCGTTCATATCCTGGGCAGAGATGGCCCAAAACTCTCTCCGCCACTCCTCCAAATCAAAATCAAATCAAATGTATTTATATAGCCCTTCGTACATTAGCTGATATCTCAAAGTGCTGTACAGAAACCCAGCCTAATACCCCAAACAGCAAGCAATGCAGGTGTAGAAGCACGGTGGCTAGGAAAAAACTCCCTAGAAAGGCCAAAACCTAGGAAGAAACCTAGAGAGGAACCAGGCTATGAGGGTGGCCAGTCCTCTTCTGGCTGTGCCGGGTGGAGATTAATAAACAGAACATGGCCAAGATGTTCAAATGTTCATAAATGACAGCATGGTCAAATAATAATAATCACAGTAGTTGCTCGAGGGTAGCCACCTCAGGATAAATGTCAGTTGGCTTTTCATAGCCGATCGTAAAGAGTACTCTACCGCTCCTGCGGTCTCTAGAGAGTTGAAAACAGCAGGTCGGGACAGGTCAGCCGTCCGGTGAACAGGTTCATAGCCGCAGGCAGAACAATTGAAACTGGAGCAGCAGCACGGCCAGGTGGACTGGGGACAGCAAGGAGTCTCATGTCAGGTCGTCCTGAGGCATGGTCCTAGGGCTCAGGTCCTCCAAGATAAGAGAAAGAAAGAGAGGAATTAGAGAGAGCATACTTAAATTCACACAGGACACCGGATAAGAACAGAAAGTACTCCAGAATATATACAAACTGACCCTAGCCCCCCGACACATAAACTAATGCAGCATAAATACTGGAGGCTGAGACAGGAGGGGTCTGGGACACTGTGGCCCCATCCGATGATACCCGGACAGGGCAAACAGGAAGGATATAACCCCACCCACTTTGCCAGGCACAGCCCCCACACCACTAGAGGGATATCTTCAACCACCATCTTACCATCCTGAGACAAGGCCGAGTATAGCCCACAACCAGATCTCCGCACGGCACACCCAAGGGGGGGCGCCAACCCAGACACGGAAGATCACGTCAGTGACTCCACCCACTCAAGTGACGCACCCCTCCTAGGGACGGCATGAAAGAGCACCAGTAGAGCGCAGTGACTCAGCCCTGTAATAGGGTTAGAGGCAGAAGAAATCCAGTGGAGAGAGGGGAACCGGCCAGGCAGAGCAGCAAGGGCGGTTCGTTGCTCAGAGCCTTTCCGTTACTTCACTCTCTGGGCAGACTACACAATCATAGGACCTACTGAAGGATGAGTCTTCAATAAAGACTTAAGGTTGAGACTGAGTCTGCGTCTCTCACATGGGTAGGCAGACCATTCATAAAATGGAGATCTATAGGAGAAAGCCCTGCCTCCAGCTGTTTGCTTAGAAATTCTAGGACATTAGGAGGCCTGCGTCTTGTGACGTAGCGTACGTGTAGGTATGTACGGCAGGACAACAATCGGAAAGATAGGTGGAGCAAGCCATGTAACGCTTGTAGGTTAACAGTAAAACTTGAAATCAGCCCTTGCCTTAACAGGAAGCAGTGTAGGGAGGCTAGCACTGGAGTAATTATGATAAATTTTGGGGTTCTAGTCAGGATTCTAGCAGCCGTTTTAGCACTAACTGAAGTTATTTTGTGCTTTATCCGGGTAGCCGGAAGTAGAGCATTGCAGTAGTCTAACCTAAAAGTAACAAAAAGCATGGATTCATTTTTCTGCATCATTTTTGGACAGAAGATTTTCTGATTTTTGCAATGTTAACGGAGATGGAAAAAAGCTGTCCTTGAAACGAGTCTTGATATGTTCGTCAAAAAGAGAGATCGGGGTCCAGAGTAACGCGGGAGGTCCATCAAGTTTTATTTGAGACGACTTTACAACCATCAAGATTAATTGTCAGATTTAACAGAAGATCTCTTTGTTTCTTGGGACCTAGAAACAAGCATCTCTGTTTTTCCGAGTTTAAAAGTAGAATGTTTTCAGCCATCCACTTCCTTATGGGCTGAAACACAGGCTTCTAGCGAGGGCAATTTTGGGGCTTCACCATGTTTCATTGAAATGTACAGCTGTGTGTCATCCGCATAGCAGTGAAAGTTAACATTATGTTTTCGAATGACATCCCCAAGAGGTAAAATATATAGTGAAAACAATAGTGGTCCTAAAACGGAACCTTGAGGAACACTGAAATGTACAGTTGATTTGTCAGAGGACAAACCATTCACAGAGACAAACTGATATCTTTCCGACAGATAAGATCTAAACCAGGCCAGAACTTGTCCGTGTAGACCAATTTGGTCTACACGGACAATCTCTCCAAAAGAATGTGGTGATCGATGGTATCAAAGGCAGCACTAGGGTCTAGTAGCACGAGGACAGATGCAGAGCCTCGGTCTGACGCCATTAAAAGGTAATTTACCACCTTCACAAGTGCAGTCTCAGTGCTATGATGGGGTCTAAAATTAGACTGAAGCATCTCGTATACATTGTTTGTCTTCAGGAAGGCAGTGAGTTGCTGTGCAACAGCTTTTTCAATTTTTTTTGAGAGGAATGGAAGATTCGATATAGGCCTCCACTAACTCCACTAACCTCTTTCCCTTCCAGTGCGTACTGGGGTATCAGCCGGTTCTGGCACCTTGGCATCAGAGCCAGATCGAGGCTCCCGCGGTGGACGAATGGTTTAAGCGCTCGGAGGAGACCTGGGACGCCGCAAATGTGCACCTGCAATGGGCCGTGAGGCGTCAGAAGGTGAGCACCGACCGCCACCACAGTCACCGGGGGACCGGGTCTGGCTCTCGACCCGAAACCTGCCCCTCCGCCTGCCCTGCCGGAAGCTGGGCCTGCGGTTTGTGGGGCCATTCAAAGTCCTGAGGAGACTGAACGAGGTTTGCTACAGGTTACAGCTTCCCCCCGATTGCCGTATTAACCCCTAGTTCCATGTGTCTCTCCTCAGGCCGGTGGTGGCTGGTCCACTCCAGGAGTCTGAGATGCGGGAGGTTTCTCCGCCCCCTCTGGACATCGAGGGGGCCCCGGCGTATGCTGTTCGAGCCATACTGGACTCGAGGCGTCGGGCGAGGGGCCTTCAGTACCTCGTGGAGTGGGAGGGGTACGGTCCGGAGGAGAGATGCTGGGTGCCGATGGAGGACGTTTTGGACCCTTCGTTGCTGCGGGAGTTCCACCGTCTCCATCCGGATCGCCCTTCGCTTCGTCCTCCGGGTCGTTCCCGAGGTTGGTGTCGACGCGCTGCTGGAGCCCCGCGTCAAGGGGGGGTACTGTCACGACTTCCGCCGAAGTCGATCCCTCTCCTTGTTCTGCCAGCGTTCGGCGGTCGAATATATACATTTTTGCAAATGTATATATTTTTCAAAACAGAAATACCATATATACATAAGTATTCAGACCCTTTGCTATGAGACTCGAAATTGAGCTCAGGTGCATCCTGTTTCCATTGATCATCCTTGAGATGTTTCTACAACTTGATTGGAGTCCCCCTGTGGTAAATTCAATTGATTGGACATGATTTGGAAACGCACTCAGACCACGAGAAACAAGATTCTCTAGTCTGATGAAACCAAGATTGAACTCCTTGGCCTGAATGCCAAGTGTCACGTCTGGAGGAAACCTGGCACCATCCCTACGGTGAAGCATAGTGGTGGCAGCATCATGCTGTGGGGATGTTTTTCAGCTCAGGGACTGGGAGACTAGTCAGGATCGAGGCAAAGATGAATGGAGCAAAGTACAGAGAGATCCTTGATGAAAACCTGCTCCAGAGCTCCCAGGACCTCAGACTGTGACAAAGGTTGACCTTCCAACAGGACAACAATCCTAAGCACACAGCCAAGACAACGCAGGAGTGGCTTCGGGACACGTCTCTTTAAGGTCCTTGAGTGGTACAACCAGAGCCCGGACTTAAACCTGATCGAACATCTCTGGAGAGACCTGAAAATATGTGTGCAGCAACACTCCCCATCCAACCTGACAGAGCTTGAGAGGATCTGCAGAGAAGACTGGGAGAAACTCCCCAAATACAGGTGTGCCAAGCTTGTAGCGTCATACCCAAGAAGACTCGAGGCTGTAATCGCTGCCAAAGGTGCTTCAACAAAATACTGAGTAAAGGGTCTGAATACTTATGTAAATGTAATATTGCAGTTTATTATTTTTAATAAATTAGCAAAAATTGTGTGTGGATTGATGAGGGGGAAAAACTATTTAATCAATTTTTGAATAAGGCTGTAACCTAACAAAATGTGGAAAAAGTCAAGGGGTCTGAATACTTTACGAAGGCACTGTATGTAACCTTCAAACTAGCTGTTATTGGCAGAGAGGTTTGAAACTTTATTTGTTGTTGGTCTATTGAAGTAACTGTCCAGTGTTTCCAGATTTCTATGAAATATGACCTATAATTAATTTTAATATAAGTGAAATAGTTTTCCATACAAAAAATGATAATTAAGTATGTTAAAAATCAGCTTTTCTGTGTTGGAATGGTGTGGGCGTATACCGGTCATTAAAAATATTAATGCGAGTAGACCACTGATTGGCCAGCTCATTGATATATTCTCAATCAATTTTGAGACGGTCTGTTTGAGATACAAGTTTGAGGTGGATTTTTTTAAAGTGTTTTTTAAAATCCTATTCATGCTTTGGCCACAAATACGAGTACAGGATTAGTCAACAACATTATTTGTGTATGAGTTAACAGAATCTGAACTTTTAAAAGTGAGATTTTCACTGGACAGTTACTTTACCTTAGCGTTTTAATGGAAGCTTGTGGGATCAGGTGACTTTGCAAGGCTAACTTTAACTTATGCCACCTGGTGATGTCACCATGCAGGCCAAAACTCCACCCATGCAAAACGTGCTGAACTTTCAGGCGGTCTTTTCAAACAGCTCTTACACTAAAAGGGTATTATCGTAATTTTCCAAAATTCACAGTATTATTCCAACCTCATAGTGTGGAAATGTACAGTATATAAAACACAGGTAAATCACCTTTTGGACTGCACTGCCCCTTTAATATGTAAATGTAACATTTGAAAAATTTTGCGCAATCCAATCAATCTTCAATTTGTTAATTTCCCGAGAGGACTAATTAAGTGAGTCCATAACTGAGTCCATAGGAGGAGCTTTACATTGGATAAGACCTAAGTCAAAGGAAAGTTCGAATCAATGAATGACAGGAAGCTCACTCACAATCTCCACTGGTGCGATGCTCCTGACCAGCTGCTGTAGAAGTGCGGCTTCACAGTAGGGAAACTTCCTGATGCAGTCTCTAATGAACTTCTCCTGGTACTGAGGAAAACCATCTCCATCCCTCCCCTTCAACAGGCTGAGAGAAGAGATATACACATTAAAACAATGTAAAGAACTGTCTATACAGTTTACATACAATATTCATGCAATATACAGCACTAAAAATAAACTATGAAACACATAACAATTAGTACCCAATGGTTAGTCTTGGAATTTTGTGCAATAACATAAAAATGTATTGGATAGTTACAGGTTAGAATACCAGCAATGCAATCAATCAATCACATCAACCACTGTCAAGAGAAATAAGATGATGCACTGGGAGTGACACACACACAACACACACACACACCTCTTGATGAGCACATCTAGCTTGTCATCACGGTCCAGAAGGAAGGCCATGCATTTCTGCAGCACATAGCTAATGTAGTGCATCTTCATGGCCAGGACTTCATTCATATCCTGCTGCTTCACACACTGCTCACACAGCAGGTCCATGACATGGTAACACTTCTCTAATGCTCCCACGTCCACCAGCAGAGGGTTCTCCCTGACCAGCATCACCAGCTAAGAAAGGCGGGAGGTGTGGAGGAAAGTGTTAGAGAGAATATTAGAAAGAGAGAGACGGAGAAAGAGTTAGAAAGAAAGAGAGATTTAGAAAGAGAGAGAGATAGAGTTAGAAATAGAGAGGGAGAGAGAGAAAGAGAGAGAGAGGAAGAAGAAGAGTACAACGCTAATATCTAATGACCCCACAATTTGAAAATAAGGAAGAAAGAGAGGGGCCTGGTTGCTCCTCACCACACGCGCCATTCCATCATATCCCAGTATTCCTAGTTTGCTGTTCATTATATACTGTAACACTATAACACTATGTATCCTGCTGAACTCCCATAGCGAAGGCTACTCTGTGAGACCGGGGCCATGAGGGATAGGGGATATGAATGTCACAGCTCATGTTCTAGAGAAGAGATTCCACACATCAAACAAAAGGACACTTTCCAATGCCATGTTTCAACAAACTGAAGTCTTATGATGTAAAGAATCAGTATCCATCACAGAGACACAGTGGCAGAAACCATAGATTAAGTACTGACTGGTCACTTTGCAATGCTACTGAATAAACACAAGCTCCTATGACTTCATAACTGTCTCGGAAAAACACTTGGTAATAACTAAGTTGCAATCTCATCTAACCGACGTATGACAGCCACAAGGTGTGTGCAGTTGGTTAGACAGCCAAAACAGTTCGGACTTTTCTTGTACATTGGTGCACTGCCCCGACCGTAACATGACTTTAAGTAAGCATTTCGTTGGACGGTGTATGCCATGTATATCCTGTACATACGACTAATAAAACTTCAAACATTAACCATGACTTTAGTCAACAGGCTAATATAGCAGAGGTCTGAGAGTGTTACAGTGGCACCTCTCTCGGTGTCCTGCGTTCACGTCCAGACAGATAGATATATTTAGACAGATCTAAAGCGGGCAGCGGCACCACGGGCGTGTGACTGCAGCCTGCAGCGGGTGAGGGTTGATCATGCAGAGAATGGAATTCAAAAGGACACTAGGCTATCCAAGCCATAGTTGAATTACAAAATAATAGGGGGACTTGGGGGGGGAAGGTGGTGGCAGCTGGGTAGCCCATAACAAATCAGCCTTCCATCCTACCCCCAACAAAATGCTAATATCAAGTGTGCCCCCATCCCCACTTTCATAATTGCCAAAGATATCAATGTGCACTAAATAGGGGATATGGTGCCATTTCAGGGAAGCAGCCTTAGACTACTGGAGAAACTGAGTAAACCAAAGCCTATTGGAAACTGAATAAACCAAAGCCTATTGGGTTCCTGGAAACTATACTGGCCATCTAAAGTGCCTTAACAAAACGATCAAGCCACTCCACTTCCCCAGAGTCAGATGATCTAACATATACATACCATTTGTATGTCTCTGGGGCAGTTTGAAGGAAGTTGATGGTAGTTTCTACTAGCTGCTCCTGTAGACTTCAAGTCATTGCGCTAACGCTAGTTAGAAATGGCTTCAGAAACTATCTTCAACTTCCTTCCAACTGCACGCAGAGACATACAAATATTATCCATGAGTTCATATGACTCTGGTCTCTTTAATGCATTTTATTCTCTATTTTACATAAACACTTGCACTAAAAGAAATCTCGTAGAGTGTGCAGTGCACAGAGGTTTAAGGAAAGGATTGTTTTTAAAAAGTTAGATAGGAACCATTTAGAATTCAATGTAGAATATAACATCTCCACCTTGACAGGGTTGAGGTTGGAGGTCATGATGATCTTGTGAAGAGGTCCAGCCAGTTTGGGAGGCAGTTTGGCTTCTCGCTCCAGCCCCTGGGGTCTAGTGTAGTACTCCAGCCGCGCTCGAGAGAAGAAGTTGTTGATCACTGTCACACAGTCATGCTGGCCTGAGAGGTGGGACAATCATCATCATCAAAATGATCATCACCATCATCATCATCTTAATTTGCATAATCATCATAATAAACCCAAAAGTTTGGGACAAGGGGACTGATATCAGGGCTGTGGTTAATTTGGTTTTCAATTCAGCCTATTCAGAAAAAGTCACAAAAAAGCTGGGTATTTGCAGGAAAAGACCTGTGTGAAAGAAGTTTAAGGCGATCACTTCTTTACCCACGAAAGCAGCCATCTGAGCAGCCGTGCGACCTACTGAATTGACCAGGTCTGTCTCTGCACCCGCATCCAGCATCATGGAGGTTATGTCTGTCTTTCCTGGGATAGGGCAAGTTATGGCAAAGTGTAATTGTTTATTAAATTCTTATATGGTGCTTATGAATTAGTTATTTATGGATTATGAATGTGTTGTGAAGTCCTTTTGTAGGTACCCTTCAAATAAAATATTACCAATATCAAAATATTGGCTAAATTACAGTATATGCTGTATGAAAAAGGATGCCTGCCCTGGACTAACCTGAGAGTCCAGCAAACATGAGGGCTGTGTATCCATAATCATGTTCATTACAGTTGACGTCTGCCCCGTGCTGTAGCAGCAGACTGCACATGTCTGCCTGGCCCTTGTATGCTGCGTGCATTAGGGGAGTCATTCCATACTGAGGAGAGACAGAAAGGATCATACTATCCTTTAGGGTACTGATTCTACTGGTATTCACCTGGTAGCCTACTTGTAACAGCTTCTTTTAATGAATACTAAAGAAACAAACAAGTAAATCATTGGTTATGACTGTTTAATTACCATAGTAAATACCTGGTACTTTTTGCACTGTAAAATAAAGTGCTATGGAAGTAAGGCAGGAAGAGAAACTTACTGTTACATGTTTATCCACATAATACTCAAACGTGACAATTATGTCAGAGCTATACTGTATAGAGTTATAAGGCCAGGCTGAGACTGAGTGCGCATATACTGTCAAGATCTGCTGCTCCATCTGATTTTGACAGACTGGACACACTTGTGCCACCTTTTCTTTCTTTTTTTTTTACATCCTGCTCCCACACACACACACACCCACACACATACACACACATATATACACATACACACATATACACACAGACGTGGTCTGAAGTAGTCTGTGGGTTACATCTAGTGGCTGGAGTACTACGTCCTGCACTCAAGAGTCTCAGCCATATGTCTACATAACAATGGAAAACATATGCTGCAGGCCTTCACCCACAGAATGTTATATATGTCTCCATGGCTACACCATCCCAATAACATCACTATTTACTTTGTGTCACTAATGCCCTATAGGTTTGTCAGACTATGTCAAAACTATTAGTGGTCATGCGTGGAGGATTTTTGTGAAATAGACTTTTAAGTGACATTTATGTGTTTTACTGTTCTAAACATCTCAGGGATATTGTGGCTAGTGTATGAATTGCTGTAAGCTAACTTGTACACGGATATATTGTGGAAGAGAATGACAAATCTCATTTTAGCATTGACTAATGACACAAACAACACAGGTAACTTTGTCAGAGTTTTCAACAACAAGACTCCCTAGCCCCCATCCATACAGTACCTCATCCAGACAGTTGACTCTGACGTCCTTGGACCCCAGCAGCCGTGCAACCTCCTGCACATCGCCTGGTTCACACAGAATAGAGATTTTAGATATAAAATGAAACATGCAATACCTCTTATTAACAATATATCATACAATATGTATAAATGATCTGTGCAATCTCACTTTATCTCCTCATAGGTATACTCTACAATGAGGTTTCTGCAAGACACTGTGAATGTGAAAAACAGGTGCACTACAGCAGTTTGATATAAAATGATTTAATTTGTCATAATGTGTGTTGGTGATGTATGGGAAGTATTGGAATTATTGGAATTATTACTATAACATTATTACATAAAAAATGTAGCCGACTGATAATGCATTAATGCCTGTGGAGAATTTTTTGATCATATTTTAAGATTCAGAGTGTTTAATTTTCACATGTACAGGGTTGCAGGTGTGATTGCAGGGTACAGTAACAGTCTTAGGCTTCGAGCTCCAACATGCAGGACTAAAATAATGAAAATGGTCATGAAAAACAACACTGTAAATAGAAATAGCACTATATACATAAAAACAACTGTGGCAGTGATGACTAAATAAATGTCCATTGGGGTGGAGGCAGAATGTTGAGGGAGTGAAGTGGAATGACCATAACGGGAGCATGACCATTGAGTGAAATTAAAACTATAACAATTGTATTTTTTTAAAGTAACATAAAAAAAGTAATACAACAAGTAATATTTGTGTGACAACGGAAGACAGTACTGTAACAAAATGCACAGAACAAAGGAAAATAACAGAAAAGTGTTTACAAAGTCAGCCAAAAACATTAATTAGAAACTTACCTGCAGCAATAACCTGTAATATTTCTCGCTCAGCTGCTGAAAGATCTCCTTTCTTGGGAGCAGCCATTCTCTCTGTTGTTAAAATTGTATTTATATTTTCTCAATTCACAAGTGTTGACGAACAATATCTTGCTGTGGATGTGTGTTTATCCCTAAATCGTTACACCACTTGGCAGGCACAGGCGTGACGACAGTAAAAGGTGATGGACTTGACCAAATATATAATATGTAATTGAAGGGAAGTTAAACCATCATTGGACCACACCACTTTGTGAAGAAAAGAGGTGACAGATTGTCCACTCACTAACTTAAAATGCATAAATGTGTTCTTATTCCTCTTTACAATTTGAATAGCTTGTAATAAATCTATTTGGACGAGAAATATCCTATATATTAATGTTATAGTTTGGTATATTTAATTCTGTCTGGATTCCCCCTATACTGACATCTTTGGTTTAATCCGGCTGTATTTCAAGTGTCTGGCCACTCTAAGGAGTTTTGATAAGTGACTGTTCTTGTTTGTCGTTTGTTCATCTCAACTTGTTGTAGAGTCATCCACTGCAAGGTAAATCCCTCAAATATTTCACATTATGAAATGTAATATTTAGGCCTAAATGTTCAACTTTATGAGCTTGGCTAGATTTGGTGACAAGTTTAGCCCTAGTTCTCTTAAATTGTTTGTTGTTTGGCGTAAGAAATGATTTACATAAGTACATTTTTGACAAATATATATTAACATTGGCTAAAGTAACGACGTGAATAGCTGTAATTGCCAATGCCAAGCTGGTTCTGCCCACGGTGCGGTGCTCGCATGGGTTGGCCGGTTTTGGAGATGCCAACCGCCATGGGCTACTGTATAGTGTAGCCACTAGCTATGCATCATTTAAAACCGCTTTATAAACATTATTTGTGACATGATAGTGTCCACAGTCCTCCAAAGACATAATAGCCAACTGGAGAACGAGACTGGCATATTTGGGTATATTTGGAATTCGATAGTCTGTCATAACACGCAGTTCTGTCTGCACGTGCACAGATTATCAGTGATCCAAGAATAACGATGGAGGTGACCGCTCAGCACCCGCTGCCGCTGAACTCTTTGGAGGGCATTAAAGCGGCTATAGGAGAGGATCTTCATTTGAGCCAGTTTGCTACAGCAGCAAAATAATCCTGCAGCAACGGGAAATGTGAATTATTATGTGGATTATGATTAATGAACATTTATGTAGTTGATACATGTTTCTTAAGGAAAAATCAAGTCTTAAAAATATATAGAACGTTAGTATTTTGAGTGACTAAAATATCACCCATAATATTTTTGGGGATAGAAATGCGATTTTTTTGTAGTAAAATTTCATTTTTTTCTTAAGGCTAACTACCAGGAAATTTGAAAAGACAGTTCATGAGCTCGCCTTGACTAAGGCTTTTCAAAAAGCTTTATGTCAAGAAACGTAAATGCAGTGTTGCAGTCAAATCATCTAAAGCAAATTTGGTGATGGACATAGAAAATGAGGCATTAATGATGTCAATTTTTTATTTATTTATACATCTCTTGTGATACGGTTCTAAGCAGCACTGACGGATGTGTTGACATGACAACTGCATCAGAGTTTTGAGCGACCCTTCCGCGCCTTTTGTTCCATGCTGCCTGAAGTCCTAGCTAGCCAGTAACTTGTTAACAACAGATACAGATAAAAGTGGAGACATAAGTACAGTATATTTGCCATAGATGAATAGTGTAAACTTTCTATTATAATTGCTGACACCCTACAGTCACATTTTGCACCAGTAGAGTAGCGATCTAGTTAAATAAATCACACCCCTCTGCAAACACGCATTCTCCATTATTGGTTACAAGGCTGTACATATTTAAATTAGGTACGATAATATCATGTTTCCATTGATGTATTAAAATGAGAGTTGGGGTGATGTCACCCTATCCCCTTAATAATTATGCCTCCTGAATACAAGTGTTTGACATGGGGTAGGAGACCAGTAACTTTATGATCAAACTTTATCCATGTGAAAGCAATAGTAATTTTTCATCCTTTGGTCATCATACTTTGATCTGGTTTCATCCAAATATCATAAAATCATGTTTTTCATGAAATGTGGACTGTTCATGGCCTTTAAATTTCAAAGTGGAAATTATACGTTTTACACTACAAGTTTTAAATTTACTGCGTTGCAGGAAAGTTCTCCTGCAACAAGGTGATCAAATTAAGATCCTACATCTGTATTGTTGTCCACTATAATGAGAGCCGGTGGCCAGATAGGGCGCAGGCATTCATTCATTCATGGAAGTGAAGTCTCTTTCACTCACACAAAAAGAGGTGCGTTCTTTTATACTGTAGTCTTGAAACTTGAAACTAGTCGCGTTTTGTTATCACCCTCTAGTATGAGCACACACTTTCTGTAATTCATATCAGACAGACTGAGCTCCACCGAGGCTGTTGAGTCTCCCCGTCACCATTCTCTGGCCACTGTTGCCTGCTTCCAGGAATTGTATTTATTTTGGGCATTGAATGTCAGTTGGACAGACCTACAAAGCCTGTGTTTGTGCGTCCGTGCGTGTTGGTGACAGGCAGCCTGCTGTGTTTGTGTGTGTTTGTGTGTGTTGGTGGCGGGGGAAGGGGTCTGTGTAACATGGCACTGGTATGTGACAATGCACATGGCTTGACATGTGAAATCATAAGGGGAGTTGTTGTTGAGAATACTGATTGTGACTGACCATATAAAGCTGTGGTTATGAAACTGGTCAGAGATGTTACACAAGTGCAGCCTTCCACATCAAATTGGTTCTCTGTCATGGAGTCTATGGAGGTCAGAAGAAGTCCACTGACAGAGGAAGAGTCTCTCGTGACCAACCATTATGCTGAGATTTGGCTCTAGGTGCCTAAATGAAGAGTTAGTAATATTGTGAAAAGGGGGTTGATTTTCCCCATTTTCTTGTGTAATAAGAAATGTAATAGTGTAATAAGCCTTTTCACAGACAACCTGGTTGTGAAAAGGAACATTATTCAGATTGATTGTCTCATCACAGAAAATGTCAGATTTTCTTCTCCTTTTCACAATTTTACCTCGAAGGTGATGCATAACTCTATCTCCTCCTTGCAGAGGTCTACGTGGAGGTTAAAATCAGGTGAGTCCTGTTTACAACATCTAAAACACTGATAATTGCTGTGGGATCACTACCATCATCCCCCAGGGCAGACTACTGGTGCTTAGCCCAGCTCACTGTGCTCTCTCCGGGGGCAAAAAGACTAAAACTGTGGTTATTGTCAGGTGCTCTTTAGAGGTCTTAGAGGTACAGAGTACACAGTGTGCACAGAGCTATAGGGAGACAAGAGGCTCACTCTAACCTAACTAACCCTAACCACCAAATATGATTTGTTGGTAACACTTGCACCTACAGCTAAAATAATGCTTTATAGATTATAATAAGCATGTATGAGCCTTTATAATGTCTTAACACTTAAGCTGCCGGGCCTTGCTTCCGCCCTTTTTGCGCCAATGAGAAGCCATTTTGACTGCAACATTCTAAGTCTAATAAATACATTTTATATGCTGTCAGAAAAATAGTAAGTGTTTTGGAAACCTCATAATTGTCTCTTTATGATACAATATAGAAATCCTAGTGGTTAGAGCGTTGGGCCAGTAACCGAAAGGTTGCTAAATTTAATCCCCGAGCTGACAATGTAAAAATCTGTCGTTTTGCCCCTGAACAAGGCAGTTAACCCACAGTTCCCCGGTAGGCCGTCATTGTAAATAAGACTTTGTTCTTAACTGACTTGCCTAGTTAAATAACAAAATAAAAAAGTGACTTTGTAAAAGGACTTGAAAGTCACTTCCTCTTAAACTGCTTAATACACAAATTATGTTCATCATATCAAAATTCTAACAACATACGTGTGTTAAATAGATGTAGAAAAAGTCAAGGACGGAGGGTGGCATGACTTGTCAAATGTGACCGACCGCCTTGATTCGGTCTTATGTAGCAAAATTTGAAATTGTTTTTTTTACATTGGATAAAAGTAGAGACTCAGGGCTACAAATTGTATATCATACACTGCATTTGAGGAACAATGGGAAAGAAATTCTGCTTTGAAAGTTGATCAACTTGTAACCTCACTTTTGAGAAAATGGCCTTTAAATGTATTGGTACCTACTGGAGATCCCTTTGTCTACACCATTCAGCATTGTTCACACCCTCTTAAGCTTCAGCCACACCCATCTCTTTAAGGGTTGATCTGAGCGTTCTGTCCTAACAAAGTCAAGCACCCAAGCTAACCGGCTAATGTTGGTTGGCTAGCTTGCTAGCTACTTCCAGACACAAATGAGAGAACGGCTCACTGACCATTTTACTCGCCCTAGCAGAACTCGTTAGGCTGTTTTTATGTTATCCAGAGCGTTGGTGACTGCTACTGTGCTCCTGGCAACAATTTTTTTAAATTGCCAGCATTTGACAATGTAAAAATCTGTCGTTTTGCCCCTGAACAAGGCAGTGCTCCTGGCAACAATTTTTTTAAATTGCCAGCATTTGACACCGGCCATATTCAACGGGTGTTGAGTGGTCAAGATTTTGTCAGTTATTCTGCGCTCTGGCACACTCTGAAATCGGCGTAGATAGCCAGAGCGAATTTACCACATGTCTATCAACAGTTGTCGCAGTGACATTCTATTGAAATGGTTTAATGGATTATTTTGTTAAGACATGTCGCTAGCTAGGTAAACAATGAACGATAATCCCAACTCATGACAACTCATGACTACTACCCTGCATGAATCTGCAGGTAGCTAACCAACCAAGTTCAATGTTAGCTAGTTAACATTAGGCTATAACTAGCAAAGCAAATGGCTCTGAGATACGAATAATATCATACATGCAAAGTTAGCTAGCGAGCCAGCCAGATAGCGTTAGTTATCTAGCTAACAGTACACTTTAACTTGAAATGAAATTTACTTTCTGTTAAAATTTGAAACGTGTAATATCTGAAAATGTAGCTGAAATCGGAGTAGATAGACGTAGCTGGTAAATTTGATCTGGCTATCAGCAGTTGTTGCAGTGACATTATATTGAAATGGATACTTGCATAGTGGAGTCTTTTAAGCTATGTAGCTAGCTAGCTAATGGTAGCTAACACTGTTCTGTACACATTATGCGTACCGCGGCATTCAAACAAGGCTGTGACGAAAACGAATGGGACTGTAGCGACAGTGTTGGCATCAAAATCCGGGGTGTAAACTGTTTCTATTCAAGCGTTGATTGACATGGTAATGGACAATAATATTCAAGAAAAGTTGGGAGAAACGGACCCCTCTGACGCTGTACGATAATTTGTGATGTATCACAACGTAACACATGTGTGCCGTACAGAATCCGTCTGCCAGGGGTAGCGCTTCTCTCTCAGATTAAAAACAAGAAAGAGACCATGCCAGCCATCATGACTCTCAAAATCCGCGACAGCTGCAGTTTACTTGTGAAGATAACTGTAGCGCTGCCCTAAAAACCAGGTGGAGCTCCATTGCCCTCTTCAATCATGCAGAGACAGGTAGCATGAAAGTCTGTCATTGATTTTTGCTGGAAAGTGGAGAAATTGTACTTTACAATGGTATTCATATTACAGTTGACCTGGAAGTATTACTTTTTTGTGGTGTTAAAATAAGGTCACATGTACAGAACACTGTCAAGTACAAAAGTTTGTTAGTTATCGTTAGCTAAACCATAATCCCAACTCATGATGTTACTACCCTGCATGAATCTGCATGTAGCTAACCATCCAGGTTAGCTATGTAACATTAGGCTATAACTAGCAAAGTAAATGGCTCTGAGATACGAATAATAAGATCATACACGTAACGTCAGCTAGCGAGTCATGTTATTCAACTGTTACCATGCACCTCCAACAAAGATAGCTCAGATGTGAGTGCCTTTAGAATTTGGAATCAGGATATTTTCTACCTGTGGCCTGCAGAGTTTATATTTGTTGGCTTTATGTAGGCTACTTTTACATATTGGTAATGGCAATAGAAGTTACTAGATTTGTATCATTTTAATTTAGATGACATTTTGATTAACCACATGACATTTCATTTATAAGTCTTCATGTCTCAAAAGCAATGAAACTGTTCCACGAAAATGTGCATATGAGTATCATAACTGGCACGCAGATCAGTAGAAATGGTACGATAACTTGGCACTACAAATGAAAAAGGTTGCCGACCGCTGGTGTAGCCTATACCGGCAACTTCAAGAGCTTAATGGCAGAATCTGTGAAGGCCAGCTGCAGCGGGAGGAGGAGGTTGGAACAGGTTTTTTTCTTCTGGTTAGGCTATATTGATATCTGGCTCCCTCTTTAGTAATTTGTCTTCATTTTTAATCGCAGTGCTTAAAGCATCAGGCAAGCTCAGTAGCCTACATATAGTTGATTTTATTCAAACATATGGTGTTAAAATACAAGTTTAAAAATTTAGACTAATCGATTGGTCGAAAAGAACAGACAACTCTGTTGACCAAGGGGACATCCCTAATGGCATGTCAACCATAGTCAGAAGTTGGCTAAAGAACATCTGGATCTAGGACCAGGTTACTACAGTATGCTCTTTGGAATCTCCTCCAGACAACATGTTTTGGTGTGGTACAGTAGATTATAAGATTCCTTAATCCCTTTGACCCTCTAGTACTGGCCTGTCTCACTGTCTGTCCCAAGGAGGGACACTCAAAGACCCTTCGGCGTCCAATTGTTAGTCTCTCTCATTGGATCAGATGCAGTTAGCTTGTACCAACCGTGCATGTGTCTCCCTGTGATCAGACATGTCCTATTGAGAGAGAGGGAGACTAGTTTGTGCTGTGTGGACGTGGACAAGTGAGTGTGCATACAACCTGTCAAGTTTTAGAACACCTACTCATTCAAGGATTTTCCTTTATTTTTACTATTTTCTACATTGTAGAATAATAGTGAAGACATCAACTATGAAATAAATTATATGAAATCATGTAATAACCAAAAAGGTGTTAAACTAAAATTAGCCTTGATGACAGCTCTTGGCATTCTCTCAACCAGATTCTTGAGGAATGCTTTTCCAATGGTCTTGAAGGAGTTCCCACATATGCTGAGCACTTGTTGGCTGTTTTTCCTTCACGCTGTGGTCCAACTCATCCCAAACCATGTCAATTGGGTTGAGGTCGGGTGATTGTGGAGGCCAGGTCATCTGATGCAGCAGTCCATCACTCTCCTTCTTGGTCAAATAACCCTTACACAGCCTGGAGGTGTGTTTTTGGTCATTGTCCTGTTGGAAAATAAGTGATAGTCCCACTAAGCGCAAACCAGATGGGATGGCGTATCGCTGCAGAATGCTGTGGTAGCCATGCTGGTTAAGTGGGTCATGAATTCTAAATAAATCACCAACAGTGTCACCAGCAAAGCACCATCACACCTCCTCCATGCTTCACGGTGGGAACCACACATGCGGATATCATCCGTTCACCTACTCTGCGTCTCACAAAAACACGGAGGTTGGAAGCAAAAATCTCACATTTGGACTCATCAGACCAAAGGACAGATTTGTCGATTTCTGAAGCTGATAGCTCTAATGAACTTATCCTCTGCAGCAGAGTTAACTCTGGGTCTTTCTTTCCTGTGGTGGTCCTCATGATTGCCAGTTTCATAGCGCTTGATGGTTATTTTTCTTAGCTTATTTGCCCTGTTCTTGCCATAATATGGACTTGGTATTTTACCAAATAGGGCTATCTTCTGTATACCCCCCTACCTTGTCACAACACAACTGATTGGCTCAAACACAAGAAGAAAATAAATTCCACAAATTAACTTTTAACAAGGCACCCCTGTTAATTTGAAATGCATTTTAGTGTCCAAACTTTTGACAGGTGTATAGTACAGGGCACAAGGTTGACAGACCGGACAAGTCTCAGACAGTCACAGAGCATTAAGTGAATTATTTCTCTAACTCACTGTCACTGCTAAGAGGGGCTCACAGCTGGTAAGCATAGAGCTTTCAACTGACATCCTGAAGATTTGCTGAAGGTTTGAGATTTAATGAAGCACTTAACTATTATTTAATTTGTTTGTTAACTATTAGTAAACTGTCACAGTACATTTTTGGGCATATTAACATATGTATAAATAATTTTACCATATGTACAACATATTTATTAAGATATAGCCTAGAAATGATCTTGCAGACCGTTAAATATGGCATGTTGACAGAAACCAAGACACTCTGTTATTAAACGGATGGTAGTGATGTGTGTTGACCATGTTGTATATGGTCTGCTCATTTCCGATTTCTGTATTTGTTTTCCTCAGGACTTTTATGAATACCGGTAAGCAGCAGAAGCCAGTGCTAACAGGCCAGCGGTTCAAGACCAGGAAAAGGGGTGAGTTGCGTTACGACCACAGACGGCTGTCTACGTGCGATGTCAATGCCTAATGTTTACCACGTACAATATGTTGGTAAGACAACATGCATGGTGATAAATTGCAATACCAATATGTTGGCAAGACAACAGACCGTGTTAAGTTGCAATACCAGATAATTGAAACTGTTTCTTAAATCAGCTGCCTCTTTGAGACTGTGTAAAATGTCTTGATTATCTTTGAAGTCTCACCGACAACCAAATTGTCAATGCACACTTGTAGCTCATATTTCTACTATTAAGATCTGCTTCTTGGTAAGGGACCAGCAAAGAGATAGCAGGGTTCTCCTCTACGTTCCTCTTCTTCTCCTGTCTTCTCTCCTCTTCTCCTGTCTTCTCTCCTCTTCTCCTGTCTTCTCTCTTCTTCTCCACACATAAACACAGACTATAAACACTCTTCGCTTCTAGGGTTCTGTTTCATTTCTGTTACAGCAATATATTGCTGTTGTGGCTTGACATTCCCTCTTACACAACACCTACTGTAATCCAGCCTGGCCCCAGAATGGCTCCCAGTCATTAAGATGTCGAAGTTTCTAGAATGTCACAGCATCGGTGTGACCATGTCACACCTAGTCTCAGTGTAAGTGGAGCATGTCACTGTCGCTGACAGCAGTGGAAGGACACAAGGCAGAGCTGAACTAGCCTGGTCCCAGATCTGTTTGTGGTGTCTTGGCAACTTGGCAACATGACATCACAAACAGATCTAGGACCAGGCTATAGCTGAACTTCCTCCCAGTACAGTGGGTGTCGTTATGAACATTACTCACAGAGCAGAAGGACATGTAGTGTTGTAGGAACATTTTGTTCATACTCTGTGAGGCCCCTTGTTGATTCTCTTGATCCGTGTGTTGATACCCAGAGAGCTATTAATGAAGAGGACATCGTTTGGACAATGTGTTCTTTGTGAAAAACACAGAGGATTAATCAGGGAGGCTAACCCTCCCCCAGGCCAAGTAGCAGCTAGTGTCCCATCAAGGCAGTGTCCCTTGTCTTCATCCCACCTTGACTGGGGAAATGAAGAGCTGTCTGTGATGCTTCCAAATGTACCGCTGTAGCTATACAATATGTATTGACTTTTAGCCCTAGAGATCATTCACTAACATGCATACAGCAGCGTTTCCCAACTGGCGGTCCGCGGGCCATTTTATTTGGACCCCAAGCTTTCTGAGCAAAAATGTTTTATTGTTGGACATAAAAGACTGTAAAAACACCAGCAAATCTGCTCCAAGTTATTTCAATTTTGGAAATTTGTTCCAAAGTATTCCCACGCATAATAGATCGTACACAAATGTAAACAAGGTTTGACATGATTTAGTCAAATATTATATCTGTTTGGGCTTCTTACGGTCAATTTGCAATCTACAAATTATTTGTAATTATGTTCCGGTCCCCTGACCATCAGCTCTAAAAAAAAAGTTGAGGATCCCTGACATACGGTATATATTATACATGGTTTACCATACCTTATTTTCTGATGTTATCTGTGTTAGGGTTTGATAGACATTAGTGTACCTACAGTACAACACTGTCCTCCTCTGCCTTGTCCCTCCCCACCCAGATGAAAAGGAGAAGTTTGAGCCCACAGTTTTCAGAGACACAATCGTTCTGGGCCTCAACGAAGCAGGAGGAGACCTCGATGCTGTAGCTAAGTTCCTGGACGTTACCGGTTCCCGACTCGACTACCGTCGCTATGCCGACACCCTCTTCGACATCCTCATCGCGGGGAGCATGCTCGGTGAGTGGAGGAGTGTAGTGAATTTAGCAGGCAGCGCAACCGGGACTCAAACCCAGATCCCAGGACTGTCAGTCCATCTTCTTAGCCATTAAGAGGTCTGCACCGCTTGATGATGTCGCTAGGTGTTATATTAAGGTAGCTACAGTGTTATGGTTATCTGCACGGTGTCAGCTCAGTGGTGGAACATCGTGGTCCTTTGTATCAGTACTGTGCACAGTGTTACTGTCCCCCAGTGTCCATCCATGAACCAGCTGATCGCAGTAACCGGGCTGTCCATTCAGGCAAGGACAAACTTACAAACCGATCACAGCTGGCTTTGTCAGACTATCAGGGTCATTTCCCATTATCAAAGACATCCGGGAGAGACTGTTCTTCAGTAGACTGCAGAAGGCAGGCACCTGCATGAACCCTAGTGGGTACCATATCGCTGGATCAGAAAGGAGAACGTTTGTTAGAACATAAGGCAGGAAAGGAAAATTGTACTCTATGCTAGGCTTTAGAAATGTAATTCATGTCCAAATACACGCTATCTTTCTTGCACACACACATTCACACACACTCATTCACATCCTGACATGTTTAATCTGTGTAGAATTAGTTGCTGTCTGTCTCTGTCCAGCTCATACACACGTGCACACACATGCAAACACACGCAGGACTCTCTGCCAGGCCTGTGTCAGTCTGCATGTCAATCCCCATTAGAGATAACAGGTTTACCCTGGTCCTATAGTCCTATAATAAGACCCTGGCAGGGAGAGACCGAGCAGCACAGAGGGAGACCAGGGATACAGATGTAGGCTCTTAATTTGACTTATTTCGTAACAGCTAAATAATCCTGCAGCAACAGGATTTTACCGTTTATTGCTTGATCGGTAATGTTGCTTGATCGGTTCTAAGGCTATTAGCTGGCCAAAAGAGGCTACAAGAAAAGTGGAACACTGTTAATATAATTGTTAGTGTGGGTTTTCAATAAATTAATCACAAAGCTCATCTGTATTTCCTGCGATGTAGAAAAATTCTCAGCAAAAAGGAGTGATCAGATTAAGATCCTACAGCTGTACCTGGTAATCCACCAAAATAAACCATCCTCTCAGGGAACCAGATTAGCCTTTAGTTTAGCATGGAGGATCAGCTCCTGGTTCACACTTCACACACATGCACTCGTGAAGGCAACGCATTCAGGAATTCAGACGCACACAAAACAGTTTAGTTTGATTGTATTGTTAATCCACAACAGTCCTTAAAAATGGATTCAAAGTCAACAATGATTGTTAAAGCATTAGATACAGGTTGCAGTTTGGACTCTAAGCCCTCAGATACTGTATCCTCAAACAAGAACGGATTAGAACATTGGATCAGGCTGCATCAAGAGCCATCCATTTTACAACTAGATGACAGACATGTTATACATACATGATGTTTTAGTCAGATTTAGCAGACGCTCTTATCCAGA
Organism: Salvelinus sp. IW2-2015; assembly: GCF_002910315.2. Lineage (NCBI taxonomy): Eukaryota > Metazoa > Chordata > Actinopteri > Salmoniformes > Salmonidae > Salvelinus > Salvelinus sp. IW2-2015. The sequence goes on from NC_036870.1 coordinate 18,970,182, forward strand.
GCGACTTACAATCAGTGTATTCAACTAAACTAGGTAAAAACCACCTTACACAATCATTACAAGTAAAAGCTAGCCGTTAAGACCAGAGATGGGGAAAGGCCCATGTAAACAGGATTTAACCTTTAACCCTTGTGGCTTTCCCTTTTTGTCTGTCTCAGCTCCCGGTGGTACGCGTATTGATGAGGGGGACAAGGCCAAGGTGACAGAACATTGTGTGTTTACCACTGAGGAGAACCATGCCAACCTCCGCCGCTATGCTCAGGTTGGTACACACCACACCACACACACACACACTCTCTCTCTCTCTCTGTCTCACCATTGACTTTGTCACATCCTCAAACGTTAGCCAACATTTCCTACCAAGGCCTGGGGGTGGAGGGGATTTTGGGCTTGAGACACCTGTAGTAAAGTGGTATTAAACCTGCTAATACCCACCAAACCCCTGGGAGTATCCAGTTTGTCAACACTCCACGACTTCCTTTTAATATAATCCTCCTCAATTAAACTCACTCACTCCTGCACCATCTGCTTGTCTGTCTTTCTTTTGCTCTCTCGCCGTCTCTCTCTCGCCGTCTCTCGCCGTCTGTCTCTCGCCGTCTGTCTCTCGCCGTCTCTCCTCCTCCCGTCTGTCTCTCGCCGTCTCTCTCTGTTCTCTCGCCGTCTGTCTCTCGCTTCCTCGCCGTCTGTCTCTCGCCGTCTGTCCTCCTCGCCGTCTCTCTCTCTCGCGTCTGTCTCTGCGTCTGTCTCTCGCCGTCTGGTCTCTCCGCCGTCTGTCTTCTCGCTGTCTGTCTCTCGCCGTCTGTCTCTCGCCGTCTCTCCGCCGTCTGTCTCCCTCGCCGTCTCTCGCCGTTCTGTCTCTCGCCGTCTGTCTCTCGCCGTCTGTCTCTCGCCGTCTGTCTCTCGCCGTCTGTCTCTCGCCGTCTGTCTTCGCCGTCTGTCTCTCGCCGTCTGTCTCTCTCTCTCTCTCGCCGTCTCTCGCCGTCTGTCTCTCGCCGTCTGTCTCTCGCCGTCTGTCTCTCTCGCCGTCTGTCTCTCTCTCTCGCCGTCTCTCGCCGTCTGTCTCTCGCCGTCTGTCTCTCGCCGTCTGTCTCTCTCTCTCGCCGTCTCTCTCAATTCAAGCTGCTTTATTGGCATGAAAAACATTGTCAATATTGCCAAAGCAACAATGTATACAATATACATTGTAATAAAATTATAAACAATAACAAATAATAATATAAAATGGCAGTAAATAATAATACAAAATTAAATACAAAAATAATAACAATAAAATGGTAACAGTTAATAGTAGAATGTAATGTAAAATATATAAACATATAAATATGGAAAATTAAACTAACTAACTTATAACTAAATAACGGTCATCTTCAACCTTACATCAGTACTACAACTACCATCATCATTACCACTACTACCACCACCACCATCACTAAACTGCTATCATTACCATTACCACCCATACCACTACTATTTGGAATGATAAACAACAATAATAATAGTAATAACAATAACAGTAATAATAAGTAAGTTACTGCTTACTATGCAGATGTTATTATTCAGTGTCCCTCAGGCTATGGCAGGCAAATACATATTTGGCTGCAAGAGGAGCCATTGCTCCTTTGCCCATGAGTATTTTTAGTTTTTCCTCTGGGTTTAATAAGTTAAAATTTGGAATAAATGTAATCATTTCTGTGAATAATGAATCTCTTGGTGAGGAATATTTATCACAGTAAAGGAGAAAGTGCATCTCTGTTTCTACCTCCCCTGTCGTGCAGTGACCACATACACGCTCCTCTTTGGGTAGCCATGTCTTATGTCTGCCGGTTTCTATTGCCAATCGGTGGTCACTCAGCCTGTACTTGGTAAGGATCTGTCTCTGCTTCGTATCTCTGACAGAGTAGAGATAATCAGCCAATTCATATTCTCTGTTTAGGGTCAGATAGCAATTTAGTCGGCTTTGGGATTTTGTTTCGTTTTTCCATTGTTGTATATATGAGTCCTTTGATTGGTTCATGATTTTATTTATTGGAATTCTTTCTTTTGAAGCAGTGCTGGTGTCCGACAGAATTCTGCATGTAAGGCTTCAATTGGATGTTTGTCCCACATTTTAAAGTCCAGTTTATTGAGTGGCCCCCAAACCTCACTTCCGTAAAGAGCTATTGGTAGGATTACACTGCCAAATATTTTTGTCCAAATTCTAATTGGGATGTTGTATTTTGAATAATTTCATTTTTATTGCAAACAATGCTCTGCGGGCTTTTTCTTTGAGTGCATTCACTGCCAAGTTAAAGTTTCCCGATGCAGATACGGTCAGACCAAGGTAGGTGTAATTTGTAGTGTGTTCAATTATGGTGTTGTTCAGGGTGAATTTATATTTGTGTTTCTGACATCTGTTTTTTGGGGGGGAAATCATGATTTTCGTTTTTTTGAAATTTACTGCAAGGGCCCAATTTTGGAAATATTGCTCTAGAATATTAATGTTCTGTTGAAGACCTTCTTTGGTTGGTGATAGAAGTACCAAGTCATCAGCATATAACAGGTATTTCACCTCTTGTGTCAAATAGTGTGAGTCCTGGGGCTGGAGAATGGTCCAACATGTCTGCTAATTCATTGATATAAATGTTGAAAAGATTTGGACTCAAACTGCAGCCTCAAACTGCACCTCGACATTGTGAAAATAATTCTGTTCTTTGGTTTTTGATTTTTATTGCACACTTGTTTTCTGTGTACATACATTTTATTAGGTCATACACCTTACCACCAAGCCCACTTTGGAGAATTTTGTAGAATAGCCCTTCGTGCCAAATAGAATCAAATGCTTTTTTAAAGTCAATAAAGCAAGCAAAGATTTTGCTCTCTTTTTTTTTGGTGGACGTGTTTATTAATTAGTGTGTGTAAGGTGTATATATGGTCAGTAGTGTGATGGTTAGGGAGAAAGCCAATTTGACATTTAGTTATTACATTTTTTTCTTGAAGAAAGGTTTGAATTCTTGAATTCAAAAAGCTACAGAAAACCTTTCCCAAGTTACTGTTTACGCAAATTCACCTGTAATTATTGGGGTCTGATTTGTCCACTTTTGTGGATAGGGGAGATGAGCCCCTGGTCCCACACATCAGGGAAGCAGCCAGAAGTTAAAACCACGTTGAACAATTTAAGCACAGCATTTTGCCACTCAGGTGTGCTGTTTTTCAGCATTTCATTTCTGATGTTGTCTAGACCACAAGCCTTCTTTGATTTAATAGATTTGAGCTTTTCATTTAGTTATTGTTGGGTTATTGGGTAATCTAATGGATTTTGGGTGTTTTTAATGACTGATTCAAGGATGTTCAATTTTTCTTTAATTTCTAATTGGTTCTGTTGTAAGTCTTTTCTTGGGATGTTTTTGTATAGATTATCATAATAAGTTTTCCAAATTCCTACACCTTGTATGGCTAATTCTTGTGGCTTTGTTGTGCTTAAATTGTTCCAAATGTCCCAGAACTGATTTTGGTCAATTGCATTTTCAATTTCATCAAGTGTCTTGTTGGTATAATTCAATTTCTTGCGTTTCAGTGTTTGTTTATACTGTTTCAGAGTTTCTCGCCCTTCCTCTCGCTCTCTCGCCGGCGCTCGCCCCCTCGCTCGCCATCCCCCGCCGTCTCGCTCTCGTGCCAGCGCTCGCCATCCCCCGCCGTCTCGCTCGCCATCCCCTGCCGACGCTCGCCCCCCGGTCGCCATTCCCCGCCGTCTCGCTCTCTCGCGCCGGCGCTCGCCCCCTCGCTCGCCATCCCCCGCCGTCTCTCTCTCACCCGCCCGCCGTCTCGCTCGCTGTCTTTCTTTCTCTCTCAATTCAAGGGCTTTATTAGCATGGGAAACATATGTTAACATTGCCAAAGCAAGTGAAGTGAAATAAATAAAAATGTACATTAAACATTACGCTCACAGAAGTTCCAAAAGAATAAAGACATTTCAAATGTCATATTATGACTATATGCAGTGTTGTAACAATGTGCAAATAGTTAAAGTACAAAAGTGAATAAATAAACATAAATATGGGTTGTATTTACAGTGGTGTTTGTTCTTCACTGGTTGTCCTTTTCTTGTAGCAACAGGTCACAAATCTTGCTGCTGTGATGGCACACTGTGGTATTTCACCCAATAGATATGGGAGTTTATCAAAATTGGGCTTGTTGTGAATTCTTTGTGGATCTGTGTAATCTGAGGGAAATATGTGTCTCTATGGTCATACATTTGGCAGGAGGTTAGGAAGTGCAGCTCAGTTTCCACCTCATTTTGTGGGCAATGTGCACATAACTTGTCTTCTCTTGAGAGCCAGGTCTGCCTACGGTGGCCTTTCTCAATAGCAAGGCTATGCTCATGGAGTCGGTACATAGTCAACGTTTTTCTTAAGTTTGGGTCAGTCACAGTGGTCAGGTATTCTGCCACTGTGTTCTCTCTGTTTAGGGCCAAATAGCATTCTAGTTTGCTCTGTCTTTTTGTTAATTCTTTCCAATTTGTCAAGTAATTATCTTTTTGTTTTCTCATGATTTGTTGGGTCTAATTGTGTTGCTGTCCTCGCTCTCTCGCTGTCTCCCTCCCAGCCCTCTGTCTGTGACTAAATCTCATGTCCCTCTGTGCGTCTTTGTGTTTCTCTAGGTTTTTAACAAGCTTATCAGGAGGTACAAGTACCTGCAGAATGCCTTTGAGGAGGAAATCAAAAAGGTAAACTATTCATAGGAAATACTCATGTGAAGTCCCTAACTGATCTACTTCAGTTTTTCATTCTCCTAAGTACTTGTGGTGAGGTCATATCTTAAGGTGTTTAGACATTTTGTATCCTATTGTCTTTAGTTTACATAATTGTCTCGATTGATTAATTGATTTTATCGTGTGTAGCTTTTGCTGTTCCTGAAGGCATTCAGTGAATCAGAGCAAACCAAACTGGCTATGTTGACTGGTATCCTATTGGCTAATGGCACTCTGCCCCCGCCCATCCTCACCAGCCTCTTCAGCGACAATGTTGTCAAGGAAGGTGAGTGTGTGTAGGAGGGGTTTGATTTCTTGAGGCATATATTGATAGCTCTGGTTTTCTTCCAAGTTCTCTTATTCTTGGTATCTTGCAGGTATCTCTGCATCCTTTGCGGTGAAGATGTTCAAGGCATGGATATCTGAGAAAGATGCCAATGCAGTCACCTCAGCCCTGAGGAAGGCTAACCTGGATAAGAAACTCCTGGTAAGAAACCCTTTAGGCAGTTAGCCAAGAGCAGTAATTTCCAACCTGATATTAAAAGAATTCGGGGACTTTGCGAATGGTGGTCCACAAGAGCGTTTGACAGTGATTTGGTAGTCCCCGAAATGGAAAAGGTTGGGAACCACTGGCCTAGAGGTTAGAGAGCCTCTTTTATTGTGCTCCTATTCTATTTCAGCCACAAGAGGAAGCTGTTGTGTCAATTTTTAGGGTTGAAGATCAATGGAAGTTGTTTGAGCCTAGACTTGTTGTTTCTCTAGGAGCTGTTTCCTGCCAGCAAGCAGAACGTGGAGCATTTCTCCAAGTACTTCAATGAGGCGGGGCTGAAGGAGCTTTCAGACTTCATGCGTGTGCAGCAGTCTCAGGGAACACGCAAGGAGCTGCAGAAAGAACTACAGGAGCGCCTTTCTCAGGACTGCCCCATACGAGAGGTACAGTACCAGATGCCATGTCCTGCCGTTGTACTCTTGAACAAGCACCAATATAGCTGCATTGCGCCCCACCCTGTGTTTCCAACCCCTCCTTGGAGTGTGTTTATCTCTGGGTTGGGTTATATAAGCAAAAATAATACATTCCATTCTCCACAAGATGATGGACAGTAAAGAGTTATTATTCTGTGGTTCTAGATGGTGGTGTACGTGAAGGAGGAGATGAAAAGGAGTGCTCTCCAGGAGCAAGCTGTGATTGGTCTGCTGTGGAACATTCTCATGAATGCTGTGGAGTGGAACAAAAAGGAGGAGTTGGTCACCGAGCAAGCCCTCAAACACCTTAAAGTATGTTATCATAACATCAACCATTAATAACATCACTCCTAACCTAACCACTCTATAGCAACATGAGAGCTGGTCACTGGAGGCTCTCAAACACCTCGAACACTAACATCAACCATGAATGAATGACTTTGTTTATGGGGTGTGTATCCTCTCCCTTCCAGCATTATGCCCCCCTGCTAGCAGCGTTCAGCACCCAGGGCCAGTCAGAGCTGGTGCTGCTACTGAGGATCCAGGAGTACTGCTATGACCATATCCACTTCATGAAGTCATTCTCCAAGATAGTGGTTCTCTTCTACAAAGGTCAGCGTTATCTTATACAGAACACTGTTTCACACAATGTCTCTGTAGAAAAATAAAGGGTCTCTTTCATTTGTCTTAGTAGTCAGGTTGCAGTCAATTGCATTTCAATTTAGGAAGTAAACTGAAATTTCAATATCACAGAGCGCATTCAGATTTTGTTACGTCACACCCTTATTCTAAAATGGATTAATTGGATTTTGTTCATCAATCTACACACAATACCCCATAATGACAGTGAAAACAGGTTTTTAGAAATTTTTGCAAATGTAGAATAAAATAAAAATAAAATGTATTCAGACCCTTTGCTATGAGACTCGAAATTGAGCTCAGGTGCATCCTGTTTCCATTGATCATCCTTGAAATGTTTCTACAACTTGATTAGAGTCCACCTGTGGTAAATTCAATTGATTGGACTTGATTTGGAAAGGCATACACCTGTCTATATAAAGTCCCACATTTGACAGTGCATGTCAGAGCAAAAACCAAGCCATGAGGTCAAAGGAATTGTTCGTAGAGCTCCGAGACAGGAGTGTCGGCATAATTCTGGGGATGGGAACCAAAACATTTCTGCGGCGTTGAAGGTCCCAAAGAACAGTGGCCTCCATCATTCTTTAATGGAAGAAGTTTGGAACCACCAAGACTCTTACTAGAGCTGGCCGCCCGGCCAAACTGAGCAATCGGGGGAGAAGTGCCTTGGTCAGGGAGGTGACCAAGAACCCAATGGTCACTCTGGCAGAGCTTTAGAGTTCCTCTGTGGAGATGGTTGTCCTTCTGGAAGATTCTCCCATCTCTGCGGCACTCCACCAATCAGGTTTTCATGATTGAGTGGCCAGGCGGAAGCAACCCTCTGTAAAAGGCACATGACAGCCCGCTTGGAATTTGAAACAAGATTCTCTGGGCTGATGAAACCGACATTTAACTCTTTGGCCTGAATGCCAAGTGTCTGGAGGAAACCTGGAACCATCCCTACGGTAAAGCATGGTGGTGGCGGCATCATGCTGTGGGGATGTTTTTCAACGACAGGGACTGGGAGACTAGTTAGGATGGAAAGTACAGAGATCCTTGATGAAAACCTACTTCAGAGTGCTCAGGACCTCAGACTGGGGCGAAGGTTCACCTTCCAACAGGACAACGACCCTAAGCACACAGCCAAGACAACGCAGGAGTGGCTTTGGGACAAGTCTCTGAATGTCCTTGTGTCCCAGCCAGAGTCCGGACTTGAACCCAATCTAACATCTCTGGAGAGACCTGAAAATAGCTGTGCAGCAACACTCCCCATCCAACCTGACAGAGCTTGAGAGGATCTTCAGAGAGGAATAGGAGAAACTCCCCAAATATAGGTGTGCCAAGCTTGTAGCGTCATACCCAAGAAGACTCGAGGCTGTAATCGCTGCCAAAGGTTGCTTCAACAAAGTACTGAGTAAAGGGTCTGAATACTTATGTAAATGTGATATTTCAGTTTATTTTTAATGCACTAACTTCTCTTTGTGGTGCTATGCTGATTGTTCCTGTTCTGTCTCGTCTCCACCCAGCTGACGTTTTGAGTGAGGAGGCCATTCTGAGGTGGTACAAAGACACTCACACCACCAAAGGTAAAGGTGTCTTTGTCGAGCAGATGAAGAAGTTTGTTGAGTGGCTGCAAAATGCAGAAGAAGGTAACGTTTATATTTAAATAAAGGTTACAGGTAACCTAATCAATAACAATAGAAAACCATTGCATTTTCAGAGAATTATTGTTGAATCAATGAAACTGGACTTAACATTCAATAGGCTTCCTGTTGGGCTGTAATGTGCTCTAAACTGTAATTCCTGTTTTCACCAGTAAGAGGAGCTGTTTAGTTATATCTCCTTGTTTATTTTCCCCTGTAGAGTCTGAGTCTGAGGGAGAGGAGGACTAGAAGACTGACCCAGCAAGGAGTTTGTCTGTAACTCTGAAGTCTGCTGCATCCTGTGGCCTGTATGTCAGTCAGTCCCCATGTTGCGTAGTACATGTTTCAGGTTGTCTTTAAAGCATTCATGCTACCTATTTTAGAAGATTTGCTAGACTTTATTATATTAGTGGGGTTCCTGAGACATTCAAGATAAGGCATTGTGAGAAGTATGAGAATGTGTGCAACATTACTGCAATAAATACGACCTGGAACGCGCCTATCCATAATGTCTGACCGACCAGGGGTCAGACTCAACCTCCTGCTCCAGGCAATCAAAGCACAACCCCCAGCAATAAACCCCCGGACCTCCCAACTCAACTTCAATATCTCTGATATTTTAAATTAAAGATTGGACCTTTAATACAGGTTGAACACATCAGTCAGAGCAGACTCCCTTCACTAACGTTGTTCAGGCATAGAGAGGAAGTCCAGACCTCAATCTGCAGTAGATTGTCATACTTGTTTTATGGATACTCAACTTTGTATGCAACTTGGCAATGCTTTTATCTTTTTATTAATAAAGTGTTTTTATATGTATTCGCTTGTTTTGTTTCTGTATTGTGATCTTAAATCAGTAGGTTAGTAAATCTGGGTTCTGTTCATGTGTCTGATAGAGGCCAAGGAAGTTGGTTTTAACAAACTGATTAGTTAGGTACTCAGAGCTGAACGAGAAAGTGGATGACTGAATTCTATTATTGGGAGGAGATGAGAGGTGAAGTTCACTCAGTCATTGTGTAACTTAACCTTCATGCACCTGCTTCTGCACCTGAACAGGCCAGGTAAAGGAATGCCATTGACACTATTGTGACCTCTGTCCATTCCCTAGTTAGTGTACTACTTTTGACCAGGGCCCATGGGGAAGAGGTTGCCATTTTAGACACAACATCTAGGGAGTTAATGAGCAACAGGGACCTCCACTGTAGATAAAGAATTACATCAGTGCCATACTGCTGCATCTACTGTAGGTCTATGTTTCTCAGAGCAGTATGTTGCCTCTAATATTCACTAGAGCCATAACCTGATTTCAGAATGTTTTTCCTTTTCGATCCAGGGACTGAGAGTCCACACTTTGGGATTGTCAGTTAATTGGTGCATTTAGGTCAAATTAATGCCTGAACAGCTTTCACTGACATAGATATTGTGTGTTTGTTCCTGCCTGTGCGTTTTTCATTTGAGGATCTCTGGGTCTCCCCCTACCCCAACCTGTCGTTTTCCTGTCTGTTTAGGTTTAGGTGGGCAAAGGAAATCCCAGCCATGCAGGGCTTCACTGACCCACAGAGGATGCTTAATTATTCATGAACTAGGCCTGCCTATGGCTGTAATGTGATGCTGGTCTTACATGCACATTCAATGGTAACCTCAACTAATTAGCCAGCTCCAGTTCTCATAAGGATATTTGGATATAGTGTATCATGTGTCCTCATCAATATGATACAATGATCTTGTAAATTTTGTGTAGGCTATTTATCTGGAACGCATACTCAACCTGCACCTGCTGGAGCTGTCTGGCGGTTAGAACGATCTGAAACGCGCCGCCACCACATCTCTCCGCAATTATTTGCATATCAATGACAAACGTTCTCCTTTAACCAATCAGCTTACAGTGGAAGCTCCATAGCAACATCCATTCTAGGCATGTCATCTCGCGACCAGACTTTGTAGTGGTGAAATTCGTAACCGTTAAGGGTTTTTTCATTTTGTTTTTACAAGGAATTACTTTATCTTATTATTCGTTTAGACTATTCCAAAAAATCGCCAGGATGGGCTGCGCCGGATTCACCTGCTCCAAGCACTCCCTCTGTGCGCTCAATATCCTCTATGTTGTGAGTATACGGTTCAAGAATTTACCATATGGAGCATTATTATTCCACTGTAACAGGTTTTGGTTTTTGGGTCGGGTAGACTGACTATATGCTGCTTTTTATGCGGTCTGTACGGGTGTGTAAGAAACATTTTTGCCGTGCAGCCTATTGTAAACAATACATTGGGTCAGACCAGGCTCCCATGTTATTAATTATTCAAACTGAGCCGCTGTCTGGAATCTCCAGTTTGCCGAAGGCAACCTCGACAAGTCAAAATATTATAATTTATATTCAGTATTTAGGCTACTGAATATTTAGAATAGCCTATATTATTTCCTGTTCATTTCCTATCTCTCCTGAGTCCTGACACTTTCCAATGCAAGTGTTCATCCTTTCTTTGCTCAGCTCAAACCATTCCTGATATATCTGATCAAGTGATCGTTACTGAAAACAACGTATAGGCCATAGTGTGTCTGTAGACTCCATAGCATCCTGTCCAAATCCTCAACATAGGGCCTCCAATGTTTTGCAGTCTGAGAAATACAGGAGTGATGGTGGCATCAAAACAGACCACAGTGGTGACCTAGATTTAAAATGAATATACGTTTGCGGGCAAATAAATGCTGTCATGGTGGAAAATGATGTTCCGCTTTTGACTGTCGCTTCTTCTGCCTTTAAAAGCGTGTAGTCTGAGGTGTAGCCTGTGTGCGCTTCAATGTCCTCCTGACCGGTTGTACCATTGAAATTGCATCACTCACTTTGTTTTATTATATAAGCCTATCTAATTTGTGGTCAACATCCACTCTCTCCCTCTTTCTCTCTCTCACACACACACAGACCATGTTTGACTGTGGAGAGTTCATACTTCATATAATGACCCAAAGAGATCTATTGCTTAGGGTCTTGGCTGTCTGTCTGCGTCTGTGCATGCCTATCTATTTTTCACTGTCTGTCCGTCCTTCCCTCCATTTCTAGATGGTGAGTCTGCTGATGATCGGCATCGCTGCGTGGGGGAAGTGGTTCGGCCTGGTGTCCAGCTTCCAGGTGGTGGGCGGAGTCATCGGAGTGGGGGTGTTCCTGTTCTTGGTGGCGTTGGTCGGCCTCATCGGGGCCGTGAAGCACCACCAGGTCCTACTCTTCTTCGTATCCTAACCTTCCACCAAGGCAGACTTGACCTGACGGCAGACTTGACCTGACGGCAGACTTGACCCTAGACCCAAGCATATTTGGGGTCTAGAATTTGAATTATGGCTTGAGTATAGGTTTGGGGTTGGTTTTCAAGTCCAGTAGATTGAGGCCTTGGGTAGGCTCCGTGTTAAATCCAAGAGAACTGAAGTTTCAATGAAGCTTTTCAAATAGCTTCCGCAGATTGTCTGAATGAGACTACCCTCTACACGCCGTGCTTCACCCATTGTGCTTTATTTCAATAGGACTCATAGCCCCTTGTCGTTTATCCATGACCTGTTTTCCAGGTTGTGCTGTTCTCTTACCCTTCTGTATGTTGTGGGGTATTTCCTGCAGGTTTTCCATTCATGCATGGCATGCACACGCAATAATATCTATGAGACCAGGTCCAGTATGGTAATACACATTGTAGTCAGCCTGCATAGATACTGCTGACCCCTGACCCCTGCTTCTGTCTTTGTCATTATTACAGTATTATTATAATATTATTACATTACGTTATTGCAGTATTATTATATTATTACATTACGTTATTACAATATTACACAGTCGTTAATAGTGTATTTCACTCTAGAATATTCCATATTACTAATATAGAAGGATAGAGAAATACAACAGTTGGAGCCCATTGACTGTTGAAAATAATTAACCTCTACCTTTGGAAGTGTGACCAACTGGTTTCAAAACTACAAAAGCTCTGTGTTGAGAATGTGTGTATTGGAGTGTTATTCCTTGACAGTGGAGCCCAGTATATGATCATCCTCTTCATGGTGTTCATCGTCCAGTTCTCTGTCTCCAGCGCCTGTCTGGCCATCAACAAGGATCAGCAGGTAGGAGCACAAACTGCTGTCAATCACAACAACCTTCTGCTAGGTGCTAGAGGAACAAACCCCACTTTTCAGACAAAACCCAGAAACCTTGTGATGAAATACTAGATGGATACAAGACAACCTGTACTCCTGAATCATGATACAGTGTGTCTATAAGGATGTGAGCTGCATTTTGTGGCAAAATCTTAGAGCTAGAGTACCTTCCGTCTCTCTTCTCAGGCTTCTTAGTGTTCTGCACTGTGGTGTGTTCTGGTTCCATGCAGTATGGAGTATATTTTTAGAAGTAGATCACTATTTTATTCAGACTGACCTCCATCTGGTTCTAGAACAGCTGACTACCTTAGAGATGTCTGGTCCTGTGCAAACAGGCATTGTAATACACTCATACACACAGATATAACTGCATCTATGGTGGTCAGTGCCTGCTGTTGTACCCCTGTTTTAGGAACACCTGTTGGAGGTGGGATGGAACAACTCGTACACCACCCAGAGAGATGTGGAGAAGAGTCTCAACTGCTGTGGCTTCTACTACGTAGACAACAACGGAACCTGCGATGCTGTAAGCATTACCAAGTGAACCCTCTGTTGCACTGAATCTACTGTCTGTTGTCTATGACCTCTCCTTCACATGTCCCAAGCTCTGTTTGTGCATGCCAAGACGTATAATTACAATGAAAGAACAAGTTTTTACGCATACAGTTTCTGATGATATTAGTTGCTGTATATTCAGTATTGTGGTTGTGAAGCAGTTTTCCTAACTAACTGGTCCGTCTGTGTGGTGTTTCTGTGTCCCTCTACAGGCCTGTTTCCCCAACCACTCCTGTTCACCGTGTGCTGAGCAGATCCAGGAGCATGCAGGAGAGGTGCTGCGCTTCGTGGGCGGGATAGGCCTCTTCTTCAGCTTCACTGAGGTGAGATTGCCCTGTTTATACAGTCAGAGGAATGTTCTGCTGTATCAATCAAGCAATCAATCAATTTAACTTATATAGTGTTTTAAAATAGTGCTTTTTTCTTTACAGTAAACTAGCCTATTTTGAGGTGCAGTTCATGAAATCTAATAGGTAATGAAAATGTAGCTATATACAGTATGTGATCTATTTGTAGGTCAGTAGCATAAAACTGGGCCCAGTAATGCTTGTTATTTTGACCTATGAATGTTTTATTCGTCCTTCTTCAGATCCTGGGGGTGTGGCTAACGTACCGGTACAGGAACCAGAAGGACCCTCGAGCGAATCCCAGTGCCTTCCTGTAACCGTTGGCAACTGCTGGCTTTGTACCCCACTCTTGGAATGGCCAACTTTCCTCCTGGAGAGCTACTGGTTGTGCAGGCTTTTGCTTCAGCCCTACTCTAACTGTAACACTAAAACAACTGATTCTAAACAAATTAGCTGCTCATCAGAACCCTGTTCAGCTGAATCAGTTGTGTTAGTTAAAGCAGGGCCGGAGTAAAAGCCTGCACACCAAGTAGATTTCCAGGTGGAGGAGGGCTAGCCGCCTGTTTTAGGGGCTGTGTTTGTAAATAAGCGAGTGACTTGTGTGTGTTTTCACCAGCTGTGCAAAGCGGCAGCCCTTTGTGTGGTGTTACATGAAGTGATTGTTTTTCCAGAATGTGGTGTGTGTCTGGAAAATAACTGGGTCATGTTCATTAAGCACCAAACGGAAGAAAACTGACAGAGACAAGAGGATCTAGCTTCACTTGTCAAATAGGAAACGCTCCTTTACACTTTCCGTTGCAAAATGTTTTCCGTGGTGTGCCCTAATGAACACGACCCTGCTGTATATTAAAGATGCTGCATGAGCCTATTACCCTAATAGGACACCTTAAACCACTCCCGATCAGAACCGTATCCTGTATACACTTGAGTGTACAAAACATTAAGAACACCTTCCTAATATTGAGTTGCAACCCATCCCCCCTTTGTCCTCAGAACAGCCTCAATTCGTCAGGGCATGGACTCTACAAGGTGTCGAAAGCGTTCCACAGGGATGCTGGCCTATGTTGACTTCAATACTTCTCACAGTTGTGTCAAGTTAGCTGGATGCCCTTTGGGTGGTGGACGATTCTTGATACACAAGGGAAAGTGTTGAACATGAAAAACCCAGCAGTGTTGCAGTTCTTGACACAAATCAGTGCGCCTGGCACCTGCTACCATACCTGTTCAAAGGAAGGCACATAAATCTTTTGTCTTGCAAATTCACCCTCAATGTCTCAATTGTTTCAAGGCTTAAAAACCCTTCTGTACCCATCATCTACACTGATTGAAGTGTATTGAAACTGAAAATTATTCATGATTATTATTTGACCATGCTTGTCACTTATGAACATTTTGAACATCTTGGCATAGTTCTGTTATAATCTCCACCCAGCACAGCCAGAAGAGGACTGGCCACCCCTCATAGCCTGGTTCCTCTCTAGTTTTTCCTAGCCACCGTGCTTCTACACCTGCATTGCTTGCTGTTTGGGGTTTTAGGCTGGGTGTCTGTACAGCACTTCGAGATATTAGCTGATCTAATAGCTGATCGAAGGGCTATATAAAATAAACTTGATTTGATTTGATATTTAACAAGTGACCTCAATAACGGATCAAAGCTTTCACCTGGATTCACCTGGTCAGTCTTTGTCATGGAAAGAGCAGGTGTCCTTAATGTTTTGTACACTCCGTGTCTATCCTCTCATATACAGAGGCTCAGGCTTTGCTTCTGGTGACAAATCTCAAGAAATTAACATTTTCAGATAACACATTTAATATTTGATACACCCTTGATGGGCAAGCATTCAGTATGCTCAGACCTGTATTAAAGCATGCAAACTGTGATGTTGTGACTACTGAATGACACCTGTATTACAGATGGTAGCTGACATGATGAAGAACAGTTAGCATTATTTTGTGCGCATGACGACTGAAGATGTCATTGAATATTTGTACATTTGATACACTCAATAACTGAAGGACTAGGGTGCTGTTGACAATTGTATGCTGTAACTACATAACTACAAATATTTAAGCAGCTTGTTGTTGCCTTTACTTTAAGTCATTATGTTACACAGCATTTGCATTTTTTTGTGTTCTGAATGTTTATTTGTGTGTAAACATTCCTAATTATTTGAAATCGGGAAAAAACAAGGGATACTTAAAGGGATTTTGGCAATGATGCCTGTTATCTACTTCCCCAGACTCAAATGAATACGTGGATACCATTTTATGTCTCTGTGTCCATTATGAAGGAAGTTAGAGGTTGTTTTGTGAGCCATTGCTAACTAGCATTAGCGCAACGACTAGAAGTCTTTGGGTATCTACTAGCATGCTAGCAGATACCCATAGACTTCCAGTCATTGCGCTAGCGCTAGTTAGCAACTTCCTTCAAACTGCACGCAGACACATAAAAAGGGTATCCATGAATTCATCTGACTCTGGGGAAGTAGATAGAAGGCCTCATTGCCAAACTCCTAAAGTATCCCTTTAAGAGTCAATTGCTCATGCCGTCTGAATATCATCAGTATGAAATGCTTGGGAAGACTGACTGACATGTGAAAGAAGAGATGCGCTTTGTTCTGCTGATAGTGTTACAAAGCCTGACAGTCGATTGTGTATGCATGTACATAGGTGAGCGTGCTCGTATGTCTGTTGTGTGCTGTTGTATCAGTTACCTTGGCTTGTGCCTTGCATGTCTCCTCTACTAGTGTGTACTGCTGCTTCCACCGCACTGGTGGTTCTGTGAACTACAACATACCTTTGTACAAGAAATCTCAATAAAATAGAAAAGTAAAAAAATATATATTTCATACACTGTTTCTGTTCTTTGGTTTTCATTTCAACAATGAGTAACTCCATTCCCACCAATGCCCAGTCAAGTTGACCTATTAGAATTTTTTTCCTGAAAGTTCACTGGGTTTGTTGGGCTCTGTTTCCATAGAAACCAGTGGCATTCAATGACATTGCAAAATGTAGAGCTCAGCAGTAGCCTAACCCTTTCCAAGAAACTCTAAAATCTCTACAGAAGTGGAATGACAAAATAATGCTTTTATTTGCTAAATGTTATATTAGATTCCCATGAACTTATTACATTACAATATTATAGTACTACATGACATTACTAAGAATAATGTGTGGGTGTGTCATTCCCTCACTGGCCCCGCCCATTCAGGATGTGACCAGGATGTCAGCACTCACTCCCTAGCTACACAAACACACGGATTCATACACAAACACACGGATTCATGCACACCCACTGTATTTTTATTTCAATAGCCCTTTTAACCTGAGTCATTGTCATGAAGGGTGAAAGGACTGAATTACATTTTCCAATGAGACACAAATCATTTCATAATTGCACTATATTTAATAAAAAGACATCTCAGATGTACAGCAATACATTACAAAGACAGAGAAGTTCAGGAAAAATAACTGAATTTAAAAAATGGAATTGCGTTTTGTGAAGTGAAGACTAGTTCTTTCCAGTGCTTAGGTTTACATGGTGACAGTATGCCACTGGCTGACTCCTAGGCTCCAGAGAACGTTCAGAGAATGTTCGGAGAACCTCTGAAGTCACAGGCCAAAGGCCATGGGGTCACATGAGTCAGTGCTTACAACTCAGTCTTCAGCAGCTTCTTGGCCTTCTGCATGTTGCTCAGTACTACAGGGAGAAGGGAAAATGAAGAGCAGGTTGTTTCTCACAAAGGCAACATTTTCTAATCTCTGAATTAATTATAAAACAATCTGAATACACTTAGTAATACCTTACATTAATAAAAACGTATACATGTGTATAAATGCTTAAATATTTACAATCTATTAAATACAGATTTATTAAAAGTATGTAAACCATTAGTATGCAATCAAACAGTCAAAAGGGAGATAAGATCAAGTTGTACTCACAGAGTTTGATGTCAGAAGGCTCATAGGCGTACATACGGTTGGAGTAGCGCCCTGTGATGTCAGCTCTCACTGTCATAGAGGGATCTGAGGAGAGAGCGATTAAGAGAAAGAGAGAGGGGGGGGGGGGAGAGATAACTATTGATTAAAATCTGTTGCTTTTGTTTGATGCCATCATAAACAAAATAATGACATTCCTTCTCATGTAATGCTGCTGGGAAAACGTGGCATTTTCACTCACCGACAAAGATGATTCTAGGGACGTACTGGCCATCAGGGGAAAGATGCTTGTCTGTGGTTTCATACTGACAACACAGGGAAAGAAACACATATCAATAAAGTCAGGTCAACAAAAAATAAATAACAGTGCCCTAAAATACTAATATAAATCAAACCATATAATCATCAAATCTAATAGATCAAAAGAGAAGTCATCTAGGTATTGATTCTGACAATGTTTTCCAAAGACTTCATTTACAACTCACCACCAGATTGAGAACGATCAAGTCTTCATCAGCCACCTTCTGGATGTCCTTGTCTTCAGCGAAGACCTTCTTCATGGCTGGATTCATGGAAGACATCATGAAAGACGTTATGAAAAGTGTTACATTGACTTAACTTAAGAGATCTCCATAATGGTTTTATTGTCCTCTCCCATACACGGCAGCAGGATGTAAGAGGTGTATACCTACCACCTTGGCAAACAGAGCCATGTTTGTTCTACTACGAGTTTGATAATGGTTGTTTAAACAAGTCTTGGCATCTAATACAACTGAATGATGCATCACGATTTGGGAGAATACCAGGACGCAAATAATACTCATAAAAGCCAAGGGAGGGACATTGACCTGTGGTCTGTTCAGGAAGGTGCAACAGAGTGGCAGTTTATTTGCTATAGGTCAGGGGTTAGAGGTTAAAGGTCAGGGTCTTACATGCACTGTGAGGACAGTCCTCCAGGTGGAAGATGACCATCAGAGGCTTGTTCCTATGGAGACAAATTAGTTCTGGTTACAGAATAAAATGGAATATAAATCCTTGAAACGTATTTGTTTTTGAAGTGTATTTGTCAGCCATCTAGATCTGTTACATCAATGTGAAATAACACCTTATTCCCTATTTTGAAATTCATAAAAAGTAGGGTGCCATTTTGTATGTAGCCATAAAAGTTTGTGCACTCACTGTGCCCTGGCCCAATACAGAGCCTCCTCATAGGTCTGAGCCCAGATTAGCTGATCACCCCAGCCTATAGGAGACAGTCAGGAAGAACAGTGTCAGTGCAACAGTTTCAGTACAACATTAAAGAACATTCAGGTAGAGATATATTGTTTAGAACAGACATGCCTCTACTGACATGTAGAATAAGGAATCGCATGTCAGCTCTTTTCATTAGATATCTCCAACCACACTGATCTTACAGAGCTTTGAGAATGAGGAAAAGGAGAATGTGTACTCATGAATTCATTCATTAACAACACTATACACTGTAATAGGTTTTGGAAATAGTAAGGGGAGAGTGTTACCTCTGGAGAGAGTCTGAGGGATCCTCTTCCCCCTCTTGGCGATGTTCTTCTCAGGCTTAGCCAGAGATGAAGACACGGCTATGGCCACCAGGACCAACAACACCGACAGCAGACCTCGGATCATGATTACCACCTTTCTGGAAGGAAACACAGTTCAATAAGCATCTCAGAGTAGGTAGGAGTGATCTAGGATTAGGTCCCCACTGCCCATATCATTTTAATCATTCCTATTCACTCCTATTCTGAATCATTGTGAATATGGGCCCAGATAACACATGCCTGCCACAAAACTGCACAGATAGTCTACTTCTATTTGCATACTATTATAACTCAACAGTATAGCTGAGGGAAAACAATATGAAGAAGTGCCATGCAGAATTACAAATAATTGCACATCTATTCAGATTTGTTCAAGTTGTTGAAGACTGAAAGACTGAAAAAGTTCACAGCATTTCAAGGCACATTTACCAGACAAAGGATCAGATGGAGGGATGAGGGATGGTGAAGAGAGATATGTGGTTAGAGAATAAGGCTTCCATTGTGGTGGAGGGAGAGATCCATTTCCTACCTGTTCTCTGTGGCACCTTTGTGTGTCTCCTGTGTTCTGCAGCTCCTCGTTCTGCTGTGTCCCTTCTCTCTCACCTGGACCTGCTCTTATACACCGGCCCTAAGCTCTCATGCTGACCCCTCCCACCAACCCTCACCTCTCCCTCTCTCCTCCCACAGCTCTGATTGAATGTGTGTCTACTGTGGAGGTAAGCAGCTCTGATTGAATGCGTGTGGCCTGTGGAGGTAGGCAGCGTAATGGATTCTAGAACTTTCACTTTCTCTCCCTTCCATGCTATCGGACACAGGCTTTTAAAGACATATTAAGCCTGGTTAAAATGTTTGCACTACGTTAGATATGATAGTGTTGTTATGTACCTTTTCTTGGAGTTTTACACAAAGAATGTGTAACGGAACTGTTGAATCATAATAGTTGGCTCAGATCCAAGGACAAGTCAGCATTAAATCGAGGAATCTGATATCGGGGCTACTAGTCAGTTCATGATTGGTTCAGGTCAGATCCGTGAGATTGACATCATTCTCAATAAATTAACTTTCCTAAAGTAAACAAAAACATTTAATAGGTTTTACGTGGCCTTATTTTCACTCATTCTGTGCTTGTAGTTGATCCTCCAAACCATTTTGTTTCGTTAGAGAAAATTGGCTGTCACATTTTGTTATAACTATAATGCAGTAGGAAAATATGAAAATGTGTCTAAAGCATATTAGAAAACATTCTAAAACACTCCACACCAACTCATATTACATCACAATCCCATTCTGAATGATGTCTCTGCACAATTTTATTTTTCAAAGATGTTCTGCTGTGCCATAAATCCATGTTTGAATGATGCAAATATGGATTTATGGGACAGTGGGGGAAAAAATTGGACGTAATATGAATCTGATTACATCCGAATCCCATTTTGAATGATGTCTCTGCTCAAATTGTGAAAAAAATGTCTACTGTCCCATAAATCCATATTTGCATCTTGTTGTAAAAACCATCATGCAAACATGGATTTAGGGCACAGTGGAACCTCTTATTGTGCAGAGACATCATTCAGAATGGGATTATGTTGTTATATGAGTTGGTGTGGAGTGTTTAAGAATATGTTTTAGACACATTTTCTAAACTAATTGTAGTCAATGTCAAGTGATGACAGTTTAGGGCATCAAAAACAAGCACAGAAAGAGTGAATGTGTGAACTCCCCCTTTGGTGTTTATACTTTTAGTGTAATATTGGATCAACTGTTTGTAGTGATGTAAAGGGATGCTATGGTCATTGTGCACCAACATGATGTTCTTATCACGTTTTAGGGAAGACCCAGATGCAGACAGTGTTGAAGTAAAGAAAGTGTATTACTAGAACAGGGGCAGGCAAAACGACAGGTCAAGGGCAGGCAGAGGTCAGTAATCCAGATCAGAGTCAAAAGGTACAGAACGGCAGGCAGTCTCAGGGCCAGGGCAGGCAGAGGTCAATAATCCAGGGCGTTGTTTTATTTTTTATTTCACCATAATTTAATCAGGTAGGCCAGTTTAGAAGTTCTCATTTACAACTGCGACCTGGCCAAGATAAAGCAAAGCAGTGCGACAAAAACAACAACACAGAGTTACACATGGGATAAACAAATGTACAGTCAATAACACAATAGAAAAATCTATATACAGTGTGTGCAAATGTAGTAAGATTAGAGAGGTACGGCAATAAATAGGCCGCAGTGGCAAAATAATGACAATTTAGCAATTAACACCGGAGTGATAAAATGTGCAGATTACTTTTGAGGATCTGATGACCCATGCCAAATCTTTTCAGTCTCCTGAGGGGGAATAGGTTTTGTTGTGCCCTCTTCACGACTGTCTTGGTGTGCTTGGACCATGTTAGTTTGTTCGTGATGTGGATGCCAAGGAACTTGAAGCTCTCAACCTGCTCCACTGCAGCCCCGTCGATGAGAATGGGGGCGTGCTCGGTCCTCCTTTTCCTGCAGTCCACAATCATCTCCTTTGTCTTGATCACGTTGAACTGTAACTCAGTAAAATATTTGAAATTGTTGTGTGGTGCATTTATAGTTTTGTTCAGTAGTCATTATAGAAAGGCTTTGTAACATAATATTCTGGAGTCAGTCTTGCTTTCTCAAACTAAATATATCCTATATTCTGTCTTTACGGTGCCATACACATGTAGAAATCAGCGTTGTGCTGTGAAATGTGCGTTGTACTGCCTCTACACAGAGGCCTGTTTACTTCTATTTTTTGGGGTGGGGGGATTCATGCCTCTACACCATAGGAACTACAGTTTGATTACCCCTTACAGCTTTCACTCTCTCCTGC
The DNA here is from genome assembly GCF_002910315.2 of Salvelinus sp. IW2-2015. Taxonomy (NCBI): domain Eukaryota; kingdom Metazoa; phylum Chordata; class Actinopteri; order Salmoniformes; family Salmonidae; genus Salvelinus; species Salvelinus sp. IW2-2015. The sequence goes on from NC_036870.1 coordinate 18,991,503, forward strand.
TAAGTTACTAAATAACTCTCCAGCTGTATTGCCTAACAACCTGAACACACAGATTAAAGTGGGTGAAGAAACAAACTGCCACATTGATTCTCTCTTTTGGTCTCATTAAACTTTTACTGCAGTAGGCTAAATCAAGGTCACACAGAGTGTATGACATCTATTTTGAAACAAAAGTATACACCTCACACACATGGTTATGAGCTTAGAAAAAGAAGACACTTGTACCATGTCAGATATAAAGTTGAAATGTATTCAATTTTGAGTTTGCATCCCAATATAACACTATATATATATATGTTACAGAAGACTGCAACATAACAAAACTGTTTAACATAGAAACTGTTTGACATAACATTACACTCATGAAGCCACTAGGTCATTTGACTACAGGAAAGGGTTACTTAAGTAATGGTTGGGTTCGTTTAAGGAACCAGGAAGTGCCTAGACAATGATGCCTATGAATTGAGAGTGGTTATACTGGTGCCCTTACTGAGCCCTCTCTCTCACACTTTGTGTTCTGATGGCACAACCCCCCCCTCCATCCGACCCCATGCACAGACCAAAGGTAATGTGATCAGACCAACACCAAGCACCAGGATCAATGGTGGCTTTGTTCAAGTCTCCATCCAGACAGACTGGCCTCTTCAACTACTACTACACCTCAGATTGATTTATCCACTCAGTCTTTTTAACATGGATATGATTGGTTTACTTACACACTGAGTGTACAAACATTAAGGATACTTTCCAAATATTGAGTTGCACCCCCCTTTTGCCCTCAGAACAGCCTCAATTTATCGGTGCAATGACTCTACAAGGAGTCAAAAGCGTTCCACAGGGGTGCTGGCCCATGTTGACTCCAATTCTTACCACAGTTGTGTCAGGTTGGCTGGATGCCCTTTGGGTGGTGGACCATTCTTGATACACACAGGAAACTGTTGAGCGTGAAAAACCCAGCAGCGTTGCAGTTCTTGACACAAATCAGTTTACCTGTTGTTCAAACAGTTGCTAATTTGAGGGTTTTACTTGCAGCTATAGATCTGGATAAGAGAATCTGTGAAATGCATAAGGATAGGTCTATGTCGTTTATCGCAGCAGACAAACTCAGGCCGACATGAATTCTAGTGTGGAAGTTGGAGCAGCGGAGTGCTGAGCTGTCCTTAACCCTCTCTCCCTTACTTCCCTCTCAGAATGCTGAGGTGTCCTTAACCCTCTCTCCCTTACGTCCCTCTCAGAATGCTGAGGTGTCCTTAACCCTCTCTCCCTTACTTTCCCTCTCAGAATGCTGAGTGTCTTAACCTCTTCTCCTTACTTCTCTCAGAATGCTGAGGTGTCCTTAACCCTCTCTCCCTACTTCCCTCTCAGAATGCTGAGGTGTCCTTAACCTCTCTCCCTTACTTCCCTCTCAGAATGCTGAGGTGTCCTTAACCCTCTCTCCCTTACTTCCCTCTCAGAATGCTGAGGTGTCCTTAACCTCTCTCCCTTACTTCCTCTCAGAATGCTGAGGTGTCTTACCCCCTCTCCCTTACTTCCCTCTCAGAATGCTGAGGTGTCCTTAACCCTCTCTCCCTTACTTCCCTCTCAGAATGCTGAGGTGTCCTTAACCTCTCTCCCTTACTTCCCTCTCAGAATGCTGAGGTGTCCTAACCCTCTCTCCTTACTTCCCCCTCTCAAATGCTGAGGTGTCCTTAACTCTCTCCTTACTTCCTCTCAGAATGCTGAGGTGTCCTTAACCTTCTCTCCCTTATCTTCCTCTCAGAATGCTGAGCTGTCCTTAACCCTCTCTCCCTTACTTCCCTCTCAGAATGCTGAGCTGTCCTTAACCCTCTCTCCCTTACGTCCCTCTCAGAATGCTGAGGTGTCCTTAACCCTCTCTCCTTACTTCCCTCTCAGAATGCTGAGGTGTCCTTAACCTCTCTCCCCTTACTTCCCTCTCAGAATGCTGAGGTCCTTAACCCTCTCTCCCTTACTTCCCTCTCAGAATGCTGAGGTGTCCTTAACCCTCTCTCCCTTACTTCCCTCTCAGAATGCTGAGGTGTCCTTAACCCTCTCTCCCTTACTTCCCTCTCAGAATGCTGAGGTGTCCTTAACCCTCTCTCCCTTACTTCCCTCTCAGAATGCTGAGGTGTCCTTAACCCTCTCTCCCTTACTTCCTTCAGAATGCTGAGCTGTCCTTAACCCTCTCTCCCTTACTTCCCTCTCAGAATGCTGAGCTGTCTTAACCCTCTCTCCCTTACTTCCCTCTCAGAATGCTGAGGTGTCCTTAACCCTTTCTCCCTTACTTCCCTCTCAGAATGCTGAGGTGTCTTAACCTCTCTCCCTTACTTCCCTCTCAGAATGCTGAGGTGTCCTTAACCCTCTCTCCCTTACTTCCCTCTCAGAATGCTGAGGTGTCCTTAACCCTCTCTCCTTACTTCCTCTCAGAATGCTGAGGTGTCTTAACCCTCTCTCCCTTACTTCCCTCTCAGAATGCTGAGGTGTCCTTAACCCTCTCTCCCTTACTTCCTCTCAGAATGCTGAGCTGTCCTTAACCCTCTCTCCCTTACTTCCCTCTCAGAATGCTGAGCTGTCCTTAACCTCTCTCCCTTACTCCTCCCCTCTCAGAATGCTGAGGTGTCCTTAACCCTCTCTCCCTTACTTCCCTCTCAGAATGCTGAAGGTGTCCTTAACCCTCTCTCCTTAACTTCCCTCTCAGAATGCTGAGCTGTCCTTAACCCTCTCTCCCTTACTTCCCTCTCAGAATGCTGAGCTGTCCTTAGCTCCTGAGGCACCGTCTATCCTTCTCGCTGTTCCTTCGTGTGTTTTCCCCAAGTCAATATTTGCAGTGGAGGGCACGGTTAAAGCCACTCCTGATCACACATTGAGTTGTCAGCCACCTGGGCCACCTGTCACTAGCCTCGCCCTGGGAACACGGATCTTCCGTACACTACCATCGTCATAGGACGTAGGAGCTTGGATTAGGATGTGTAATGTGTTTAAAGTTCCCCTGAAACTTTTGTATGTTCCTTTATAGGTCTTCTGATTATCTGAAACCTTCATTGATATCCAAATATTAAAACATTTAAATAATGGCAGTCATCTTCAAAAGAAACTGAGATAAGAATTCCATTCAATAATGAAACACTTGTTAGATAAGAACTTGAAACAAAACCGTTAATGGACGACATATCCATACCTCAAAATAACACAGAGCAACCCAGATATTCATTTCAGGACATTTATTAAGACATGTACAAAATACTCATAATATGTATATATGTGTATGAACGTGTGTATGCATTCACAGACACATGGATACATACATTTCGAACAAACAAAAAAAGGACCTCATTTTGGAGATCCAACTCAATCGTATCAAAATAAACACACAATAAATCCAAACAAAAACACGACATAATTCTAGTCCCACAAGAGACATGAAGGCCACTGTTTTCACAGAAAACACTTTGAATTAGTTGACCCAGAGAATGATTCCATAGTTTTACCCCGTTGGACATTGAACACTGACTGAACACACGTCACCCAACTGAAGCCAATACAGTTGTGTGTGTGTGAAGAAACACCAATAAGGGACTGTGTTTCTGTCACGGGGCATACAGGGGACATTATCATGATGTCACATGAAAGACAAGATACGCTCGGTGGTACATGTTATAAAGCTGATGAAATATAATCAGAGGCTTCCTGAACTTCAGGAAGGAAAAGCCTCATTCACTGTCATGTACCCTTCTTGGTAAAAAGGCTCAGTCAAATCAAGCAACACTTGGCCCTGTTGTTCTTTTTCCTGTGATATGCAGACCACGAACGCCCACCAGGAGAAAACAACGTAGCCTGCAGGCAGCGTTCGTTCAGTGCGTAGGCCAATCATCTAGGGGCGGTTCTGTTAAATGTTCTCTTCTCAATACTGTTTCATCCATTTGTTCTGGAGTGGAAATGTTGGAAATGTCTTTTTTTAGAGCTAGATAGTAGTAGAACATAGCACAAGCAGTGTGGTGGGGATGGAGGGACATTATACATTACAGTTAGGTCCTGTCAGTCAGGATGCCTGGTCAAAACAACTTGGATTTGGCCTCAATATTTCTTTTTAAAGTACTTCCTCACTGATAACTCTTGCCTATGGGGAACTTTGCAAATATCATAAAACAATATTCTTATTATTTGGTCACCTTCACATTCATTGTCTTGTTTTCTGTTGAAATCCTACGGTAGAAAAAGCGGCATGTTTTTCTTTAAGCGCACTTGGCCGTAAATAGGTTTTAAAATGGTGTACTGAGCATTGTCATTTGGCCACGTCTGACTACAGTTTGAAAACTCCAGTGACCACAGTTGAACACAGTGCAACATTCATTCAGGAGAGAGGGCGAGGCTTAGACTCATTGGTTGGCTACAGATCCTGTCTGTCTGAGGAACGTGGGCCAATAGGGACACCCAGGGCAGGGATGACACTACACAACTACAGAGCAGAATGATGAAAGGATCATTTAGCTTAAAGAAGTCTGACTCAATACTTAAAGTCTGACTTAATACTGGGGAGATCCTGGAGATGTTTCTATTGATTTTCTACCTTGATCATTGCTCACCTCTTAGCTCAGCGCTGATAAATCAGTATCAGATAAATATATAGGAGATTAGTGCATAAGACAGGGCTAGCTGATAGGCTACATGGGACAGTGACAGACAGCAACCAGAGTAGTCATAGTGTGTGGTTACTGTACATCATCAACCTGAACCAACAGTGTTAAAAATGATCACAATAAAACATCTACATATGAATGATCACCTCACAGCTAGAGCAGTACCTATACTTTACAAAGCCGGGGCATGAGTGAGTGTGTATTCTGGTGTACAAGCAATGTCCTCTATCCCCGATCGAGGGAGTTTAAGCGAACAGGGCAAACAAATGGATGTAGGAAGTTGAGCATTTCTTGGTGGACATCTTAGGTTGGTGTGTGGAGAGAAGAAAAGGAAGTAGTAGAGACATGTCTGATTCTGCCCTGTACATTCAGTATCTTCCTCTGCTACTGGGGAGTCCTCATATTAAAGTCCCAGTCACACAGGAGCAGAAGTGCTTCTTCAACAGACCTGCAGAAGCATCACATTGAGATCACCAGACCCGTGCAGAGCAATTGTTAAGGCAGCAGGACTGCCTTGTCTGTCTCTCATATCTGACTATCTATTGGCTTGTCTTTCACTATGTCTTTCTAGCCTGGTGGGCTATCTGTCTCTCCGCACCCTTTGTCCCAGTGGTGAAACCAAACCAGCAGCTCATTAATTCAGAGTTCTGCCACCTAGTGGTGATAACATGGTATTGTCACGTATTGGTGTCAGTGGTGTGTTGGGTGGTCTAGTGCCCGTGCTGCGGCCCGTGGTCGTTGTACTGGTTATGGGCAGGGTGGTTGGGGGGCAGGGGAGGACCGTTGACGCCGGGGTGGTAGAAAGCACAGTTGCTCTCGTAACGGCAGTTTCCTTTCATCATGAAATGGCGGCATACTGGCCTCTTGGACATGTCTGAGAGGAGAGAGAAAAGAACAGAGTTGGAACACAACTAGCCAGCCAACCAAACATCTGTACTGACTGCATCAAGGCTACAAGATGGCAAACAGAAATCAACTTGGTCTTTACTTTAATTGCACTACTGTGGGGCGGAGCCCTACATGGACGATACAGGGCGCCGTTTCAGACTGGCCCTATAGGTATCTAACATAGAAACAGAATTACTAGAAGGGACATTCCCTTTCAACTCACCTCCCATGTTGTTGTGTCCTCCTCTAGGTCCTCCACGTCCTCTCCCTCTGAAGCCCACCTGTTCCCCTCCTCTCCCTCGGCCGCCGCGGTGGAAGTGTCCCCCCCGGTGTGGCCCCCCCCTCATCGAGTCGTCCCCCCAGTAGTTGCCGTTGTCTCCTCCGTGGCTCTGGGGCGGCGGGGGCCCCATCATACGGGGGTTAGCGTTGAAGCCAGGGGGTCCGTGGTTGTGTGGGGGCGGAGGGTGGTTGTAGTGGGGTCCTCCGGGGCCCGGGGGCTTGCCTGCAGGAGGGTACCCCACTCCGTTCATGGGCATGCCCATGTTGAGGTTGTTCATGTTGGGCAGGTTGTTCATGCCTGGACCGTGGCCCAACAGGCCCTGGCTCACTGTGGAGGAAAGACATATACTAAGTTAACAATTATTCTACCACACATACCGTCATATAAAGTTAAGTGTAGGAAGAAATGGAAGAATACTTGGTTTGTTGGCTTGAATAAATGTGAGAGAACTGAAGTTGTGTGTGTGTTGTAAAGGTGTGTGTACCTCCGGGCGGGGGTCCGGTGGGGGGCCCCTGGTTCTGGGTCTGCTGTAGAGAGCCCAGCAGCTGTTTGATCTTTTCAGAGAAGTCTGGCTGCTTGATCATGTCCTCAGTAGACTGGCCACCACTAGCTCCCTACAGGAGAGAGAGGGAGGAAGACCGAGAAGTTAAACCAAATCATGAAGACAGAATAAAATAAACATCAGAGGTCCACTGGTTACAGGGCTTCTCCAGGGGTTCCAGAAGTTGTTTAAAACAGTTGCAGTACACAATGCATTCATCCGATCATAATGTCAAAACAGGATTAGTTCATGTTTTGACATTTATTTATATATATATATTTATTTTTTATTTTATTTAAATCTCTCTCTCTTACCATGATGGAGGTGAGAAGCTCCTGTACATTTACGGAGGGGACAGCGGGGGTACCAGGCGTGCCCTGGGTGATGTTGCCTAGGTTACCCAGGTTGCCCAACAGGTTGTTGGCCCCCAAGTTCCCCATGAGGTTGGCGAGGACGGGGGGCAGCTTGGAGGCCTCCAACCCCCCGGGGCCCACGCCAGAGCCAGGCTGGGACGACGTGTCCATGGGCTCCATGTAGCTGTCGTCCATCATGGTCGAGTCCTGGAGAGGAGGGAGTTAGTGCACTGGACACAGAGGCTGTTTGGAGCATTGTGTGTGTTCTATATATTCTAGGTTATTTTTCAATCACTTTGGCGCTTTTTTCAGATGCAAAACTCTTCGAACAAAAGCCAAAACTGATAACACTTGTAATGTTTCTTATTTTATGTTCAAAACCTTTGGTTGTGCATTCATTGGAGTTGAACACATTTTTCAAACTGCTCCAAAGTGATTGACAGAAAAGGGTACATCTCACCTCATCCAAAGGTATGAGGCGTGGAGGCATGGGTTCGTAGGCATCAGGCTCAGGTTCATGGGGGCTGTCAGGAACACTGAGGAGGAGAGAGGAGGTGAGTTTCCCCAATACAATGCGAGGCACTTTGAGCACCTGGTAACCCACTAGGCTATAGAAATCCATATCATTTTAAGCCATACTGCTCGCTCACACACACACACACACACACACACACACACACACACACACACAACCACACAACAACACAACAACACCACGCCCAAACAACACGACACACACACACACACACACACTCTCTGTGATACGTACTCTCCTTGGTAAGGAAAATCTCCTGCAGGATGCCAGTCTCACGGTCCCTCTGTGTGAGTCTCTCTGTGCTGTTGGCCCCGGCGTTGACCAGGGGGCCGGTGAGGGCCAGGGGCTCGGGAGGCTCCGGGTACCCGCTCCTCCATGGAGTCGTGGGACAGGCGTCTCGCCATCTCAAACGTGTGCGCGTCCATCATCATCTCGCGCTTCGCCGCCTCGCCAAAGTCCTTGACCTTGTTGACGTTGACTGGAGAGGGGGATAGAGGGAAGAGGAAGAAGGAGGGACAAGGAGGAAGGTGAGAGAGGTGGAGAAGGAGGAGAAAGTTAGCCATGGCACCCAACATGGATGTATCAGGAGAAAGGGGATACATTTTATTTATAACTATTTATTTATTTTATCTTGAGGATAAATTACAAAAAAAACAGGGGCGAAAAATGACATCCCTGTCCAAAGACTAATTTAACAGAACTTAGTAAAGAGTAGATAATGTCTTTACTGTACAGTTAGCTACTGTATTGACAACTACCTAGTTTGACTATACAACCACAGTTTGACGGTCAATTACAAACAACACCGACCAAAAAAATTGAATTGAAGTTACCGTTAGTTTTTGTTCTCTCACCTCTCTCGGTCTCGTCCAGGTCGAAGTAGAAGTACTCTTTGAGCTGCTCCTCCTCGGCCCAGCCACGCTCTTCTCTTCTTGCCCTTCTTGGTCAGCTGACTGTCCTCTTCGCCACGGGCTCCGCCAGGGCGTTGGGCTTCTCGCTGCCCGTGTCCATGGCCTCGGGGTCGTCAGCAGGGACCGGCGTCCCAGGCTGCTCCAGGTCTACTGGGACCTCGTGGGGAGGGGTGGTGGAGGCCGTCTGGGTCTCTGGGGACAAGGGTTTGGCCCCGCCCTGAGGCGACAGGTAGGGGAGTTTACCCTCGAACGGACACGGCTGAGAGGAGGAGAAGGTAGAGAGAGAGATGGGTGAATACTCAATTCCATTTGCACAGCCTTCCATAGATTCAGGTGGTTGAGAGAGGAGTTGTATGTCTGTCTACCTTGTTTGCGCGTGGGAAGGACAGCTTTGGGGTCTCTACCTTCCTTCCTTTCTTCTTCTTAATTTTGATGCCAGGCACGGGGGCGGAGTTTAGGGCATCCAGGAAGCCTGTACCCTCAAGGGCTGTAGAGAGAAAGGAGGGTCCTTATGACATCAATAACAGTCAACATAATGCTGTTGAGGGGGAGATGGGTTTAAAAGTGTGTTCGATGCACAGCACACTTTTTTCTGAGGGGTAGGGCACAGAACAGATGGCATGTGAAAGAAACAGAAATGTTTGTTTATGCTCTGACACGGTAAGCTCCCTTGTAGTTTACTGCAAGGTTTCAAGTTTGAAGAAGCCCTTCCAGTTGAAACGTTGTATAAAACATAATATATAGTGTAGGGGAACATATACAACAGTGTCAACCCTCTACAGGGTTGAGGAGGTCAATTCCTTTTCAATTCAGTAAGTAAACTGACATTTAAATTAAACATTTTCTTATAGAGAGGTACTGAGGACACCTGGAATCGGAATTTAATTTCCATTTACTGAAGTGAAGAGGAATTGACCTCAACCTGATATCTACTCGTTGAGGGTCAGATGTAGCCTAATCTACTCGTTGAGGGGTCAGGTGTAGCCTAATCTACTCGTTGAGGGGTCAGGTGTAGCCTAATCTACTCGTTGAGGGTCAGATGTAGCCTAATCTACTCGTTGAGGGGTCAGATGTAGCCTAATCTACTCGTTGAGGGGTCAGGTGTAGCCTAATCTACTCGTTGAGGGGTCAGATGTAGCCTAATCTACTCGTTGAGGGGTCAGATGTAGCCTAATCTACTCGTTGAGGGGTCAGATGTAGCCTAATCTACTCGTTGAGGGTCAGGTGTACCCTAATCTACTCGTTGAGGGTTAGGTGTAGCCTAATCTACTTGTTGAGGGGTTGGTCTGGCCTAATCTACTCATTGAGGGGTCAGATGTAGCCTAATCTACTTGTTGAGGGGTCAGATGTAGCCTAATCTACTCGTTGAGGGTCAGGTGGTAGCCTAATCTACTTGTTGAGGGGTCAGATGTAGCCTAATCTACTCGTTGAGGGGTCAGGTGTAGCCTAATCTACTTGTTGAGGGGTTGGATCTAATCTAGTAAATGCAGTGAACGGGTCAAAAAGATGGGTACATACTTGTTTCTGTTGAGGACTTACGTTGTGCTGGGATGATCTTCACCTTGATCTCCTTGGTCTGATTAGGAGTGGTGTTGAGTGGTTTGTACTTCTTCTCCACAGGGGGAGCGTCCAGAGGACCAAAACTGGTGGAGACAAGAGAAACATGGGTTAGGTTTTCCTCCTTAGGACCCAGACAGGTAGAGGGAGATGAGAAAATGTTGTGTTTTTATTATGAGAGTTTGAATGAGTAATAATTCCAATATATTCATTACAAATGGCAAATACATCTGCCAAAAACAGGTCTGATCAATACTCGAGATTAACCCACAATGAGGCAGCACTGAGCAGTGGTGTTATTCTGTGGTGGTGCAATTTCTATCCTGTTATTGCCTGGTAAGCCGTAGGACGGTGACACCTATACACAATGTGGGCATGGATGTTATTGTGTAGTATACCTGGGTCTCTTGAGGACTTGGGCTGGTTTGATATTGTACTTGTCCCCCAGCTGAAGGGCCACGGGGGGCTTCTTGACCAGGACAGGGGTGGGAGCATCCATCTCCAGGCCTGGAAGACAACACACAGGACAGGGTCAGGTCATTACATGGTACTACATCTAGCACTTCAGCCACAGCAGGAGCTTCATCTCCACAGTCAGAAACAGAAGGACTTTTTCAGATGTGCATATTACTGTGGCCTGTTTTCTACTGAAGGACAATAACAGTATACACAAAATCATCTTCTGTAAATGAAAAACTATTTTGTGATAAATTGTGAGGACAGAGTGTGAGTGTAGTTCGACAAGCGTAGTGTACCTATGGAGCGGATCCTAGCATGGCTGGGAGCGTGAGCTTTGGGCTTCTCCCTCTTCCTCTCCTCCTCTGCTGCCTTCCCTCCATCAGCTGGCTTCACCTCTCGGACTGGCACTTTCCCCTCCTCCTTCTTCCGCTTCTTATCTGATAGAAAGAGAGAGACGGGGGAGTTACGTAAACATAAAGAGATTACAGTGAAGAGGAGAGTTAGAGACATGTTTACATTTTAATCATTTATCAGACGCTCTTATCCAGAGTGACATACAGTAGTGAGTGCATACATTTTTGTATATTTTTCATACTGGTCCCGCGAGGGAATCGAACCCACAATCTTGGTATTGCAGGCACCATGCACTATCAACTGAGCCACACAGGACTAGGGTCCGAGGTTGAACGTGAATGTGAGAGAAAGAGGGGAAAAGAAAGAACAATGGAGAGCATGAAGGGAAGGGGGAGAGCTACCTGCAGGAGATGTGGCGGAGACACTCTGGGAGCGGATGGTAGCCATCCAGCCATCCACCAGCCCAGCGGACAGCTTCCTCAGCTCTGAGAGGGAGACACACCATTAGTTACACATCAACCTCAGATACCATCATTCAACAATTGACATCTACTGCACAGATACCACCACTATGGCTGGCACTCCATTGTCTTGGCCTTGGGTTTGTGAGAAAGCGAGTTACAAATAAAATGCTAAATAATTTCCCCACAGAGGTCTATTAGTCAGCTCAGTGTATTAGAGAGGGTGGGACCACCAGGGAAAAGAAAGTTGTATAAAAACATACCCTCAGTCTCTCCAGTCTTGCTGAGCTGCTTGACCAGTTTGGCAGTGTTGTTCTGTTTCAGGTGGTCTACAGTGAGGGGCAGTTTCTGCAGCGTCAGCAGGATGAGCTGTAACAGGGGGGTGTTGGTGCTTGTCTTGGAGTAGGTCAGCCACGTATTCAGCAGCTTGTAGCCTCCCACTCGGATAAACCTGGACAAAGAGAAGGGACAGTCAATCAAATTCTGTTTAAATTGCCAATTTTTACAACTTATTTGTCAAAGTGCTTTACAGTAACCCGGCATAGACACCCAACCCACCAAAGAACAAGATGCAGCACAGTGGCAGAGAAGGCTCCCTAGTGAAGTAATAAACAAGCAAGCAAGCCAGACCATAAGCCAATAAGGTTGATCAATTAAGAACAAAAGATGGGAGTAGATCTTACCGGTTGAGAATGTCGTGGGACTTGGTTTGTAGTAGGATGTTCAGGTACATACACCTGCTCACCATCTTGTGAGAGGCCTTCATGAGACTGTGGAGAAAAAGACCATGAAGGAAGCTGACAATCAGAACAAAAGATAGGAGATTGACAATGCTACCATTACAGTCCACACTCGCAACTCAAAATAATGCAAAAAATTATGAAAAACACTAAACAGTAAAAACTAAATAAGACCAAAAGCACACCATCAATTATTTTTAAAATGGCAGTGTGTTAATTACCTGAAGACTTTGGTGACTCCCTCCAGGCTGCGGAGCTCTCCATCTTTCCCCAGAAGGTTCTCTACTCCCTTCAGGACCTCTCTGGGGTCCACTGGGCCCACCGCCATCTCTGCTCAGAGAGGAACAGACATACACACTTAATATACAGGAGATCGCCTTACAACTCTGGCGCTTACTAAACAGTCATCGTTATCATCTCTTTCAATATGCAGCGAAAGTGATGTTTGCACTGCATGGTTCTTCCAGGCATGTCAGATTACACTTTGTTTTGGGAGAGCTCCTTGGAACAGACACCATCTGTTGTTCTCTAGATCCTGCACAAAGCAACAGCTTACAGACAATTCAACATAGGTACTAAACCACAAGACCTTTCCAAACGCCTCTCTACCACACGACTGAAAACAGGCTGCAGTTTCCTGCTATCCACAAACCCGAGAGCAACACCGCAGGGGCCCACGTCAAATCACCGACATTGCTAGATCTTCAGTCACACTGAAATCTGTCAAAACAAGGGGGGTAGTGACATTCCCAGCCAACCCCTCCAAATCTACTGTTCAGCCTCAGTGCTGCTTTCGCATTCCAAATTCCATACTGCAGTGAACACCATGACTCACTGACTGATCTATTGCCTCATACTTCAAATATTTGCATTTATTTCTCTCTTGAGGGCAGGATCTGTCAGTTGTGTGGATTATCCTTATAGCGGAGGGAGGACAGACGGAGCCTACTGTCTCGGTTCTCAGGAGCTGCTGTAAGGCTTCCTCTAAGACAGCTGGGTATAGCCTAATACAAAGATTGCCTATAGGTCATGCTGCTAGTTCATTTTCTGTGTCAGTAATTCAATAGAACACTGTGAGAGAGAGAGCGGGAGGAAATAGGCAAGGAGTCAGTTCAACACAACACATTATATTAGAAAATGACAGGTTGGGCTGTAGTTTAGAATAGGTTCATGAGGACTTCCCCCAAGGGCAGCAATATATTCAAGTAACTGCTTTATTCAACAGATTAATAAAACATTACAAACAAGTTAACAAAACCTTACATTCACGATTGCCTTAACAATATGTACAATCTAAAAAAAGTTCATGGTAAGTGCAAATAAAAACAGATAAGTGATTAGGCTTGAATATGACAACCAGTAGGCCTACAAACTACAGTGGAGAGGAAGGTAGTTGTTGGTCTGAGCAGCAAACTTGTAAAACACATACTTGCACTGTACTGTTCTATTCTCTAAAAAATAATCCCATTGAGGAATCTATTGAATTCCCTACATTATTTTATAGAAATGTTTTTATAGAAAGGTCAAAGGCGATGAGAGCTATGGAAGCTAGGATACTTTACTGATGCTGTCCTGGTAACGGAAGAGGATGTTACAGCCTACGTGTTTGTTAAGTGTGGGTGAATAATACTTTGGGTAGCTTCCCCCTCTACTAATAACAGACACATACTGGTAGCTAAACACTGAGGCGCGCACACACACACACAGAGAAGGCCCTCAAACTGAAAGCCTACCAGTATTCAGTTTGAGGCAGGCGATGCACTAAACTGGTGGTTGGAATGACTGACCAGCTCCTTCACTGACAGAGAAGGGTGCAGTCACTTTACCAGTAGTCTCAGGTGGCACAGGAACCCAAGGAGTACAGTTGGTTGAATAGAACACAGAAAAAGCCTATTCTATGACAAATGCACTGTACTATTAATTTCAGTAAGCTAAAAGGAACATATTTAGCTTTTTGCTTGTAAGTATAAATAATTATTTTAAAGCAATATTAAAGTTATTTGTATTGGTATTGTAAGTGATTGATCTCACACATACATCCCTTAAAGTTTACAGGACTAGCGTGGAACCAGTATGTTAATTGCCTATGATTAACATTAGAATAAAGGGAATATTTGATCTGAAGCATCATCAATGCCCCCCCCCCCCCACGTCTATACTGTGGTCAAAAGAAATTCACACATTTCAAAAATATATATATATTTTAACAAATCATAAATTCACTAGTCATTTAAGTTAGCTATTAATATACCTGCTGGGGTGGCAGGTAGCCTAGTGGTTAGAGCGTTGGGCCAGTAACTGAAAGGTTGCTAGATAAAATCCCAGAGCTGACACGGTAAACATCGGTTGTTCTGCCCCTGAACAAGGCAGTTAACCCACTGTTCCTAGGTCGTTATTGTAAATAAGAATTTGTTCTCAACTGACTTGTCTAGTTAAATAAAAAATGTAAATGTATATATTTGAAATGTATGCTTAAACTGAGCAGATTGGCTTTAGTACAAGTGGGTAGTTAAAATAACAGGAGTTAACCTGTGCTACTGACATCATTACATTACAGTTCCATATAGGGAACACTAGTAGACTGAGATCAGCTGGGGATCCAGTGAATCCTCTACGTATAAAACGCAATATAATCTACACTAAAATATCAAGCCATTGCTGCAAAATATTACTTGAATTTTTGCTTGGCCTTGTTCAAACTATCAATCTATGCGTAAATCTTAATAACATTTTAGAGTAGGGACGGGACTGAGGCTATCAACATGCCCCCCCCCCTCATTGTTCAATGCATAACTGAATGCGTATATGTTAATATTTTAAAGCTCATTATAATATGGTTTGACTATGTTCATTATCATATACTTTGAATTACTGTATCCAAGTATTACATGGATAATATCCAAGTATTTCATATTGAAATGTCATGTGAGGAAATCAGTTGTCTTACCCGTTTAACTGTTGTAGTAGAAGTTTTATATAGTCTCAGAACTCCACAACACGGGACATAACACACAACCCCTGAAAATGTCACAACTGTTACACACGCACAAAGTCAATAGAAAGAAGTTATTGGGAAGAGATGAGCTTAGTAAAGAACAATTCAATGGGGGGATAGATGTCAAGTAAATTAAATGTTCATACACACATAAAATGGCTTTGGCCCATTTACTGAAATATATAGCAATGCAGTTGAAAACAGTAACACCTGTTATCATTTAGCTAGAATGTAACAAATACTTCTGTCACAAAAGCTCAAAGCCCTGCCTACACCAGTGATTTTTTGTTTACATAACAATGTCCTTATCCATGGTTGACAATCACCATTAAATAAAAACTTTTGTTCTATGGGGTAAAAGATAAAATAAATTGGTAAAGAACAGCCTGTAGATAATAAACTTAATGAATTTGTATATGCCTTTCATTCATCCACACAATGTTCATGATCCTACCCTAGCACTAGAATAAATATCCTGTTCAATGACCAGTTCTGGTTAGGGGGAGGGTGACGTTAGGACGGAACTAACCCGTGATCCACCGAAACTACATCTAGGCCCTGCCCTCTTTTGTTAACTGCTTCGTAGCTGCCAGTCTCGAGAACATAAAGAACAATGTATGCCAGCTACATCCGCCACAACAGTTAGCCTACTATCACATTAGCAGCGCCGGAGGATCATTCACTAGCTATACAAAATAACTAAAAGGTGGCGAAAACGGCTACATCGAGACGAAACTCGTTCCGCTATTCAGGGAAGTCAACTCCTGTCGCTCCAGAAAAACACACATTATTGCCTCGAGTGTTCTGAAAAGACAAAACTACGACCTGATGTACTTCCAACGAAACCAGTCTGCCTTGTACATTTCGAATGAGCATTTACATCCTGCAATCTTTATCCTCAGATTGCCGTATAAATATCAGACACCTGGGGAAATTTCCTGCTCTAACGATATCGACGATACAATGTCATGCGTACAAAACAATAACCACAAATGACCAATTTTTCCAGTGAAATCCGTAATCCTCAATCTAAGCAATCTTTATGTATAGATTGCGGTAGGTGTAAATTCCAAGGATCTCTCATCAATTTAGCAGAGACAAATATCCCCTTAACCTACGGCAATCTTTATGAATAGATTGCTTATGCTTAAATTAAACATTTTTTTATACAGTTTATGTTGATCCGTCTCACACACAAAGAAACGGAGCGTTTCCACTCCGCACTTTCCTGTGTGAGCTCATAAACTAACGCGTTAGCTTTCGCTACAAGTAACTCGCTAGCCCCGTACGGAGACCAGCTAGCGGACCTAGACTAAATCTAGCTGCGACTAAACGATTTCTCATTTAATGAATTTAACGTTAGGTTCAGATTGGTTTGAAAATCAACACTTACTATAAATACCTCTCCTCAGCGTCTCGGGTAACTATATTATATTGTGCTTTACAGCAACAGATATCTTGTTACATCAGTTTTAAATCGTTAACCGTCATGTTTTAACGTTAACAATCTTATGGCTGGAAAAACTGGTTTTATGGGCGGGGTTGTGGCAGCTAAAAACTAGCTTTTCCTTCTGGAACAAACTGGAGGCAAAAATAGTAATCAAATGTCCATTACTTGAAGAAAAAAATAGATTTTTGAATTAGGGTGTTCAAAGTCCTCGACGGTCACTCTTCAGAGACAAAAGACCTGAAAAAGAGCACACAAAACGAAAAACACATTTAAGATACATTCACTTATTTTCTGTGTTCATACAAACCTGAATCTTGGAAGAGGTTTCTTATGATGGATTATGGTCAAAATGAATAATTGCGCAGTAGTTTTTTTGTTGAGAATAGCACTGTTTCTTTAGACGTTACTCACCTCAGAACAAATCCAGGAATGAACTAGAAAGGGAGGGACTTGGTATTTATACCCTGTGACGTTTTTGACGTCATACGCGTGTCGAGCATGCGCTTTCTCGGGTTTTCATGGCAACAAAATGGAGTTTTTGGCCACGCGCTGTTGTAGAACGACCTTCATTGTCCATCAAGGACAGAAAGAGGGCGTTGCACACGTTTTGCACATTCTCATTTCAATTTCTTTCACGTCTCAAGTCTATTGTTGCTTATCAGAACAAATTTGAATCACTATCAGTGATAACTCACAAAATATGTTACTTGTACTTAGTTATAATATCACATTTGGGTATAAATTCGATTGTAATATTTGTACAAAATGGCTGCGACGCACTCGACCACGTTGCCTGCCACACCCGCGGACACTATCAAAACCTTGCCCTTACATTTCAAATGACGAAATTAATAATGAAGTAAAAATCATAAAATAGATTACTTGAAGTCCAAAATGAGTTTCTTTGGTCATGCGCACAAATAAATAATGTGCTACTTAACCTTTCACCTGTAAACTTTCAACCCTCAGCTGTGAAAGGCAAAATGGCAGCATCCATACGAGGCATTGGAAGAATTTTATGCCGTGTGACCCCTTTGCTTTTACAGAATATTCGGCAGAATAAGGTACTTCACAATTATTTTCTATAGTGTGTCAGGTAAGCAAAAGCTAGGACTTCTGCTGCACACCTACAAATACGTTACACAGTTAGTCAGATCACGAAAGAGTGACCGAACTACAGCTAATTAAGTTCTAGAGCTAGCTAGCTAGAAACATACCTGTGCATCATCCAATACAACCCCAGTCATGTTTCACAGAACCAGTCTGCAAAATTATTAACAGTATTGTCTTGTGTACAGTACACTGTATTTGCGAGTTTCATACTTGACAGTCACAGTATTTGTTTGGTTTCTATCTTCCAAAGAGTTTACCTGTCAGGCTTTGGACCCAGGCTGTGTTTCCAGGTGTACAGTCCAGCCTCTCTCTCTGCACTGCAGCCTCACCTGAGATCCCCAGTGATGTCGGGGAGGCGCTTGCCCGCTACAAGGACAGACCATGGGACTACCTGGAGAGCGAAGGTATAGACCTTGAATGTATACTCTACACACTTTTTTTAAGGGATGGTTCTGCATACCCAGACTAAGTATGCTCAATGGAGACTCTCCATGCAAGTAGTCCAGGAATAGTGTAATTCATTTCTGTTAATCCATCCATATGTGACCATTGACTTGGTTACCATCCACCTCTCCTATTTCTAGAGTACATAGCGCTCTATGGAACCAGTCCAGTGTGGTCTGACTACAGGAGGAACCACAAAGGAGGGATTCCTCCTCAGAAGACGCGCAAGACTTGCATTGTATGTATAACAGAGCTGGTTCTGTAACCTTGACCGAGACTTGTGACAGTTCTCCAAGCTATTGCCCAGGCTTTGGGGAGTTCAGATGATCACAGGATGTCTTCCATGATGCTGTCTGCTCTAACTCCATATTATTTTCTCCACTAAACAGATGTGACTGCAACCTCAACACTTTCTGTTTTGTTTTCAGAGAGGAGACAAGATATGTGGGAACCCCTGTCCAATCTGTCGAGACTCCAATGTCATCATCCACTATCAGGTCTGGTCTCTCACCTCATGGAACACACAATTACATTTGATTGGTTGACTTAACAGGCTATTCAATTTTGTTTATTAATCAATGGCCGGCCCATTGTCTTCCTGTAGAATGTGAAGCTACTGCAACAGTTCATCAGTCCAAATACAGGCATTGTCTATGACTCCACACGGACAGGTAAGATATGTTCAATTTGACCTAATATGTATACATCATCCATGCTGAATTCAGCAGGTGTTATCTAAATGCTTGCTGGTTTCATCAAAATAAGTTATTTGATTGACTAACACAGTTGACATGTGAAACTGAGGCTGCCAATAGGTGTGAAATCAGTGATTTTTAAAACACTTCTCCATAAAGTAACCAACCTCTTGCAAGGTTTCAGGTAACCAAAGTGCCACATTTTATATTATCTCCGTCTACATTTTTATCCAGGAGTGTGTCAGAAACAGCAAAAGCAGCTCAATCAGGCGATTGGCACTGCAAGAGACCATGGTAAGTTCAGCTTCTGTGACTAAGGAGCAGAATGCTAGAGCGCTACAGTAATAATGGAGAATTGCATTTTTGTGACCAAATTTTATTTGTCACATGGTTAGCAGATGTTAATGCGAGTGTAGCGAAATGCTTGTGCTTCTAGTTCCGATGTTTTTGTGACCAGCCCAGTGCTTTAACAAGGCCACCAAAACAGAAATGTAGTTCTCTACAGTACATTGTCCATATTTTTTCCAGGGCTTCTACCCTTCCAGGTTCCTCATGTGGACTTCTCAGGAGAGGACTACTCCAACTGCCATGACGCAGTGGGCTCAACCCCTCCTCCCCCCACCATTACCTCTGGTGATCCTTGGTACCGGTGGTACCACACCATACAGCCAGACGAGACTGAAGTGGCTAAAGTCAAGAAGACCTATAAGGCATATTTGAAATAGACAAGACCTACCTGAAATTGATGAGGAATTATGAGGATTTAATTAGGTGTTTCTGGATAAAACACAGTGTCAAAATATTCAGATTAAGACAGTGTTTTTGGACCTTAAGCTAAATTGCCTTTCATATTTCTAGTTTTACCCAAACAATATGCTAAAACACGTCACAGATTAATTCCAGCCCCTTCTCCCAGGCTACAATTTATCAGCTCAGTTACAGTACATGCACCATCCACGAGTAATCTGTCTAATCTCATATCCATGGTTTTGTATTTAAAGAGCAAGTGGTACAATAAAAACATGTAAGATGCAAAATCATTTATTTCATTGCCTTTTTGTCTGTAGGAAATACTTCATAATACAGGTATGTTTATTCCCAGTTAAGACCTCTGTTTCTACATGTATGGAGCCAGTGGTAATGTTTTGCCATTTCCTCTATTGTAAGTACTTCAGCATATTGCTTTCTTCCTGTCTCATCGCCCCATGTTACATGGGTGAGACATGCCTATTTGTTCAGTCAAATTCCAAATCACCCCCTTGCCCAAGACACTTCTGGATCCTATCTTTTCAGATCTACATATAAGGGGGCGATTTGTGGTTCTGAAAATGTATCTCATAGGCCGAGAGGATACTGCAGTACACCAGGGGTGTGTCTTAATAATCCAACATGGCTTCGTTGCCTTCACCTGTCCTAAGTTCAGAATGATCGAGGAGACAAGGAAAGGAAGCCACTTTAGACTATGAAGATGCACCCCAGCACTGAGCTAATGACATTGCCAGCATCAGCAGTGGGTTATATTGCATTACATTTGTATTTTCTCCTGGGGTCTGTTCAAAATGGGACCCTATTCCCTACATAGCGCAGTACTATCTGACCAGGGCCCATAGTGCTCTGGTCAAAAGTAATAGAGCCCTGGTTCTGCTGTAGGTAGGTCACTCCTTGACCTTGTGGACCAGGGTCTCCCCCAGTGATTCCAGGACCTCCCGTTTGTAGTCCTCAAAGTCTCCGTCTATCTGGTTGACGGACCGGTCCTCCACCACCCACAGCTGACAGGCTGTCTCAGTGATCAGCCGGGCATCGTGACTCACAATGATCACCGCTACGATGGGACAACAGCAGGGAAGAGGATATAACCATAAGATATGAGAAACACTGATGTCAGAAGAGTCTACCAAAGGGCACTATCAGCAGCATGCAAATTATGTGTTTGATGTTGACCGCCATTTTATTTATGCCATCACTACACCAATTTCAGAGGCTACTTTCTGATCCTACATTTTAACAAAAATAAACATTAACAGCCTCATAACTGTGTTCATACCTCCTTTGTACTCGTTGATAGCTTCTGATAAGGCATCGATCGACTCAATGTCCAGGTTGTTAGTAGGCTCATCCAGGATGAGAACGTCAGGTTGCCGACAGGCCAGCTCAGCGAACACCACTCTGGCTTTCTGACCACCTGGATGGAGAGGAACAGCGAGAAGACATTTAGAAGAATAGATCGACACACACACTGGATGATGGTGTGTGTGTGCGCGCATGTTTCTAATCCTAACCTGATAATTTGGAGATCTGGATGGTGTGTGCGTGGCTCTCCAGTCCGAAGCGGCCCAGACACTTCCTGCTGTCCTGGTAGGGCAGGTTGAAGTTCCTCTGGAGGTACTCTGTAGCTGCCTCCTCCATGTTCAGCTGGTCAGCATACTGTTGGTTGAAGAAGCCCACCTTCAGCCGATGGTTCTTTCTCATCTCCCCCTTGGACTGAAAGGCAAATCAACACACATTTAGCTTGACAGTTACATCCATCAGTGCACAAACAGGTGCTGTATTTGTGTATATATATATATATACTGCTCAAATTAACGGAACACTTAAACACACAATGTAACTCCAAGTCAATCACACTTCTGTGAAATCAAACTGTCCACTTAGGAAGCAACACTGATTGACAATAAATTTCACATGCTGTTGTGCAAATGGAATAGACAACAGTGATGAAATTAGGCAATTAGCAAGACACCCCCAATAAAGGAGTGGTTCTGCAGGTGGAGACCACAGACCACTTCTCAGTTCCTATGCTTCCTGGCTGATGTTTTGGTCACTTTTGAATGCTGGCGGTGCTTTCACTCTAGTGGTAGCATGAGACGGAGTCTACAACCCACACAAGTGGCTCAGGTGCAGCTCATCCAGGATGGCCATCAATGCGAGCTGTGGCAAGAAGGTTTGCTGTGTCTGTCAGCGTAGTGTCCAGAGCATGGACGCTACCAGGAGACAGACCAGTACATCAGGAACGTGGAGGAGGCCGTGGAGGGCAGCAGGACCGCTACCTCCGCCTTTGTGCAAGGAGGATCAGGAGGAGCACTGCCAGAGCCCTGCAAATGTGCATGTGTCTGCTCAAACGGTCAGAAACAGACTCCATGAGGGTGGTATGAGGGCCCGACGTCCACAGGTGGGGGTTGTGCTTACAGCCCAACACCGTGCAGGACGTTTGGCATTTGCCAGAGAACACCAAGTGTGCAAATTCGCCATGGCGCCCTGTGCTCTTCACAGATGAAAGCAGGTTCACACTGACACGTGACAGAGTCTGGAGACGCCGTGGAGAACGTTCTGCTGCCCAACATCCTCCAGCATGACCGGTTTGGCGGTGGGTCGATCATGGTGTGGGGTGGCATTTCTTTGGGGGGCCGACAGCCCTCCATGTGCTCGCCAGAGGTAGCCTGACTGCCATTAGGTACCGAGATAGAGATCCTCAGACCCCTTGTGAGACCATATGCTGGTGCAGTTGCCCTGGGTTCCTCCTAATGCAAGACAATGCTAGACCTCATGTGGCTGGAGTGTGTCAGCAGTTCCTGCAAGAGGAAGGCATTGATGCTTAGGACTGGCCCGCCCGTTCCCCAGACCTGAATCCAATTGAGCACATCTGAGACATCATGTCTTGCTCCATCCACAAAGCCACGTTGCACCACAGACTGTCCAGGAGTTGGCGGATGCTTTTGTCCAGGTCTGGGAGGAGATCCCTCAGGAGACCATCTGCCACCTCATCAGGAGCATGCCCAGGCGTTGTAGGGAGGTCATACAGGCACGTGGAGGCCACACACACTACTGAGCCTATTTTGACTTGTTTAAGGACATTACTAAAAGTTGGATCAGCCTAGTGTGGTTTTCCACTTTAATTTTGAGTGTGACTCCAAATCCAGACCTCCATGGGTTGATAATTTGATTTCCATTGATGATTTTGTTGTCAGCACATTCAACTATGTAAAGAAAAAGTATTTAATAAGAATATTTCATTCATTCAGATCTAGGATGTGTTATTTTAGTGTTCCCTTTATTTTTTTGAGCAGTGTATATATAGATCATATGTGTTGTTTTTGTTTGAAGGGAAACTTACTGGATTTAACCTGCCCGTGAGAAGTAGTAGTAGGGTACTCTTCCCAACTCCATTCGGTCCAACTATACAAACTGAACAAGGAAAAAAGAGCTAAGCTATAGTATGGAGGCTAATGACCAGAAGTCCACGTGTCGCAGGTATGCAAACAGAAAGGATTTCTACTTACTTCTAGTCTCCATGTCGATACCAAAGTCCACATTCTTGAAGAGGGGTTGTGTCCCTCAAAGGAAAAGTCTACACCTGAGACAGAGCAGAGGGGTTAAACAGGGATATCAAAAAAGAAGAGGAAGAGGGGAAAAAGAGGGAGAACTCACTGTGCAGTCCGAGGATGGGAGGAGAGAGAGAAGGGGGGTTGGGGAAGGTGAATTTGACAGTGTACTCTTTGGGTCGTTTGAGCAACTCCGTAGCTTCCTGACTCTCCTCCTCCACTCCTCCCTTTTTCTTTCCCTTTGCTTGCTTCCTGGTCAAAGCTTCCTTAGTCTGCTTCTCCTAGAGAGAGAGACAGAAAACAGTAGATGATAGGAGAAGTACAGAGAGAGACAGATCCAAGTAGAACCATGTCTAAACGGAGGTAGCTGTACTGTACTCACGGCCTGTTTGGTGGACTTCCCTCCAGCCTTAAGATCTTTGAGCTTCTTCTCCTGTTTGTCGTACTGTTTCTGAAGCTCCTTCTGCTTCTGAACGTACATCTTCTTAAACGTCACTGAGAAACGGAGAGAGAGAAGCTTCAATCTATAGAACATGGATCTAACTGCAAGTGGCTCTGGATAAGAGCTCCTGCTAAATGTAAATGTGTATAGAACTAGTCATATACATTTGTTTTTTTATGTGTTGTTTGTGAGGTAGGAGAAAGAATGTACATCGCTAATAAACTCACGGTAGTTCCCTCTGTAGTAGTAAAGTTTCTGGTTGTCCAGGTGAACTATGTCAGTACACACATCGTCCAGGAAACTCTGGTCGTGAGACACGATGAGGAGAGTCTTCTTCCAGCCCTGAAGGTAGCTAGGAGGAGAGATTAACATATTAGCCACTGCAGTGGTATCATTCACAGATCCAGGGCAGAAAGGAGACCCACTGAGTAAGCAGCTGCATGTTGTGTGGCCCTGTGAAATAAATTATATTTAAGTAAAAGGCTGCGTGTGGTGTGCCCTTACTTGTTGAGCCAGATGACAGCGTTGAGGTCAAGATGGTTGGTGGGCTCATCCAGCATCAGCAGGGTGGGCTCCATGAACAGAGCTCTGGTAGGAGAGAGCCACTGGAAGCTTAGAATTCATTTTCACTGCTGTTTTTATTTCTGCTGTTTTTATCTACGTTATACTTTCTTTCATTTTTATTCTCTGTAAAAGTGACTTCGTAAAAATGCACTTTGAATTACGTTCGACTTGACCTGCAGAAGTAGCTGAAGAAAAAACGATTGAAGAAATTCCCATATTGCTAAAACCTCAAAATCAAATCCTTTCAGATGTATAGAATTGCCTTGGGAGGGATAAGGGGTCAACGGATATGAGCTTAATTTGACCTATATTTTAACAGAAAAATCCAAGATGGCAACATGTCAAGTCGTTGTCTGTGACTAGTAGTTTTTAACCTACTAATAACCTATTAATTAATGATGGAACAAATCTACAATTTCCTTGTGTATTGCAAACTATTTAGTTTTGCTGGTGTAAAGATTGCGGTTATTTGCACTTCTTCAGTTAAAGTTTACCAAAGTAACCCTCTCTCTGGCTGGCCTGGGTTCTATCCTCAACTTTCCCTCTGCAGAGTGTCTTGTCCAAGCTGCTCCTCTTCGCTCTCCCCCTGGCTGTCAGAGGCAGCTCAACAATCCCCAAGCCCTTCTCTCAATCGACCCCCATACAAACAGGCCCTCTCTCACCTTACCTTGGCCTCTATTTCTTACAGCTCTCAGAAAATTACAATTTGTGGTATTGCTTTGTGCACTGACTTTACTGAACTCTGGAGAAAAATAACATTGTCGCTGGGTGAGTACATCTGACAATGTGCTCCCGTCCATTAGACATTTTGTCTGCGGGAACTCGCTCTTTCACTCGGCCCACTCGTCCAAGTGCCAATGCATTTGGGGCATGATGTGAACAGTAAGAACTTGTGTCACTACCAAAGTCTAATGTTTTTAAATGACTGTTTTGTACTGTCTGGAAACTCACTTGTAGAATTAGCTTGCAGTAGGTCTCTTAAAAACAGAGAAGCCTTGCAAGGTTATTAAACAGAGGTGCCTAGTTATTCTTCTTTTGTTGATATCAGGTAACGTGCAACTTAACCCTGGCCCTGATATGCAATGTCTCCAAACCCCCTTTGATTTTAAATCAAGATCTGGTTTTGGTATTTCTCATTTAAATGTACTGCTGTCAAATTGTTGGGGTTAGGATTTGGGCTAAATCAACTGATGCAATTGTGTTTCCTGAAACCTGGCTCAGCAAGTCTGTTCTTGATAAGGATATTTGTATAAATGGTTACAATGTGTATTGCACTGATCAAGTTAAGGTGGGGGTTTGGCTATATATGTAAAGACTAAATTCCCTGTATGTGTGGCAAAGTCTGAAACTATTTGGAACGTGAATTTCTTGCTTTGAATGCTGAGAATTCAAAGGGTCTCTTTTATAACTGTAATTGCTGTTAGACCCCCCCCCCCCCCTGCTCTCGGGATGCATTTTCTTCTCTGATGAACCTTATGTCTAAACTTCTTTACAGTGTAATTATCTTGATTGGTGATCTCAACTGGTGTTTGGTTTTTCATTTATTTATTTATTTCACTCTTATTTAACCAGGTAGGCAAGTTGAGAACAAGCTCTCATTTACAATTGCGACCTGGCCAAGATAAAGCAAAGCAGTTCGACACATCACAACAACACAGAGTTTACCATGGAGTAAACAAACATACAGTCAATATACAGTAGAAAATAAGTCTAATATCAATGTGAGCAAATGAGGTGAGTGGAGGTAAAGGCAAAAAAGGCCATGGTGTGAAGTAAATACAATATAGCAAGTAAAACACTGGAATGGTAGATTTGCAGTGGAGAATGTGCAAAGTAGAATAGAAATAATGGTGCAAAGAGCTAAATAAATAAATACAGTAGGGGGAGAGGTAAGTTGTTTGGGCTAAATTATAGATGGGCTATGTACAGGTGCAGTAATCGTTGTAGCTGCTCTGACAGCCGGTGCTTAAAGCTATGAGGGAGAAGTGTTTCCAGTTTCAGAGATTTTTGTAATTCGTTCCAGTCATTGGCAGCAGAGAACTGGAAGGACAGGCAGAAAAGGAAGAATTGGTTTGGGTGACCAGAGATACCTGCTGGAGCGCGTGGTACAGGTGGGGTGCTGCTATGGTACCAGCGAGCTGAGATAAGGGGGGACTTTACCTAGCTGGTCTTGTAGATGACCTGAGCCAGTGGGTTTGCGCGACGGTATGAAGCGAGGCCAGCCACAGAGAGCGTACAGGTCGCAGTGGGGTAGTATATGGGCTTTGGTGACAAAACGGATGGCACTGTAATAGACTGCATCCAATTTATTGAGTAGGGTATTGGAGGCTATTTTGTAATGACATCGCCGAAGCGCCAGGATCGGTAGGATGGTCAGTTTTTAATTTTAAAATGTATTGTAATTTTGGCAAAGTGGGTGGGGTTATATCCTGCCTGTTTGGCTCTGTCCGGGGGTATCATCGGACGGGGCCACAGTGTCTCCTGACCCCTCCTGTCTCAGCCTTCAGTATTTATGCTGCAGTAGTTTATGTGTCGGGGGCTAGGGTCAGTCTGTGTTATTCAAGTACTTCTTCTTATCCGGTGTCCTGTGTGAATTCAAGTATGCTCTCTCTAATTCTCTCTTTCTTTCTCTCTCTCGGAGGACCTGAGCCCTAGGACATGCCTCAGGACTACCTGGCATGATGACTCTTGCTGTCCCAGTCCACTTGGCCGTGCTGCCTCCAGTTTCAACTGTTCTGCCTGCGGCTATGGAACCCTGACCTGTTCACCGGACGTGCTACCTGTCCACCTGCTGTTTCAACTCTCTAGAGACAGCAGGAGCGGTAGAGATACTCTCAATGATCGGCTATGAAAAGCCAAATGACATTTACTCCTGAGGTTCTGACTTGTTGCACCCTCGACAACTACTGTGATTATTATTATTTGACCATGCTGGTCATTTATGAACATATTGAACATCTTGGCCACGTTCTTTATAATCTCCACCCGGCACAGCCAGAAGAGGACTGGCCACCCCTCATAGCCTGGTTCCTCTCTAGGTTTCGGCCTTTCTAGGGAGTTTTTCCTAGCCACCGTGCTTCTACACCTGCATTGCTTGCTGTTTGGGGTTTTAGGCTGGGTTTCTGTACAGCACTTTGAGATATCAGCTGATGTAAGAAGGGCTATATAAATACATTTGATTTGAATTTGATTTAATTCTATGACTCTTACCCAGTTGATTAACTCACCCACCCACCCAAATGTCCAGATAACTCTACCCTGATTGATTAGATATTGACAAATGGTCCACATAAATATTCTGCTGTTGGTGTTTTTTGTAATGATTCAAGTGACCATTGTGCTGTTGTTGCTGTTAGAAATACTAAGGTTACTAAGACAAACTTCAAGAGTTTTATTGAGCAGGCTTTCCTTCATGATTTGTTTTATTTTGACTGGAGCAGATTGAGCTTATTTCTGATGTGGAAACTGGAAATTCTTTCATGAAATTCTATTCTCCAAATAGTAAACAAACATGCCCCATTCCACAGGTTCAGGGTTAAATGGTGGGATAATGCATGGTTTTCGTCTGAGCTGTCTTGTATTATTCACGACCGTAATCTAGCCTGAGCAAGGAAATCATGTTCTGATGCTGATTGGCTTGTTTTTAGGCAGCCAAGTGTTATTTCTTCCCAGGAAGGCCAAGTGTGAATATTTTATGTCTGTTACCACTGATAACCCGAATGACCCTAGAACATTTTGGAAGGCTATTAATTAAGTTTGTCTGGTAACAGTAATGTCAATGAATTACCGTTACGTAAATTGAAGGACTCTGTTGCTGTATATGACAAAACTGACATGCTGAATTGTATCAATGAGCACTTTGTATCATCTGGTAGAATGTTTGATTCAGTGTCCTCTGTCTCTGTACAACCCTGTGTGGATGAACCAGTGTCCTCTGTCTCTGTACAACCATGTGTGGATGAACCTGTGAGAGCTGGTCAAAGTTTGAGCTTTTGCTATTCTGAGTGCAGGAGGTACATAAAGCCCTGAAATCCTCAGATCAGAGAAAGCCTGCAGGTCCTGATCTTCTTGATCCCTGCTTTTTAAAACAGGCAGCCGACTTCATTGGTGAACCACTTACATATCTGTTCAATCTAATCCTGGAATGTAATGAAATTCCAAAGATCTGGAAATCAGCATTTGTCCTACCACTTTTAAAAGGGGGAGATCCAACTCTTAAATAATTATAGGCCAATCTCAAAAGCTGTCACCTCTGACAAAAATACTTGAAACCCTTGTTAGTGAACAGCTAAAATAGTTTTTATATACTAACTCTATTTTATCAATGTACCAAATCGGGCTTCAGGAAGAAGCATAGCACAATTACAGCAGCCATGAAGGTTTTAAATGATATCACTGAAGCCCTTAACAAAAAAAACAGCACTCTCTCTCACTTTTTATTGATCTCTAAGGCTTTAGTTACAGTTGATCATGCTATACTGAGGCAGAGATTGTTGAGCATAGGTCTTTCGGAGCATGCAGTTGCATGGTTTGCTAACTATCTGTCTGATAGAACTCAGTGCACTCAATTTGATGGGCTCATGTCTTAAATGTTCTGTCTGAAATGTGTGCCCCAAGGCTCTGTACTTGGTGCCCTCTTATTCACTATTTATATAAATAATTTAAGACAAAAATTAGCAAAATGCGGCACTTAATTTTTATGCTGATGATACTGTTATTTATTGTTGCGCCTCGTCTCTCACAAAAGCTATCCAGAACCTTTTTATACTGTTCAACATACATTGTGTCAATTGAATCTTATCCTCAATACTGACAAAACTAAACTAATGGTGTTTTCTAAAACAAGAAATAGACCTCTGAACCTTTCACCTATTACTGCCTGTCAGGGCAATGAGATTGAGACTGTAACCGCATATAAATATCTTGGAATTTTAATTGATGACGGCCTCTTTTAAATTGCATATTCAATAACTTACAAAAAATGCTGGGATTTTATTTTAGGAATATGGCCTGTTTTTATTTTGAAGCCAGGAGGAGGCTAGTATCAGCTACATTTATATCTATACTAGACTACGGGGATATTTTATAAATAAATGCTTCCGCTCAGTGGTTGAGATCAATTGACACCCTTTACCATGAAGCATTGAGATTTATTTTAAACGGCAAAACACTTACGCACCACTGCACTTTATATACCAGGGTTGGCTGGCCTTCTCTAGTCACTCGTAGGCTCAGTCACTGGTATATACTTTTATTTACAAAGGCATTTTGGGTTTACTACCATTTTATTTGGGCATTTTTATTTTACAGAAATGTGGTTGGCACTCTCTTCGTTCACAGGACTATCCTGCTAACTGTTCCAGATGTCCGAACTGAATTTGGTGAAAGGGCTTTTATGTACTCTGCGCCATCGGCTTGGAACGCCTTACAAAATCATTTTTAAACTGGAAGAACTTGTCCCTATTGGTGTTTTTAAATAATTGATGAAGGATTTTTTCGGCTGATTCCCTCACCTGTCAATGTTTTTAATTTGCTGTTTTATGATTTTGTTATGCTCTTGTGAATTTTTTTTTTTTTTTTTACTAGATTACCTGTAGTTTTTCATGTCTGTCTAGTTGTGTAATGACTTGGTGCTGCCCATCTTGGCCAGGACGCTATTGAAAAAGAGATTTTAAATCTCCATGAGCCCTTCCTGGTTAAATCAAATAATTTGAACTTTAAGTCCATAGGGTTGCTTGATTGGTGGTTAGGTTATTAGCTGGCCAAAGTAGGTTACATGAAAAGCACAATACTGTTAATATAACCGTGTGTTAGTGTGGGTTTTTAATTAATTAATTTGAATCATGAAACTCATCTGCATTTCCTGTAAATTCTCAGCAACAAAAGAGTGATCGAATTTAGATCCTACACCTGTACTTGGAATTCAGAAAAAAACTGTACCTGGCTAGTGAGACTCTCATCCTCCAGCCTCCAGAGAACTTCTTGGTAGCTCTGTTCTGCATCTCTGGGGTGAAGGAGAGACCAGCCAGGATACGACGGGCTTTAGCCTCCGCTGCTGCTGCCCCGATGATCCTCAACTCCTCATAGACCTGGTTGAGACAGACGCACAATATGTACACATGCGGTGGTTTAGTCGATTGACAGATATTACATTACTATCTGAATGCAGGTTAAGAGACCATGGCTCTCTTTTCCTGTTACCACAGTCTGAATGAAAACCTGACCCCAGCCCTGTATTCAATAGACTATCATAGCAATTAGGAAGTGGATATTTTGCCTGGCAGATCTAAGAATGTATTAGGGTTCAATTTTGATGCTTCCCCATACCTTGTCCAGTCTCTCAGCCACACTGTCTTCTCCTTTCTCCAGCAGAGCCTGCAACTGTCTCTCCTCCTCTAGGAGCTTCAGACGCCTGGTGTCTGCCTTCAACACAGCCTGGACCGCTGGGGTGTCATCCGCCATCACCTCTATGGAGATATGGAGAGCATGACAGGGTGTTAAAGGGAGAAAAGACGGTGGGGGTGAAGTGAGGGGTAGAGAGAACGGAAGGGAGAAGAGGGGTAGAGAGAGAGGGGGGGGTAGAGAGAGAGGATAAGGGAAGGAGACAGAAAGAAAGGTATGATGGGGGGGGTTCTTCAGAGGACAGGTGACATACCTTGCTCACAGAGCAGCACATCAATGTTAGGAGGGATACTGAGAGCTCTGTTGGCGATATGTTTCAGAAGCGTGGTCTTCCCCTTCCCGTTAGGTCCAACCAGACCGTAGCGTCTTCCTGCCACCACCAGGAGGTCTGCATTGACAAACAGCTCTTTCCCGTGAGCTGATATACTGAACCTCTCCAGCTGGATGAAACAAAGAGCAGCACATTAAAACACTGAAACCACCACAGGTGAACTCTGACACTCAGAACTTTAGGGCTTCCCAATTGACATTCAGTAAGGAATGGTTGAAGGGACTACCACCTCATACTCACACTGTGTGCTTACAAATAAACATTTAATACATAAAGTGCAATGTTTCAGTTACATAGACATTCAGCCATTTGATGAATCCCAACAACCATCCTCGTCCGTACAACCATTCTTCTTGTGTGTGATAAGATGTTACACTACATGACCAAAAGTATGTGGACACCTGCATGTCAAACATCTTACTCCAAAATCACGGGCATTAAGTTGGTCCCCTCCTTGCTGCTATAACAGCTTCCACTCTTCCAGGAAGGCTTTCCACTAGATGTTGGAACATTGCTGCAGGGACTTGCTTCCATTCAGCCACAAGAGCATTACTGATGTTGGGTGATTAGGCCTGGCTCCCAAAGGTGTTCGATGGAGTTGAGCTCAGGGCTCTGCGCAGTCCAGTTCTTCCACATCGATCTCGACAAACTATTTCTGTATGGACCTCGCTTTGTGCACAGGGGCACTGTCATGCTGAAACAGGAAGTTCCCCAAACTGTTGCCACAAAGTTGAAAGCACAGAATCGTCCAGAACGTCATTTTATGCTGTAGCATTAAGATTTCCCATCACTGGAACTAAGGGGCCTAGCCCGAACCATGAAAAATATCCCCAGACCATTATTCCACCTCCACCAAACTTTAAAGTTGGCACTATGCATTGGGGCAGGTAGCTTTCACCAAATCCAGCTTACTCCAGCGTGATTCATCTCTCCAGAGAACGCATTTCCACTGCTCCAGAGTCCAATGGCGGCGAGCTTTACACCACTCCAGCCGACACTTGTCATTGCGCATGGTGATCTTAGGCTTGGGTGCAGCTGCTCGGCCATGGAAACCCATTTCATGACGCTCCCAACGCACAGTTCTTGTGCTGACGTTGGTTCCAGATCATTTTTATGCGTTACGCGCTTCAGCACTCGGCAGTCCCGTTCTGTGAGCTTGTGTGGACTACCACTTCGCGGCTGAGCCATTGTTGCGGCTAAACGTTTCCAATTCACAATAACAGCACTTACAGTTGACCATGACAGCTCGAGCAGGGCAGAAATTTGACGAACTGACTTGTTGGAAAGGTGGCATCCTATGACTGTGCCACGTAGAAATTCACTGAACTCTTCAGTACGGGCCATTCTACTGTCAATGTTTGTCTATGAAGATTGCATGGCTATGTGCTCGATTTTATACACCTGTCAGCAACGGGTGTGGTTGAAATAGCCGAATCCACTAATTTGAAGGGGTGTCTACATACTTTTGTTTGTGCCTGTGTAATATAATATAAGAGAAAGATAGAGAGATGTGTGTCGATTGAGTCGAGTCCTATTGAGTTTATCTTCAGTAAAATAACTAGGTTCTATGTAGTTCTCGCAATTCTTCAGAATAAAAAAAACACTAGAAGAGTTGAGAGGGTCAGGTCACCTTGATATCTGATGCGTTCTCCAGCATGGCCTGTCTGGAAGACAACTCAGCCTGGGACACGGAGAAGTCTCCCTCAATGGCGTTGGCAGCACGCATACTGGCTACCTGCTTCTCATACTCAATCTAGAAACACAGCCACACACTTCCAATTAATACAATTCTTCTGTCTCTGGTTTGGCCCAAAGGCGCTCAAAAGGTCAATATTTGTAGAGAATATACAGTACCAGTCAAAAGTTTGGACACACCTACTCATTTGAAGGTTTGTCTTTATTTTMACTATTTTCTACATTGTAGAATAATAGTGAAAACATCAAAACTATGAAATAACACATGGAATCATGTAGTAACCAAAAAAGTATTAAACAAATATAAGATATATTTTAGATTATTCAAAGTAACCACCCTTTGCCTTGATGACAGCTTTGCACACTCTTGGCATTCTCTCAATGAGGTAGTCACCCGGAATGCTTTTCCAGCAGTCTTGAAGGAGTTCACACACATGCTGAGCACTTGTTGGCTGCTTTTCCTTCACTCTGCGGTCCAACTCATCACAAACCATCTCAATTTGGTTGAGGTCGGGTGATTGTGGAGGCCAGGTCATCTGATGCAGCACTCCATCACTCTCCTTGGTCAAGTAGCCCTTACACAGCCTGGAGGTGTGTTTTGGGTCATTGTCCTGTTGAAAAACAAATGATGGTCCCACTAAGCCCAAACCAGATGGGATGGCGTATCGCTGCAGAATGCTGTGGTAGCCATGCTGGTTAAGTGTGCCTTGAATTCTAAATAAATCACAAATAATGTCACCAGCAAAGGACCTCCACACCATCACACCTCCTCCATGCTTCACAGTGGGTACCACCCATGCGGAGATAATCCGTTCACCTACTCGGGTGTCTCAAAAAGACACGGTGGTTGGAACCAGACCAAAGGACAGATTTCCACCGGTCTAATGTCCATTGCTTGTGTTTCTTGGCCCAAGCAAGTCTCTTCTTATTGGTGTCCCTTAGTAGTGGTTTCTTTGCAGCAATTCGACCATGAAGGCCTCATTCACGTAGTCTCCTCTGAACAGTTGGTGTGTCTGTTACTTGAACTCGGAAGCATTTATTGGTGCTGCAATTCGAGGTGCAGTTTTATGCCGATTTCTGAGGCTGGTAACTAATGAACTTATCCTCTGCAGCAACGGTAACTCTCAGTCTTCCTTTCCTGTGGCGGTCCTCATGAGAGCCAGTTTCATCATTGCACTTGATGGTTTTTGTGACTGCACTTTCAAAGTTCTTGAAATTTTCCGGATTGACTGACCATCGTGTCTTAAAGTAATGATGGACTGTCGTTTCTCTTTGCTTATTTGAGCTGTTCTTGCCATAATATGGACTTGGTCTATCAAATAGGGCTATCTTCTGTATACCTTGTCACAACACGACTGATTGGCTCAAACGCATTAAGGAAAGAAATTCCACTATTTAACTTTTAACTAGGCACACCTGTTAATTTAAATGAATTCCAGGTGACTACCTCATGAAGCAGGTTGAGAGAATGCCAAGCGTGTACAAATCTGTCATCAATGCAAAGGGTGGCTACTATGAAGAATCTAAAATATATTTTGATTTGTTTAACACTTTTTTGGTTACTACATGATTCCATGTGTGTCATTTCATAGTTTAGATGTCTTCACTATTATTCTACAATGTATAAAATAGTAAAAATAAAGAAAACCCTGGAATGAGTAGGTGTTCTAAAACTTTGATTGGTACTGTTACCATTTTCTTTTTCTTCTTCTTCTCCTTCTTGCTCATGTTGGCAAAGGGGTCGTCACCTTCCTCCTGCTCCTGCTCTGCTATCACGTCTTCAGCACACTGACAGTAGAGAGGGATGCAGACAGAGGGAGAGACAGTGAGTTAGACGTTCTAAGGTGGTTCTACATGCCATGTATGACCTTTCCATACAGCAGACTCAGATTAGACGATAAACACACACCTTCATTGTGTCATCTTCGTCGTCTTCAGCCTCTTCATCTTCGCTGCGCGGAGGGCGAGCAGGTTTGTTCATCCTCTGAATGGGACAAGTAACACAGCATTATGGTAATACAGAAACTACCCTGACAAGAGATAAAGTGCTACTGTGACCCACATACCGTGGTCATGCATTATATTGGCCAAGATAGTTTACAGGTGTGGATATTCAGACTTAGTCACACAGTACAGTGCATTCAGAAAGTATTCACACCCCTTGACTTTTTCAAAATGTTGTGTTACATCCTGAATTTAAAATGGATTAAATTGAGATTTTGGGTCACTGGCCTACACATAATACCAATGTCAAATTAATGAAAACAATGTAAAGCTGAAATGTCATGAGTCAATAAGTATTTAACCCCTTTTGTTACGGCAAGCCTAAATAAGTTCAGGAGTAAAAGTTTGCTTAACAAGTCACATGATAAGTTGCATGGACTGTGTGCAACAATAGTGTTTAATATGATTTTTGAATGACTACCCCATCTCTGTACCCCACACATACAATTATCTGTTAGGTCCCTCAGTCGAGCAGTGAATTTCAAACACAGATTCAACCATAATGACCAGGGAGGTTTTCCAATTCCTTGCAAAAGGCACCTATTGGTAGATGGGTAAATTAAAAATTAAAAAGCAGATATTGAATATCCCTTTGAGCATGGTGAAGATATTTACGCGTCGGATGATGTATCAATACACCCAGTCATTACAAAGATACAGGCTTCCTTCCTAACCAAATTGCCAGAGAGGAAGGAAACCACTCAGGGATTTCACCATGAGGCCAATGGTGACTTTAAAACAGTTTAATGGCTGTGACAGGAGAAAACTGAGGATGGATCAATAACATCGTAGTTACTCCACAATACTAACCTAATTGACAGAGTAAAAAGAAGGAAGCATGTACAGAACAAAAATATTCCAAAACATGCATCCTGCAACAAGGCACTAAAGTAATACTGCAGAAAATGTGGAAAAGCATTCACTTTTTTATCCTGAATACAAAGTGTTATGTTTGGGCAAATCCAATACATTA
The DNA here is from genome assembly GCF_002910315.2 of Salvelinus sp. IW2-2015. Taxonomy (NCBI): domain Eukaryota; kingdom Metazoa; phylum Chordata; class Actinopteri; order Salmoniformes; family Salmonidae; genus Salvelinus; species Salvelinus sp. IW2-2015. Next base: position 19,026,643 of record NC_036870.1, read on the forward strand.
CTGAGAATCTCTCCATATTTTCAAGCATACTGGTGGCTGCATCATGTTATGGGTATGCTTGTAATCGGCAAGGACTGGGGAGTTTTTCAGGATAGAAAAAGAAACCGAATGGAGCCAAGTACAGGCAAAATCCTAGAGGGAAACCTGGTTCAGTCTGCTTTCCACCAGACACTGGGAGACAAATTCACATTTCGGCAGGACAATCACCTAAAACACAAGGCCAAATCCACACTGGAGTTGCTTACCAAGTTACAGTTTCAACTTAAATCTACTTGAAAATCTATGGCAAGACCTGAAAATGGTTGTCTTTCATTGATCAAGAACCAACTTGACAGAGCTTGAAGAATAATGGGCAAATTGTTGCAAAATCCAGGTGTGGAACGCTCTTGGAGACTTACCCAGAAAGACTCACAGCTGTAATCACTGCAAAAGGTGCTTCAACAAAGTATTGACTCAGGGGTGTGAATAATTATGTAAGTGAGATATCTATATTTAATTTTCAATAAATTAGCTAAAATGTCTAAAAACATGTTTCACCTTGTCATTATAGGGTAGTGTGTGTAGATGTGTGAGATTAAACATTATAAATTCACACCATAATAAGAAAACATGGAATAAGTCAAGGTGTATGAATACTTTATGTAGGCACTGTATGTTGCTAACTCATTACATTTCCTATAGAATGCCATCCCTACATTCCAGAAGGAAAACTGTTTTACACAAAGTTTGTGTCGTTACCACTAGAGCTCATCACTCACCTTGGGCTGTTCCTTCTTGCCTTTCTTTGGCTGAGGCTTCTCGTCCTCCGCTTCATCCTCCTCAGTTGCCTAAATAAAAAATAAAAATAATACATTTGAAGTTGGAAATGTACATACACCTTAGCCGAATACATTTAAACTCAGTTATTCACAATTCCTGACATTTAATCCTCGTAAAAATTCCCTGTCTTAGGTCAGTTAGGATCACCACATTATTAATAATGTGAAATGTCAGAATAATAGAGAGAATGATTTATTTCAGCTTTTATTTCTTTCATCACATTCCCAGTGGGTCAGAAGTTTACATACACTCAATTAGTATTTGGGTGCATTGCCTTTAAATTGTGCAACTTGGGTCAAACGTTGCGGGTAGCCTTCCACAAGCTTCCCACAATAAGTTGGGTGAATTTTGGCCCATTCCTCCTGACAGGGCTAGAGTAACTGAGTCAGGTTTGTAGGCCTCCTTGCTCACACACGCCTTTTCAGTTCTGCCCACACATTTTCTATAGGATTGAGGTCAGGGCTTTGTGGTGGCCACTCCAATACCTTGACTTTGTTGTCCTTAAGCCATTTTGCCACAACTTTGGGAGTATGCTTGGGGTCATTGTCCATTTGGAAGACCCATTTGCGACCAAGAATGAATTTCCTGACGGATGTCTTGAGATGTTGCTTCAATATATCCACAATTTCCTCCCTCATGATGCCATCTATTTCGTGAAGTACACCAGTCCCTCCTGCAACAAAGCACCCCCACAACATGATGCTGCCACCCCCGTGCTTCACGGTTGGGATGGTGTTCTTCGGCTTGCAAGCCTCCCCTTTCTCCTCCAAACATAATGATGGTCATTATGGCTAAACAGTTCCATTTTTGTTTCATCAGACCAGAGGACAATTCTCCAAAACGTACGATCTTTGTCCCCATCTGCAGTTGCAAACCGTCTGGCTTTTTGATGGCAGTTTTGGAGCAGTGGCTTCTTTCTTGCTGAGCGGCCTTTCAGGTTGTCGATGAAGGACTCATTTTACTTGTGGATATAGATACTTTTGTACCTGTTTCCTCCAGCATCTTCACAAGGTCCTTTGCTGTTGTTCTGGGATTGATTTGCACTTGTCGCAGCAAAGTACGTTCATCTCTAGGACACAGAACGCGTCTCCTTCCTAAGCGGTATGACGGCTGCGTGGTCCCATGGTGTTTATACTTGCGTACTATTGTTTGTACAGATGAACATGGTACCTTCACGCATTTGGAAATTGCTCCCAAGGATGAACCAGACTTGTGGAGGTCCACAATTTTTTTCTTAGTTCTTGGCTAATTTCTTTTGATTTCCCATGATGTCAAGCAAAGAGGCACCGAGTTTGAAGGTAGGCCTTGAAATACATCCACAGGTACACCTCCAATTGACTCAATTGATGTCAGTTAGCCTATCAGAAGCTTCTAAAGCCATGACATAATTTTCTGGAATTTTCCAAGCTGTTTAAAGTCACAGTCAACTTAGTGTATGTAAACTTCTGACCCACTGAAATTGTGATATCGTGAAATATAAGTTAAATAATCTATCTGTAAACAATTGTTGAAAAATGACTTGTTTCATGCAAAAAGTAAATGTCCTGACCGACTTGCCAAAACTATAGTTTGTTAAACAAACATTTTGGAGTGTTGAAAAACGAGTTTTAAAGACTCCAACATAAGTGATGTAAACTTCCGACTTCAACTATGTATGTATGTAATATATGTATTATATATATTATATAATATATATATATATTATATAACACAGTGTATATATATATATATATATACACTGCTCAAAAAAATAAAGCGAACACTTAAACAACACAATGTAACTCCAAGTCAATCACACTTCTGTTGAAATCAAACTGTTCACATTAAAAGCAACACTGATTGACAATAAATTTCACATGCTGTTGTGCAAATGGAATAGACAAAAGGTGGAAATAGAAGCAATTAGCAAGACTCCCCCAATAAAGGAGTGATTCTGCAGGTGGTGACCACAGACCACTTCTCAGTTCCTATGCTTCCTGGCTGATGTTTTGGTCACTTTTGAATGCGGCGGTGCTCTCACTCTAGTGGTAGCATGAGACGGAGTCTACAACCGACACAAGTGGCTCAGGTAGTGCAGCTCATCCAGGATGGCACATCAATGCGACTGTGGCAAGAAGGTTTGCTGTGTCTGTCAGCGTAGTGTCCAGAGCATGGAGGCGCTACCAGGAGACAGGCCAGTACATCAGGAGACGTGGAGGAGCGCGCTAGGAGGGCAACAACCCAGCACAGGACCGCTACCTCCGCCTTTGTGCAAGAGGGAGCACTTCCAGAGCCCTGCAAAATGACTCCAGCAGGCCACAAATGTGCATGTGTCTGCTCAAACGGTCAGAAACAGACTCCATGAGGGGTATGAGGGCCCGACCACAGGTGGGGTTGTGCTTACAGCCCAACACCGTGCAGGACGTTTGGCATTTGCCAGAGAACACCAAGATTGGCAAATTCGCCACTGGGCCCTGTGCTCTTCACAGATGAAAGCAGGTTCACACTGAGCACATGAGCCATACATGACAGACGTGACAGAGTCTTGAGACAGCCGTGGAGACGTTCTGCTGCCTGCAACATTCTCCAGCATGAACGGTTTGGCGGTGGGTCAGTCATGGTTGGGGTGCATTTCTTGTGGGGGCCGCACAGCCCTCCATGTGCTCGCCAGAGGTAGCCTGACTGCCATTAGGTACCGAGATGAGATCCTAAGAGCCATTAGACCATATGCTGACACATGCACATTTGTGGCCTGCTGGAGTCATTTTGCAGGGCTCTGGCAGTGCTACTCCTTCGCCAAAGGCAGGTAGCGGTCCTGCTGCTGGGTTGTTGCCCTCACGGCCTCCTCCACGTCTCCTGGTGTACTGGCCTGTCTCCTGGTAGCGCCTCCATGCTCTGGACACTACGCTGACAGACACAGCAAACCTTCTTGCCACAGCTCGCATTGATGTGCCATCCTGGATGAGCTGCACTACCTGAGCCACTTGTGTGGGTTGTAGACTCCGTCTCATGCTACCACTAGAGTGAGAGCACCGCCAGCATTCAAAAGTGACCCAAACATCAGCCAGGAAGCATAGGAACTGAGAAGTGGTCTGTGGTCACCACCTGCAAATCACTCCTTTTATGGGGTGTCTTGCTATATTGCCTATAATTTCCACCTTTTGTCTATTCCATTTGCACAACAGCATGTGAAATGTATTGTCAATCAGTGTTGCTTCCTAAGTGGACAGTTTGATTTCACAGAAGTGTGATTGACTTGGAGTTACATTGTGTTGTTTAAGTGTTCCCTTTATTTTTTGAGCAGTGTATATATATAATATATATATATATATATATATAATATATATAATAAAAAAGTGAGTCTCATTTAGTTCAACATAATGCTGAATCCCAAAAATCAATCACCTAGGATCTACTCTGTACTCCATAGATACTCCAGTAGGTCTGAAATGACTAGATAGGCTTCGTGGAATTTTCACTATATTGCTTAGCCTATCAAAAGCCTGACCTTGGGTGCTGGTTTAGCCTCTGGTTTCTTGTTATTTTTCACAGCTGTCTTTTCATTCCCGTCTTTCTTTTCTTCCTCATCATCGAGGGAGCCTGGTTTTATGTAGGAAAAAGGAGAGTGAGGCTCCATGTCTGGGAACAAGTGAGATCAGACAGTTATATATGTGTTGAGTATTTCAGTGGGTTAGATCTGCAGATATGAGGTCTATGAGAAAGAGAAAAGTAGTTAAATAAAGGTTGTGAATAAAAGGGAATAATTGAGAAGGGAGAATGTGTTAGTGGCTGCTGGAGGTCATTTTGCAGGGCTCTGGCAGTGCTACTCCTTGCACAAAGGCGGAGGTAGCGGTCCTGCTGCTGGGTGTTGTGCCCTCCTACGGCCTCCTCCACGCTCTCCTGGTGTACTGGCCTGTCTCCTCTGGTAGCGCCTCCAGCTCTGGACACTACGCTGACAGACACAGCAAACCTCTTTGCCACAGCTCGCATTGATGTGCCATCCTGGATGAGCTGCACTACCTGAGCCACTTGTGTGGGTGTAGACTCCGTCTCATGCTACCACTAGAGTGAGAGCACCGCCAGCATTCAAAATGACCAAAACATCAGCCAGGAAGCATAGGAACTGAGAAGTGGTCTGTGCTCACCACCTGCAGAATCACTCCTTTATTGGGGTGCTTGCTAATTGCCTATAATTTCCACTTTTGTCTATTCCATTTGCACAACAGCATGTGAAATTTATTGTCAATCAGTGTTGCTTCCTAAGTGGACAGTTTGATTTCACAGAAGTGTGATTGACTTGGAGTTACATTGTGTTGTTTAAGTGTTCCCTTTATTTTTTTTTACAGTGTATATATACTTATATATTATAATAATATAATATATATATATAATAAAAAAGTGAGTCTCATTTAGTTCAACATAATGCTGAATCCCAAATCAATCAAGCCCTAGGATCTACTCTGTACTCCATAGATACTCCAGTAGGTCTGAAATGACTAGATAGGCTTCGTGGAATTTTCACTATATTGCTTAGCCTATCAAAAGCCTGACCTTGGGTGCTGGTTTAGCCTCTGGTTTCTTGTTATTTTTCACAGCTGTCTTTTCATTCCCGTCTTTCTTTTCTTCCTCATCATCGGAGGGAGCCTGGTTTTATGTAGGAAAAAGGAGAGTGAGGCTCCATGTCTGGGAACAAGTGAGATCAGACAGTTATATTGTGTTGAGTATTTCAGTGGGTTAGATCTGCAGATATGAGGTCTATGAGAAAGAGAAAAGTAGTTAAATAAAGTGTTGTGAAATAAAAGGGAATAGATTGAGAGGGGAATGTGTTAGTGAACAATTTAAAATGTGCTGCTTTCCGTTATTAACCTTGTTGGATGGGGGGAGGGGGATGGTGGGGGAAAGAGTGTGTAGTAGGAGAATAAATCCATTCCATCACCCACCTTGGCTTTCGGTTTTGGCTTATCTTTTTTCTTGCCCTTATGCACCTTCTCAACCTCCTGTGTTAAAGTATTAAAGACGCAAAGACAAACACACAGATACACCAGTTCCTTAATATTAGAGATGTCCTTACACCAAAGCACAAAGTCGTTATGAAGAAAAATGACATGCTTGATTCAAATCATTCGATTCTAAGTGCCTTGCAAGCCCCAACATTTCTGGCCAATGCTAATTTGTCCAACACATGTAGATGAAATGCAATGAAAGGAAATGATGTAGGAATAAGGCTGTTACGGTGACCGTATTACCGCCACACCGGCAGTCAGGACTCATGACCGCAGTCAAATTCCACGTGACCGTTTAGGCACCGTAACTAGGCTTCTCCAAAACTGCGCTCTGATGCTGCTAATGGTCATTAGTAGACTACTTAACTTCCTAACTGCCAGTCGCTAATGGCCTTGCACTCTGATGTATTGCTCCTCTAATCACACTGACATCAACACAAATGAGATTTCTGAGATTTCCATCCCCAACAACAACATTTTCCATCAAGATAGAACTGCCAAAGGGGGAGGAGTTGCAATCTACTGCAGAGATTGACAGAACTTTGCAGGCTTACTTCCCAGGTCTATGCTCAAACAGTTCGAGCTTCTAATTTTTAAAATTAATCTCTACAGAAATAAATCTCTCACTGTTGCCACCTGTTATAGACCCCCCTCAGCTCCCAGTTGTGCCCTGGACACCATATGTGAATTGATTGCCCCCCCATCTATCTTCAGAGTTCATTCTGGGATTCTAAACTGGGATATGCTTAACACCCCAGCAGTCCTACAATCTAAGCTAGATGCCCTCAATCTCACACAAATTATCAATGAACCCACCAGGTACAACCCTAAATCCGTAAACCCTCATAGATATTATCCTGACCAACTTGCCCTCCAAATACACCTCAGCTGTTTTCAGGATCTCAGCGATCACTGCCTCATTGCCTGCATCCGCTATGGGTCCGAGGTCAAATGACAACCCCTCTTCACTCTCAAACACTCCCTAAAACACTTCTGCGAGCAGGCCTTTCTAATCGACCTGGCCGGGTATCCTAGAAGGATATTGACCTCATCCCGTCAGTCGAGGATGCCTGGTGGTTCTTTAAAAGTAATTTGCTCACCATCTTAAATAAGCATGCTCCTTTCAAAAAATGTAGAACTAAGAACATATATCGGTAGGATGGTCAGTTTTACAAGGGTATGTTTGGCAGCATGAGTGAAGGATGCTTTGTTGCGAAATAGGAAGCCAATTCTAGATTTAACTTTGGATTGGAGATGTTTGATGTGAGTCTGGAAGGAGAGTTTACAGTCTAACCAGACACCTAGATATTTGTAGTTGTCCACATATTCTAAGTCAGAACCGTCCAGAGTAGTGATATTGGACGGGCGGGCAGGTGCAGGCAGCGATCGGTTGAAGAGCATGCATTTAGTTTTACTTGTATTTAAGAGCAATTGGAGGCCACGGAAGGAGAGTTGTATGGCATTGAAGCTCGTCTGGAGGGTTGTTAACACAGTGCCCAAAGGAGGGCCAGAAGTATACAGAATGGTGACATCTGCGTAGAGGTGGATCAGAGAATCACCAGCAGCAAGAGCGACATCATTGATGTATACAGAGAAGAGAGTCGGTCCAAGAATTGAACCCTGTGGCATCCCCATAGAGACACAGGCCCTCCGATTTGACACACTGAACTCTATCAGAGAAGTAGTTGGTGAACCAGGCGAGGCAATCATTTGAGAAACCAAGGCTATCGAGTCTGCCGATGAGGATGTGGTGATTGACAGAGTCGAAAGCCTTGGCCAGATCAATGAATACGGCTACACAGTATTGTTTCTTATCGATGGCGGTTAGGATATCGTTTAGGACCTATGACTGGAGACATTAGCAGAATCTTTTTTTATGCAAATGACAGGGTAGCCTACTCTGCTGACACTGACAAACAGATCAATAAAAACAATGTTGTCCATATAATAGGCCTATGAGAAGGGGAGACAAATACAATATGAGGTCCATCTAAACTGGAGAAGGAAACTGTCCCCCACTCCCCCAAAAAAGTAACACTGACCCAACAATGATAAATGGTGAATATGCGCAATCACCAAGGATGTTGCCGATGCTCTCCGCTGGTGCCAATAAGATAGGCTATACTGTTGTTCGCTCAATTAAGTTGAGAATTTTGATAACTAAAAAAAGACATTAGTATTTTACTTGTCTTCACTTTACAGCAATAACAATTTGCTTCCCAAACTATATTTCCCTGCGATATTATTTTGAAATATTGCGATATGCCTGGCCCCTCTACATTTCAGACAGTCGCAACTCAACAATCTGCCCAAATTGTGTGCGTTGCCTTTCCTTCCGACTGAAGGCAATGCGATTTAAAACAATCCACTTTCTTTTTAAAGAAGCTAATGATCCACTGTGGCCAAATCATGCTTTAGTAGCCTATGTATTTTGTTTCTGTAGAGACATGAGTAGGCTAATTAGGCTATATAATTTTGGCAATTTAATTCAATTTACTTTGGGAATAACTTCCCCTAGCCTTATGGACGCGCTGCCTATGCTTACATATTAAAAACTTAACCGTTTTTTTTTGTGGGGCATTCTAAATCAAAAATGATTCCACCCATAGGCTACACGAAAAGACCAGATTCAATTAAGAATAGTCTGATGGGTGAGTATATTATCAAATGCTTGTCAAATTGTGAATGAGAGACTGATGAAGTGTGTGCAGCCTGCGCAAGAAACAGTGCAGAGCTCATGCCTTTCATGTAACTTTTTCAAATCATCATTAGAGTCGCATCATGCAGCCTGTATTAAAAATCAAAGCAAAAAGCCCAACGTTTGTATCACAACTAAAGTTGCATAAATAACCCTAAATTAAGCATATAGGAGGACCTGTTTCTTCTGCTCAACACAGAAAAGTCGCATGTGCGCACTCTCTCGGAAATCGTTAGCTGAATAAAATAGAAAGGATATTTTCTCCTACGTACAATTGTATTCTTCATACTATAAAATAATGCCACAGAATTCTAAGCAAATCTTGCCTGCTAAATGAACTAGTGTAGCCCACAGCCATATGGTATGGCTAGATTAGGGCCTAACATAAGGACAACTCAGAGTATGCTCTTCTGAAATAGGCTACATTTTCTTCATATCATGTTTCTTTAGACCCGTCTAAAATAAACAAATTGATTTATTGTGATGGTGTAGGCTATAGTAAATGGATTTATTAGACTTTTTAAAATGTAGATGTTCCAACGGTCGGCATCAGTAGCTTGTAGGCTATGTGTGGACGACAGAAGATGCTAAACATGTTTATGTTAATTAACAGTCAATTACCATGAGACTGGCAGTTATTTGCATGACAATCACCAGCTGAGAAAATTTCATGACCGCAACAGCCCTATGTAGGAATAACGAAGAATATGGATGTAAAAGCCTATTCCCTCTCAGGAAACTAAAAAGATTTGGCATGGGTCCTGAGATCCTCAAAAGGTTCTACAGCTGCAACATTGAGAGCATCCTGACCGGTTGCATCACTGCCTGGTACGGCAATTCCTCGGCCTCCGACCGCAAGGCACTACAGAGGGTAGTGCGTACGGCCCAGTACATAACTGGGGCTAAGCTGCCTGCCATCCAGGACCTCTACACCAGGCGGTCAGAGGAAGGCCCTAAAAATTGCCAAAGACCCCAGCCACCCCAGTCATAGACTGTTCTCTCTACTACCGCATGGCATGCGGTACCGGAGTGCCAAGTCTAGGACAAAAAGGCTTCTCAATAGTTTTTACCCCCAAGCCATTAGACTCCTGAACAGGTAATCAAATGACTACCCGGACTATTTGCATTCTGTGCCCCCCCCAACCCCTCTTTTACGCTGCTGCTCCTCTCGGTTTATCATATATGCATAGTCACTTTAACTATACATTCATGTACAGTTGTGGCTAAAAGTTTTGAGAATTACACAAATATTAATTTCCACAAAGTTTGCTGATTCAGTGTTTAGATATTTTTGTCCGATGTTACTATGGAATACTGAAGTATAATTACAAGCATTTCATACCTGTCAAAGGCTTTAATTGACAATTACTTGAAGTTGATGCAAAGAGCCAATATTTGCAGTGTTGACCATTCTTTTTCAAGACCTCTGCAATCCGCCCTGGCATGCTGTCAATTAACTTCTGGGCCACATCCTGACTGATGGCAGCCCATTCTTGCATAATCAATGCTTGGAGTTTGTCAGAATTTGTGGGGTTTTGTATGTCCACCCGCCACTTGATGATTGACCACAAGTTCTCAATGGGATTAAGGTCTGGGGAGTTTCCTGGCCATGGACCCAAAATATCGATGTTTTGTTCCCCGAGCCACTTAGTTATCACTTTTTCCTTCTGGCAAGGTGCTCCATCATGCTGGAAAATGCATTGTTCGTAACCAAACTGTTCCTGGATGGTTGGGAGAAGTTGCTCTCGGAGGATGTGTTAGTACCATTCTTCATTCATGGCTGTGTTCTTAGGCAAAATTGTGAGTGGGCCCACTCCTTTGGCTGAGAAGCAATGCCACACATGAATGGTCTCAGGATGCTAAACTGTTGGCATGACACAGGACTGATGGTAGCGCTCACCTTGTCTTCTCCGGACAAGCTTTTTTCCGGATGCCCCAAACAATCGGAAAGGGGATTCATCAGAGAAAATTACTTTACCCCAGTCCTCAGCAGTCCAATCCCTGTACCGTTTGCAGATTATCAGTCTGTCCCTGATGTTTTTCCTGGAGAGAAGTGGCTTCTTTGATGCTCTTCGTTACACCAGGCCATCCTCCAAAAGTCTTCGCCTCACTGTGCGTGCAGATGCACTCACCTGCTGCCTGCTGCCATTCCTGAGCAAGCTCTGTACTGGTGGTGCCCTGATCCCGCAGCTGAATCAACTTTAGGAGATGGTCCTGGCGCTTGCTGGACTTTCTTTGGCGACCTGAAGCCTTCTTCACAACAATTGAACCGCTCTCCTTCAAGTTCTTGATGATCCGATAAATGATTTAGGTGCAATCTTACTGGCAGCAATATCCTTGCCTGTGAAGCCTTTTTTGTGCAAAGCAATGATGACGGCACGAATTTCCTTGCAGGTAACCATGATTGACAGAGGAAGAACAATGATTCCAAGCACCACCCTCCTTTTGAAGCTTCCAGTCTGTTATTCGAACTCAATCAGCATGACAGAGTGATCTCCAGCCTGGTCCTCGTCAATACTCACACCTGTGTTAACGAGAGAATCACTGACATGATGTCAGCTGGTCCTTTTGTGGCAGGGCTGAAATGCAGTGGAAATGTTTTTTGGGGGATTCAGTTCATTTGCATGGCAAAGAGGGACTTTGCAATTAATTGCAATTCATCTGATCACTCTTCATAACATTCTGGAGTATATGCAAATTGCCATCATACAAACTGAGGCAGCAGACTTTCTGAAAATTAATATTTGTATCATTCTCAAAACTTTTGGCCACGACTGTACATACTACCTCAATTGGCCCGACCAACCAGTGCTCCCGCACATTGGCTAACCGGGCTATCTGCATTGTGTCCCGCCATCCACCAACCCCTCTTTTACGCTACTCTCTGTTCATCATATATGCAGTCACTTTAACCATATCTACATGTACATACTACCTCAATCAGCCTGACTAACCGGTGTCTGTGTATAGCCTCGCTACTGTTATTTTCAACTGTCTTTTTACTGTTGTTTTATTTCTTTACTTACCTATTGTTCACCTAATACCTTTCTTGCACTATTGGTTAGAGCCTGTAAGTAAACATTTCACTCTAAGGTCTACCTACACCCGTTGTATTCAGCGCACGTGACAAATAAACTTTGATTTGAACATGTGTAGCTATTATTGTGAGTCTGTGATGAAATCCAAAAGACAGTAGAAAAGGAACAGGAAGGAACAGTACGAGGAGGGGTGGGATGGAATGGGGTGGATGAATTAGTAAACAGCAACACAAACACTTTCTTAAGGCTCCCTGGAACTCTAAAACACGAGGTTAGTATCAATAGAATCCACATTCAGATTTAGAACACGACACACAAACATAACAGACCCCACGCACCTTATTCACCAGTCTCTCATCATCACCACCATCATCATCATCACTGTCTCCCTGACTGAGAGCTGCAAAGATGTTCCCACCCTGAGACAACAAATACAATTTAAAAGTGGATTATAGTGTATTCTACCCCCAAAATGTAATAGAACGGAGTGATCAAGACTGTAAAGACTGGCAATATAGTGATCAAGACTGTAAAGACTGGCGATATAGTGATCAAGACTGTAAAGACTGGCGATATAGTGATCAAGACTGTAAAGACTGGCGATATAGTGATCAAGACTGTAAAGACTGGCGATATAGTGATCAAGACCGATGCATGCACAACATGCTCACCTTATTTCCCTTGCCTTTTCCAGGGGCCACAACTGGGATGAGAAAGAGAGCGAGCAAGAGAGAGAGTGAGCAAAGTTGATGAAAGGCTAGCTAGGCCATCAACACTGAGCATTTCCAGCTTGAAATGTAGACATTTGTTTGACAGAGTAAGCAGTCAACTTACATTCCTCTTCCTCGTCCTCGCTGGCTTGCACTGACAGCTTCTTCAGTTTCTCCATCATATCCTCGTCATCATCATCGTCTCCCTCCCCACTTCTACCTTTCCGCCGGTCTTTCTTTTTCTTCTGAGACCGATAGCAAAATAGATTAGACAGGCATTATGGTTCACATGACTACTAGGGCTAGGTATTAGCAGGGAGGGACCACACGATACATATCACAATTATATATACACATATCACAATTATATATATATATATATATATATATATATCTCACATATACATACATAAACACACACAAACGAAAAAGTATGTGAACCCTTTGGAATTACCTGGATTTCTGCATAAATTGGTCATCACATTTGATCTGATCTTCATCTTAAGTCACAACAATTGACAAACAGTGTGCTTACATTAATAACACACAAATAATTTGATTTCTTGTCTATATTAAATACATAATTTAAACATTCACAGTGTAGGTTGGGAAAAGTATGTGAACCCCTAGGCTAATGACTTCAAAAGCTAATTGGAGTCAGGAGTCAGCTAACCTGGACTACAACCAATAAGACGAGATTGGAGATGTTGGTTAGAGCTGCCTTGCCCTATATAAAAATAAAAAAATAAAATTGAGTTTGCTATTCACAAGAAGCATTGCCTGATGTGAACAGTGCCTCGAACAAAAGAGATCTCAGAAGACCTAAGTTTAATAGTTGTTGACTTGCATAAAGCTGGAAAGGGTTACAAAAGTATCTCTAAAAGCCTTGATGTTCATCAGTCCACGGTAAGACCAATTGTCTATAAATGGAAAAAGTTCAGCACTGTTGCTACTCTCCCTAGGAATGGCCATCCTGCAAAGATGACTGCAAGAGCACAGCGCAGAACACTCAATGAAGTTAAGAAGAATCCTAGTGTGTCTGCTGAAGACTTGCAGAAATATCTGGAACATGCTAACATCTCTGTTGACGAGTCTACGATACGTAAAACACTAAACAAGCATGGGGTTCATGGGAGGACACCACGAAAAAAGCCACTGCTGTTAAAAAAAAACCTTGCTGCACGTCTGAAGTTTGCAAAAGTACACCTGGATGTTCCACAGCACTACTGGCAAAATATTCTGTGGACAGATTAAACTAAAGTTGAGTTGTTTGGAAGGAACACACAACACTATCTGTGGAGAAAAAAAAGGCACAGCACACCAACATCTAAAACTCCTCCCAACTGTAAAGTATGGTGGATGGAGCATCATGGTTTGGGGCTGCTTTGCTGCCTTAGCAAGCTGTCCAAGTTTATCAAAACATTTTGCAGGAGAATGTAATGCTATCTGTCCGCCAATTGAAGCTCAACAGAAGTTGGGTGATGCAACAGGACAACAACCCAAAACACAGAAGTAAATCAGCAACAGAATGGCTTCAACAGAAGAAAATACACCTTCTGAAGTGGCCATTCAGAGTCCTGACCTCAACCCGATTGAGATGCTGCGGCATGACCTCAAGAGAGCAGTTCACACACACACCATACATCCCAAGAATATTGCTTAACTGAAACAGTTTTGTAAAGAGGAATGGTCCAAAATTCCTCCTGACTGTTGTGCAGGTCTGATCCGCAACTACAGAAAACGTTTGGTTGAGGTTATTGCTGCAAAAGAAGGGTCAAACAGTTATTAAATCCAAGGGATCACATACTTTTCCCACCCTGTACTGTGAATGTTTACACAGTGTGTTCAATAAAGACATGAAACATATAATTTGTGTGTTATTAGTTTAAGCAGACTGTGTTTGTCCATTGTTGTGACCTAGATGAAGATCTCATTTTATTACCAATTTATGCAGATGTGCAGGTATTTCCAAAGGGTTCACATACATTTTCTTGCCACTGTATATATACACACACACACACACACACATATACACACACAGCACATTCAGCAAGTATTCAGACCCCTTTACTTTTTCCACTTTGTGACGTTACAGCCTTATTCTGAAATGGATTAAATAAAAGTTCCCCCTCAATCTACACACAATACCCCATAATGACCAAGCAAAAACAGGTATTTAGAAATGTTTGCAAATTTATAAAAATTTATAAAAATTTAACTTATTTACATAAGTGTTCAGACCCTTTGCTACGAGACTTGAAATTGAGCTCAAGTTTCTACAACTTGATTGGCATCCACCTATAGTAAATTAAATTGATTGGACATGATTTGGAAAGGCACACACCTGTCTATATAAAGGTCCCACAGTTGACAGTGCATGTCAGAGCAAAAACCAAGGCATGGGGTGGAAGGAATTGTCCATTGAGCTCCGAGACAGGATTGTGTCGAGGCACAGATCTGGGGAAGGGTACCAAAAAAAATGTCTGCAGCATTGAAGGTCCCCAAGAACACAGTGGCTTCCATCATTCTTAAATGGAAGAAGTTTGGAACCACCAAGACTCTTCCTAGAGCTGGCCGCCCGGCCAAACTGTGCAATCGGGGGAGAACGGCCTTGATCAGGGAGGTGACCAAGAACCCGATGGTCACTCTTGACAGAGCACCAGAATTCCTCTGTGGAGTTGGGCGAAAATTCCAGAAGGACAACCATCTCTCTGCAGCACTCCACCAATCAGGGCTTTATGGTAGAGTGGCCAGCCCCTCAGTAAAAGGCACGACAGCCACATGACAGCACAAAGTACAGAGATCCTTGATGAAAACCTGCTCCGGGGCCTCCCAAATGGCGCAGTGGTCTAAGACACTGCATCGCAGTGCTAGCTGTGCCACTAGAGATTCTGGGTTTGAGTCGAGGCTGTCGCAGCCGGCCACGACCGGGAGACCCATGGGGTGGCGCACAATTGGCCCAGTGTCATCCGGGTTAGGGGAGGGTTTGGCCGGCAGGGATGTTCTTGTCCCATCGCGCACTAGCGACTTCTGTGGCGGGCCGGGCGCAGTGCATGCTTACACGATCACCAGGTGTAGGGTGTTTCCTCCGACACATTTGTGCGGCTGGCTTCCGGGTGAAGCGTCATTGTGTTAAGAAGCAGTGCGGCTTGGATGGGTTGTGTTTCGAAGGACACACGGTTCTCGACATTCGCCTCTTCTGAGTCCGTGTGAGAGTTGCAGCAATGGGACAAGACTAACTACCAAAACCATACCACGGGAAAAATATTTTTTTTTAAATAAAGAATTTACAAAAAAAGAACCTGCTCCATAGTGCTCAGGACCTCAGACTGGGGTGAAGGTTCACCTTTCAAAAGCACAACAACCCTAAGCACACAGCCAAGACAATGCAGGAGTGGCTTTGGGACAAGTCTCTGAATGTCCTTGAGTGGCCCAGCCAGGGACCGGACTTGAATCCGATCGAACATCTCTGGAGAGACCTGAAAATAGCTGTGCAGCGACGCTCCCCTTCCAACCTGACAGAGCTTGAGAGGATCTGCAGAGAAGATTGGGAAAACTCTCCAAACACAAGTGTGCCAAGCTTGTAGCGTCATACCCAAGAAGACTCGAGGCTGTAATCACTGCCAAAGGTGCTTCAACAAAGTACTGAGTAAACAGTCTGAATACTTATTTAAATTATATATTTAAGTTTATTTTTAATCAATTTGTAAAAATGTCTAAACCTGTTCTTGCTTTGTCATTATGGGGTATTGTGGGTAGATTGATGGGCACACACATCCCTGGGTCACTCCTCTTTTCAGTTTGCTGCAACCAACCTGAGCTGCAACCAACCCTCAAACTGGACAGTTTTATCTCAATCTCTTCATTCAAACACTCAATCATGGACACCCTTACTGACAGTTGTGGCTGCTTTGTATGATGTACACTGCTCAAATAAATGAAGGGAACACTTAAACAACACAATGTAACTCCAAGTCAATCACACTTCTGTGAAATCAAACTGTCCACTTAGGAAGCAACACTGATTGACAATAAATGTCACATGCTGTTGTGCAAATGGAATAGACAACAGGTGGAAATTATAGGCAATTAGCAAGACACCTCCAATAAAGGAGTGGTTCTGCAGGTGGTGACCACAGACCACTTCTCAGTTCCTATGCTTCCTGGCTGATGTATTGGTCACTTTTGAATGCTGGCGGTGCTTTCACTCTAGTGGTAGCATGAGACGGAGTCTACAACCCACACAAGTGGCTCAGGTAGGGTGCAGCTCATCCAGGATGGCACATCAATGCGAGCTGTGGCAAGAAGGTTTGCTGTGTCTGTCAGCGTAGTGTCCAGAGCATGGAGGCGCTACCGGAGACAGGCAGTACACCAGGAGACGTGGAGGAGGCCGTAGGAGGGCAACAACCCAGCAGCAGGACGCTACCTCCGCCTTTGTGCAAGGAGGAGAAGGAGGAGACTGCCAGAGCCTGCAAAATGACCTCCAGCAGGCCACAAATGTGCATGTGTCTGCTCAACGGTCAGAAACAGACTCCATGAGGGTGGTATGAGGGCCCGACGTCCACAGGTGGGGGTTGTGCTTACAGCCCAACACCGTGCAGGACGTTTGGCATTTGCCAGAGAACACCAAGATTGGCAAATTCGCCACTGGCGCCCTGTGCTCTTCACGATGAAACAGGTTCACACTGAGCACTGTGAACGACGTGACAGAGTCTGGAGACGGTGGAGAACGTTCTGCTGCCTGCAACATCCTCCAGCATGACCGGTTTAGCGGTGGGTCAGTCATGGTGTGGGGTGGCATTTCTTTGGGGGGCGACAGCCCTCCATGTGCTCGCCAGAGGTAGCCTGACTGCCATTAGGTACCGAGATGAGATCCTCAGACCCTTGTGAGACCATATGCTGGTGCGGTTGGCCTGGGTCCTCCTAATGCAAGACAATGCTAGACTCATGTGGCTGGAGTGTGTCAGCAGTTCCTGCAAGAGGAAGGAATTGATGCTATGGACTGGCCGCCCGTTCCCCGACCTGAATCCAATTGAGCACATCTGGGACATCATGTCTCGCTCCATCCACCAACGCCACGTTGCACCACAAACTGTCCAGGAGTTGGCGATGCTTTTGTCCAGGTCTGGAGAGATCCCTCAGGAGACCATCCGCCACCTCATCAGGAGCATGCCCAGGCGTTGTAGGGAGGTCATACAGGCACGTGGAGGCACACACTACTGAGCCTCATTTGGACTTGTTTTAAGGACATTACATCAAAGTTGGATCAGCCTGTAGTGTGGTTTTCCCACTTTAATTTTGAGTGTGACTCCAAATCCAGACCTCCATGGGTTGATAAATTTGATTTCCATTGATAATTTTTGTYTGATTTTGTTGTCAGCACATTCAACTATGTAAAGAAAAAAGTATTTAATAAGAATATTTCATTCATTTAGATCTAGGATGTGTTATTTTAGTGTTCCCTTTATTTTTTTGAGCAGTGTATTTTTGTCTCTACCTTCTTGACCTTTGTGCTGTTGACTTTGCCCAATAATGTTTGTACCATGTTTTGTGCTGCTACCATGTTGTTGTCATGTTGTGTTGCTACCATGCTGTGTTGTCATGTGTTGCTGTCTTGTTATGTTGTTGTCTTAGGTCTCTCTTTAGGTAGTGTCTCTCTTGTTGTGATGTGTGTTTTGTCCTATATTTATATTGTATTTATTTTTAATCCCAGTCCCCACAGGAGGCATTTTGCCTTTTGGTAGGCCGTCATTGTAAATAAGAATTTGTTCTTAACTGACTTGCCTAGTTAAATAAAGGTTAAATAAATAGAATAGGGGGGAACACTTTAATCAACTTTAGAATAAGGCTGTAATGTAACAAAATGTGGAAAAAAGTCAAGGGGTCTGAATACTTCCCGAATGCACTGTATATATATCATGGTTCTCTATGCATTGTAGATTTGACACTGCAAGCTAGCTACCACTCTGGCTAGTAGTGGCTACATATAACCAACCTCCCCAAACGCTTCAAGCTCATCTACTGTCTTTCAAGAGAGCAAATTGGGTGGGAAGGAGGCAACAACAAAAAAAATTATGCAAAAGGTAGATTTATTCATGTCAATATATCCCCGGACATTGTGTTATTGATACAGTATTGCAGAAAGTATTAATCCACCTTAAAATAGCCTATATGATATCTCTGTAGTAGTTAAGGAATAGAATTACCTGCTTTCCTTGAGTCTCTTTCAGCACAGGTTCATCCTCCTTCTCAGTTTTGTTATCTGTGGCCAGCTCATCAAAGAACTGTGTGAGAACAATGTTAACACATTTTATTAAAATGTTCACATTGCCGATTACATTTTCTTTCTCGCCACATTCAACTAACTCAAAATATCCACTTGAGGTATAACTACTCACACTCTTCTTCCCCTTCTTATCCTTCTTTCCTTTCTTTACTGATTTTTCTGAAAAGAGGGGAGATAAATTGGAGGTACAAAGATGAGCAAGTTGGTCATCAACATATGGATCCACTGAATGACAAAAGAGAGCGGCCAAATGAGCCAGAGGGGAGGCAACGCCTTTTACAAGGGGAGCGTAGGGGTGGCACATTTTCAGAATGACTTTTGGCAACACAGCAGTTCTTCAAACAATGCATACTAGCTATGACCTAACTATCTAGCCTTCATGACTTGAATGATAAATTAAATACTAGCTACTACCCCGAGTTTATTAACGTTACTCTTCCTCAAACGACCCGTCACCATTTTAAATGTCGAGCTGTCAAGTAGAGAGAACAAGGAATAATTTGTCTGACACAATTACATGGCATGTTGTGTTGCTACCATGCTGTGTTGTCATGTGTTGCTGCCATGCTACGTTGTCGGCATAGGTCTCTCTTTATGTAGTGTTGTCTCTCTTGTCGTGATGTGTTTTGTCCTATATTTTTATTTAATATGTTTTTATTTTTAATCCCAGCCCGCAGGTCTTTTGCCTTTTGGTAGGCCGTCATTGTAAATAAGACTTTGTTCTTAACTGACTTGCCTAGTTAAAAAATATGGCACTGCATCATTTTCACAGCATTGATAGCAAGCTGTTAACGAACGTAGCTTCCAACTAGCTAGTGAACCATCACTAATGTCACACTATGTTGTCAAAATACACCATATCGCATGACAGCCAGGACAGTTACTTGTTAATCAAAGATCACTGACTGAGGCACATTAGCTAGCTAACAACGTTTTATCTTAGCTAACAGTCTATTGTAACGGCTGGAAAAGACTCAGTTGTAACCATTAGCTTAGTTGCTGGCAGCAATTAGATACCTGCCACCGCTGATGGTGCTACTGCTCTCTCTTCTCCTTCCCATTCTGCGTCTTCTTTCGCTTTCTTGGGCATTTTTTGCTATTTATTTATACGGATATTAACAGAAAACCAACGATTTTGTCTTAAAAAAAAAAACTTGAAACCGGTGGTAAGAGTGGCTGTCAGAGAAGAACAAGTGTTTTATCACAACACATGCGGCTTGAGACTTTTCCATTCGAAGACGTAACGACAGCACCACTGAGTTTCAGTCTCCGGTTGACGTGTGAATAATGAGTAAAGCAATATTTCACAGCGCCACTGGTAGGTTTGTCCAAGAATTGTAGTCGCTAGCGAGCAAAAAAGCTTTTAATAGTGAAATAATATGTTTTTGCATGCATAGGATAGGTCTTACAGAATTATATATTTTCTCACTATATGGCTTGAAAGTTTCATTAAAAAGGTAGTCAAGAAAAATAACTACAAAACAAATGTACAGCAGATTTCGATGTATTACTATATACAAAATATACAAATATAAAATATACAAAATATTGCCTATAATTTTATAACATTTATTGATAACGATTGATATCGATTTATTCATTCTGCATCTAATGAAATGCATTTTTTCCACCAATCAGCGCTACGCAGGTGTATGACGTGTGGGTGTTTTTTTCTTCTAGAAACGTTCCTACGCTTGCGTGAGGCGTGTAGCTGCTGCTGGACAAGGACATTGGGAGATGGAATGACATTTGTGTAACGCTTGATAACTTCCCATTTCGAAACATTACGTGGGATATCAAAGTAAAACCCCTGACTTTGAGGATTATTGTCTTACTATCTGGTCATTGCTAAACTGACTAATCGCAGTTTCGATCCAATTCGCTTCTGACACAGCAGGTATGCATGTTACTGTTAGATAGCTAACGTTAGCTAACACAATATGCTAATCACGGGAGTGTGTTAACCATGGTGATCTAACTACTCGCATATCAACTAACTAGGTAGCGAGCTAACGTTAGCTTGCGTTTTTTAACTAAATTGAGTGGTCCCTATATTCATAAATCAATTCATGTATTTCCATACATATCAACTTCAAAGTTGAAGCATGATTCATTTTGTTTCTGGTCGTGCCTACAAGATTGTCACTCAAACCAACCAATCCCACTGGGTTACCAACAGTTGTAAATCAGCTCGAGCTCATGTTATTAAAGTCTCAAATGGGAAATGGTACGTCATAGTATTGTATATAATTGAAACTACGAGAAGGAACTGTGCTTGGTGTATTCTGGCTCTGTAATCATTAGTGAATATCGGTTGTTGTAACCTTAGGACAAGAAATCAACAAATGTTGACACGGTTAACAGTACACTGCAGAGACTGCTTACGGTATATGTATCAAGGTCACGGTTCTAAAGTTGTAGAAGAAACAAAACGATATTCGCTCCTAGTTATAGGTGGTTGTCGAGTTAAAATGTAGCAAATTACAGTGCCTTATTGGAAGGGCAAGACGTCTGAGTAGCAATTATGATCTTGTGGTTTGCTGTTTACGCCACTCACTGTCATATGCTACTGGCATAGCTTTTTCGCGCTCCAAAAGAGTTTAAGTAGGGTCAAAGTACTCACAAGACAGTGTTTGTTGTGTTGTTTTCTTCATTCAGTTAAAAGTTGAATATTAGGTGTTCTAAAACTTCTGACCAGTAGTGTAGGTCATATAGGTCTTGATTTACAGCCTAGCATCCTACACATGAACTCACAACTGTTCCTTGAGTAGCCTACACATGCACGCACCAGGCCATATGATCATATGAACATATCATTGAGATGATGGTCTAAAAATGACTGTTCACCCTCAATGGCCCACCCTAACCCCTTCTCTTCATCTAGATTTTTTATTTGGGATCGAGAGGGGACCAAAAAGCGCTGGTCCTTCCTTGGGGTTGCTGTGGAATAATGCCCCTGGTGATTGGAGTTACACATACCCCCTGTTTGTGAATGGCTGCTTGTAGAGGGGGCGTCGCCTTGTGGGTGGGGTGTGTGAGGAGCCATGGCAACAGGCAACCAGTCAAGCAACAGTGCTGGAGTCTTGCTCAGGTATTGTCTTGACAGACAGGTCTACATTCATTAAATATTTAAATAAGAGCAAGGCTGGATCCAGATCTGGGACCAGGCTATATAAGAGCACCTTATGGAAAATCTTTACTTGAATTTGCAGGCGATGGATGTGCAGTGGAGTGGACAGATCCGGTCGCTCAGCAGCACATCATGGGCCCTGGTTCCCCCCAACAGTCTGAGGTACCAGAACATCAAGCATCTGGCCCTGTCACACCCCTTCCACCATGCCAGCCAGGGACAACCCCACAGCCAGAGGCCCCCGGACCTGGACGAGGACTGGGAAGAGACAGTCAGCCTGTGTGTGCTGGTGCAGCCTGGCCCTGGGGAGTGTGATGGCCAGCACACCCTGGTGGAGGTGCCTCTATTTGGGCAGATTAAACTAGGTGAACTCCTGGCTCCGGGAGGACTCAGTAGGCCCGTGGAGTTCCTCTTCCCCTTGACCACGGTGGACGGGAGCCGAGAGGATGACATCAGTGTTGGGACGACTAAGGTTCAGACTGAAGGTTCCAAGACGATGATGAACGAGGGAGAGACGGAAACAGAAAAGAGGGAGAGAGGATCATTTCGGAGCCTGTTTGAGACAGAAAGATGTCCAGCTCCATTTATGTATGGATCTAGGTTCTACTGCTTCCACTGTCCTGGGATGGAGCCATTGCCTGGTTATGGGAACAAATCGAGCCATATGATTGGACTAGAGAAGGAGTTGTCAATGTTGCTCCACACCTCTCTGTATAGTAGTTATGCAGAGAGAAAGACAGTAGAGGGGGGTCACAGCGACAGAGAGAGGGAGGACGAGGAGAAACTGGCATTGATGTATGAAAAGCTGAGGATTGAGGTAAGAGAGGAGAAGAGGGGTTTGTTAGGGGATGGCTGTTTGATGGCATACACTGCTATTTAGTTATTAGTATTGATGATCATTTGTTTGATTTTCATTTTCAGCTTCCTAGTTTCTTTATGAAGAGTCATGACTACACCATGTACACAAATGATATCGAGTTCGTCAACTGTATTCTAAATGCCAAGACCAGGTAAATGCTACTTTCTGTCTACTTAGCAGTTTCCTTCCCGAACTGAAATGGAATTGACTCGAACCCTGATATTTATACATATGTAACTACACGCATAAACATATATTATAATACAGCTATACTGTGTCTATCCTCTAGGGGCAGAGTTCTGTACCAGCTGAGCCTGTCTCTGTGGAGGCTGCTGTGTCTCTGTTACTATGCTGAGGCCCGGTTAGAGGTACTGAAACTGACCAAGCACCCAGAGGACAGGACCATCAAGGCCAGGTGGAGTGTCAAAGGACTGCCCTTCCTCTCTCTGCTGCTGAGATTCTACCGCAAGGACAAAACTGACCTCTACAGGTACAGAAACCTGACTGGGATCTGTTTAACTTTACACAATGTTCAGACAGAAATGTATTGATTTAATTTGGTATTGTGTGGAACGGATAGTGTTTTTGGTCAATGTTCCTCTTCACTGTTAGTTCTCTATGATCAGTCATACTCTAATAAACACTGTCTTTCAACAGGTCATATGATGCGTTCTCTACCTTCTACCTTGGCAATGATGGACTCATACATTGTCACAAAGTGGAAAAAGTCAGTGGCCATGTGGTTTTCTGTCTCTGAAATAGAAATGCCTACAAATAGCTAAGAAATACCCTCAGGTTCTGTGCCTTGCCTAAACTGATCACCTCAAACTTGCTGAGTATTGTTTTCCCGCCTTCCTCCAGGTGATGAAAGCCCAGCCGCCCATCCTGCCCGGGGTGACCACTCTGTTAGCGGGAGCCCTCGTGTCCCTGGGGGTCCAGGAGCACCGGCCAGCCCTCAACCTCATGCCCCCCCTGCTCTCCTACCTCCGACAAGGCCGAGACTGATAGAGATGGAGGGTCTGGAACGAGCATGTGTGTACCATGAGAGAAGTAACTGGGAGAGGGGGAAACAGGCAATCGGTGTTGTTGAGAAAAAAAGTCCCTATTCACCCATACAATGCCTGCTCTGAAAATAAATATATATATATATATAAATTAAAAATATCCTCCAAAACCATTCTCTCTCTGGACTCACACAGCAATAGAATAGCAGCTACTACTTCAGTTGAAATTGCAATCCAGTTAATATGCAATCCAGGACTTCAGTTCATCCAGTAAGTCGAGTCGATACCTTGAGTCAGTTACTTGTTAACGCACAAACAAACGATTGCACAGCGCTTGTGTGATGTTGAACCACCTTCTGGGCCTATACGCTCACACTACATAGCCTGCTACTCATAAAAGTGTCTGCTAAATGGCATATATTATTGGACAAACCTATTTTCACTGCATTACATGAAGACTGTTAAATGCTTATTTATTTTTTTAAAGCATTGTTTAAAAACAATTGATGCCAGATTAACATTAAAGTTAAATGGATTCATCATTATTGAAATCAATCAGTCATTTTGTGTTTAATGTGCCCTCAGCCTATGGACAGTTGAGTGTGCCTGGGAACACATGTCACTGGTTTCCTTTGAATAGTTTGCACTGGTGAATGTGTTGATGTAACAGTTGGCACACAGCCCAAGGAACCCCGTATTGAGGCAAGGAGTCTTTATATGGAGAGACGAGACCACATTCTATATAGCCAGTTGGCCTGGCTATTATCTATGGCCTCCCACCATGATTCAAAGTAGGCCTTTTTCCTAACAGACCCTATGATCTGTGTACCAGTGGAAAGTCGTTGAATAGGTTGCATGATGTTGTCTGTCCCTGTACAAACTTCACAAAAATACTTTGACATACACTGCAAAATCTCTCATAACTCTTATTTTGAAGAGCATTAAATCTCATGTCCTCATTGAGACGTAACTTTCACAAACAACCCCACCCTACCCTGGTTAAACTGCTATTGTCCTTCCGTGTTGGATGGCTAACTGGCTGTGAGGGACAGGAGAGGCAGCTGCAGACTGCCTGGCCTGCTGTAAGTGTTGGAACTGACCTCAGCTCAACCAGGGTTCATGTCCCTGACACTGAGACTGCAACACAGTTGCATGACATATAGGACTCTGGATTCAAAAAATATGTGAATTTGCCAGTTCGGTACTGACACTTTATTTTCTGATGGAAAAACAAGTGGCACCTGAACAACTCTTGATTGGAATGTCAGTTTAATGGTTATAAGTAGCAAAAAATTTAATTGTAGGATATTGAATGTCTGTACGTGTCATAAGAATGCAACTCAAGCTTCCTCTGTATCATTGTTACACTTTCACTCAACATGTGTTTGAGATTACAATATATGCGTTCTCAAACTAAGTGACAGCATGCCACGTGTTAGATCTAGCACTACCATTAATACTCTAACATTTACTTGAAGGGGGCATACATAACACCTGATGTTGAATAAATTAGTCATGAATGATACTGGAACACTTGTAAAGGTGTTACGACCCCTTTCAAGTAGTGTTATCTGTGACTTCAGAAGAAAAAAATAAATCAGATTGAATTAAATCGTTCTTATCTAGTGCCGTGGTTGCTACTTTAGGATTTAACTCACTTATTTGTAATAACCCACATCTGGTGTGAAACCTGGCTATGTCTATGTGTGAATAAAACAAATCAATGTTGTGTGTACCTACTGCTGTCCTTGACTGAATCCTATATCATCCTGCCAGACATATTCAATCTTAAGCATTTCAGAAAGATCCGAATGGTTAGTCGTTTAAAAAATAAATCCTGTATGTCACTAATTTAGCCCTACACTGCAGAAGTGGTTTGTCGAGGAATTTCCTATAGCATTTCTACATTGACTGAATGTTTATTTCAACGCAACGTTCAAGTTATAAAGCATTCAACTTTTCACAACAGTCAGCTTCTAGAAAGAACAGAGGCATATAACAAGGTTTATCTTTATCATGGTCCTGATTATGGCAGTTATGACGGCTAAACAACCATTGAGCTCCGTAGTCATACACTTAAAACAGCTAGACAAAATGTCACCGATGACATGACAATCACCCTTAACATCTAAACCACTCACATCCTATTTTGAAAGTAAATAGTTATCATAGCCTGGTTACACTAGACTGAATACTACACTCACCATTGTTTTACTTATAAGCACAGTTCAGTCTGGTTTAAGCAGGCTAGTGCTTCTTTCACCTCTAGTGGGGATACCGAGCTAAACGCAATAAACAAAACAAAAGCCTATGGAAAGGTTTTGCTACTTTATTAACTTAAGAAAAAGCTATTGCATTATCACTACATCACATTCTTAATACAATGTACAATTTGTGCTCATTTACAAGTTGAAGCCTCATAAGGACAACAGGACATACAGATGACAACCAGTTAGGAATGAGAAAGCCTGGTTTTGGGGGAAGATTCCAGACTGACATTTTCCATTGACAGATGACAGACAGGTTGTAAAGCGCTTCTCGGTTTTCAATGAGTGGCATTTTCCGTGGCAGGCCAATGAGAAAGCAGGGTCTAAGCAAGTCATGTCTCTTGTGTTCTCTTTGCCCTTCATTGGATATGAGACCTGCAGGGAATGTTGCAGAATGGAGTCTGGGGCACGTTACATGTTGAAGATAGAAATGTCCCGAATCAAGCTGACATGATGATACACACCCCTGGATACATCACGGTTGTGAGTGATTGGCTAGATGTGGTTATTGACAGGTGTGGTAACCAATCAGATTAGAAGTCATCCAGGAAGAAAACTGATTAGCTAGATGGAGTTGTTGACAAGCCTGAGGACCAATGAGATTTAAGAGTCATCTAGAGAGAAGGCCTGGTGTGTGTTGGGGAAACGCTGGGAGCTGAAGTCTTGGTCATCCCTCACTCTCTCTTTGATGTCACTCCTCACCTGAGACAAACACGAGTCAAGGTTAGGGCCTGCTAGTCTGACGTTGACACACTTCCAAGTCTTGTTCACCCTGCTGTTTCAGAGTGAACATGAGCCAGAAAGAAGTTTGGGCTCTGTTTATTTACTTTTTAAACTTTTGCCCTCTTCCTTACAAATGTATGTTTGATTGGGGATGTTGCACCCTCTAGAAAGCAACACTGGCCGTAGTTACCTGTTCTTGGTAGGCCTCCTGCAGCTCTGGCTCCTCTAGCTCCCCCTGGAGGCTATCTGGGCTAGTGACAGGTATGACTCCTGCAGCCCGGGCAGCCCGGCTCACTGCCTCAGACAGGGACAGTTGAGGGCCCTCACCCTGGTGAGTCTGAGTGAGTGGGGTAACAGGTCAACACTAACCAGAGGTGTGTTCAGTCGGTATGACATTTTTATTTGATGTTTCGCTCTCACTTGCTTTAGAGATAAGTCAGAATAACCAGGAAAGTTCAGGCATTTGCTTCAAGAATGTTCCATGGGCAGTCTTAAGCACAGTGACAGTAATGAAGCCCCCCCCCCTCCCCCCACACTCACCTTCCTCCTCTTGGCAGGCATCCCGTGGAGGTATGCGTCAGACAGAGGGGATTGAGTCTTCATCTTCCTCTGAGACAGCATGTCATGTCTGATGATAGGAACCCACTCCTGATGAACACAAACAGGTTGAAGAGGTGGGCCTGTAACTGTATAGTCACACGTTCAAATACTACATCTGGTGGGATTCTAGGCATCCTAAATGCCATCTCTTGACATTGTGCCTTGAGCAAGGCACTTCACCCCTAAACCAGCCATTTCCAAACTCGGTCCAGGTTTCCCAAGCTGATTCAAATAACCAAAGGTTGAGTTGATTATTTAAATCAGCTGTGTAGTGTTAGGGCAAAAATGTGCCCCCCTTGAGGTCCCCAGAACAGAGTTTGGGAAACGCTGCCCTAAACAGTAAAGCATAGCCCCTTACAGGGGGCACTGCAGCTCCCCAGGGCTCCACATCTCCTACAGACTCCTCCCTTCTTCCTGCTGCCATGGCAACGGCTCTTCCGATCTCCCCTGATGATGCTCTCCGCAAGGGGGTGGTCACCCCGGGGGACGCTTCAACTTCCTGTCTGTCCCCTGATGAAACCATGGCAGCCCCTGCTGTGGTGGCTGGGGCCGGAGACAGACCTTCAGCCATCTAGTGATAGAGAGCGAAGGTTAGCTGTACTGTATGAAGATTAACCTGTCCTCAAAGCTGTGAACTTCCTTGCTGATGTCATGGAATTACCAGATATTTTTCTAGGTGTGCCCAAGCATGCATCCTTATAAGCCTCAGATAACACCACCTGGAAAGACTAACCTATGTAACTCTATACACAATCACTCACCTCCATGTTCTGTGTGTCTGTCTGCTGTCCAGCCTGTGCCTCAGGCTCTACTCTCCGTGTGTGGATGACATAGTGCTGGATGTGGTCCTCAGTGACTGGGTTGTGCTCCAGGATGACGTGGAGTCTCATGGTCATCATACTAGTTAGCCAGTTCACCAGGCTGGGGTTGACCTCTGCTGACATCCTCCTCTGTGGACAGAGAAAACATATAGATCTATACCATCCAAACCAAACAGGACTCAACCCACAACCTAAACTACCAGATACAATGGGATTCAACTGAGTCATTGACTAGTTCAGCAACTAGCTTGTACAGCAAGAAAAAAATATATATAATAAAGTATGTACTCCCTACTGAAAGTCGCTCTGGATAAGAGTGTCTGCTAAATGACAAAGTAAATGTAGTGAAACAGGAGAATATGTGGAACGGCTACGATCCTGAGGACCGGTAGGGGAAACACTGAAGTCCATCAAATAATAGAGTGTACTAACGATGTGGTGATTGATGACTTGGGTGAGAGCTCCCTGTTCCCCTCGGAGACAGTAAAGGTTGAGAGCCAGACACTCAAACAGACCCTGGGTGCAGAGCAGCAGCAGGCGGGGGCCAAACGTGTGGTCTGCAGAGAGGTAGAGACACACAACACCAGCAACAGATGTACAGTCATGCTGCTGTTAGGTACTAGAATAGGATTGTCAGTATTCCAGTTTGGTAACAATGCGTAGGACCTAGTATAGCAAAGCTGTATTTTACCTAAGGGGTTTGCGTGTTTTACCTGTGCAGCGTAGGATGTGCGTGGCCATGCGGGTGAACTGCTGTCTAAGGAAAGAGCTGTTGATTTGAATGATGTCCACTCCCTCTCTCACTGTCACCGTGGCCTGAGAGAGATCGGGCACAGTATTATTACAGCATTATCAACATAGTGACAATTTGAGAGTGAGTGAGTCTTACAAAGCACTCCGTTATGTACTCCTCCAGGCCATTGATGAGGTCCTCAGATGCTGCCTGCAAAGACAAGACAAGGTAGTTTGTTTCTAAACATCAAGCAGATTGATCAAATAAAGAACACACCCTTTGAGGTGAAATGGCACAAATGTTGGTCTTAATTAAAGTAATACCGTGGCAACTTCCTGCCATGATTCTCAACAAAACTGCAGGTGGCAGTAGAGCAGAGTTACTCACGTTAATATTGGCATCAGTAGGCTCTGGACCCTGCAGGTAGTGCTGGTTGAAGAAGTCAGTGAGCTGGGGCTGGATCCGGCTGATTGGCTGGGCATTACCGTGGAGTAACAACATTATGTCCACCATGGAGAAACTGTGACCCACCAGAGACAACAGGTCCCCGAAGAACCCTGCAGGTCAAAAGAACAAGTTCAGAAAAAACTTTCCCCTTTTTCCAAATAGGCAATCACATCACAGGTGGCAAGGCACACCATCAGGTCAGGTGTAGATTGATAAATGTTTAGCTTTCTTACATGTATATTCAAGTCATTTGGCAGCCTCTTCTGACCAGAGACACTTACAATAAAAGTATTCAACTTTAGGTAAGAACCACATATCCCAATCATTACAAGTAATACCATGGAAATAGCCACAATCGTGTCTGTGCTAGCAGTATGTGTACGAGTGAAAGACCAGTACAACAGTTAAGTGTTACAAGGTTTTTCCTTTTGTCAGTAGCTCACCTACTGCGTCCCCAGATCCAGGTGTGAAGAGGTTGGTGGTCTGAGACAGTCTCTGGATGAACTGAGCGATGCTCTCCCCGTTCCCCTGCGGAGCCCCCATCATGGTGGAGAGGACCCCCTGGACAATACCTGTAAACAGCTCTGGGCTCAGGAAGGGGTCCCCGACACCCCCAGGGGCCACCTGAGGGGGGGCAGGGGTGCCTTGGCCAGGGGGAGGCTCCTGGCCGGGTGAGGTTGTGGGTCGGGAGAACATGGGTTGGTTAGCCTAGAAATGGGAGAGGAACTATTGGGTAACACTGTAGTCATCTAGTTGTCTGGAGTTTACTTACGACTACTTACGACTAATTCAACTAATTGACTATTCAACTGCCACTGATTATAATTACTTCAGCTTCTAATTATGACTACTTTAACTTCATTACAGCGTAATAACAGTGTAATTACATGATTATATTACCTAAGAGTTACTTTTCAGTCAAATGGATTATTAGAGTTCAAGAAGTTACCAATAGGGTTCAATAGTATCGTCTCTCACCTGGATGAATTCTGACATGCCTTGGAAGAACCCTGGGACTCCAGGTACGGTCACAGTGATTTGTGGGTTAGCTCCAGAACCAGGGGCTCCTGGCCCGCCTGCTCCACCCAGCAGAGAGCCCAGGAGCTGGGCTAGGTTGGCCTCGGCAAACCCCTCCGGTGGCTGGCCCACAGAGGTGGTGTTGGTGGTGTGGGTGGTGGTCTGGCCAGAGGTGGTCGCCCCAGAGGGGTGGGGAGGGATGGGGTTGGAGGACGCAGAAGAGGAGGTGGATGAAGAGGAGGAGTGGGAGGCAGAGGAGGAGCTGGTGGATGTCTGGTCACCTGGAGGAACTGGGAAAAAGAAGACTTGTGATTCATTGTTAATTTTCACAAACCAGAAATGTGTATTTTGAAAGAAACATGGCAAATCTGTAGAAAGAATTTGAATACCACGTAAAATATCAGTGATGGCACTGAACGCTACAAAATAAAACCCATCATTCACCCAATACAATAATCAACCAATCAATCACTCACCCTGGTGTCCAGGCATCTGTTGTCCAGGCATCAGGAGCTGTCCAATCAGACCACTGATCATCTGAGTTACGGGAGAGTGAGCCAGAGGTGTGCCCTGGAAGAAGAGATCAGTTGAATGAGCCGGCGTGTAAGAGCAGGGCTGCACACCCAGACCAAAGTCTTCCTCAGACTTCTCCATGTCTACATTTCCTTGCCTCACCTGCAGGTTGTGTTGTCCGCCAGCAGGGGGCACTGAAGCCCCGAGGTTGATGTTGGTGACCACAGGCTGGGGGATGTGAGGGGAGAAGGAGGGGTGTGTGACCACCACCCTGGCCCCAGGGGGCAGAGGGCTGTGAGGGTGAGTAGGGGCAGAGGGTTCAGAGGCTGAGGTGGTCCCGGGGACATCCGCTTCTGGTTGCCCGGTCTGCTGAGAGATCTGGTGGACGATGGCCTGCATGAACTCTGGAGGAAGGTCTGGGATGTGGACCGGAGTGGCACCTTCAGATTGAGAGCAGAGATAAATACTTGATTAAACAGTCAGCAACATCCCAGGGACCTGGTGGTTAAGAGACTGGTATAGGAGTCATTTAAGGCTGTCTGGTGTATATACCATAGTGAATATAATGTAGGGGTCAAAAGCACTCACCAGGCTGTCCAGTACCAATTGGGATCTGTTGTCCTTGGACCTGAGGGCTGCTGCCAGAATCTAATGGAGAGACAACCAGGGAGAAAACATTAGCTTACAACTCTGAAAATACATACTGGGTATGCAAGCTATTGCTCCATTCCAGGTTTGCGCTAACACAACTTTAAGGTTTCCTATAGGAGATCAACAATGACTACGGTCTCTCTCGGTTTGGATTGATTATTTAACGTAATGACCATTTGGTACGCATGAGAAACACAGTTAGGGCATGACAACTAGCCAAGCGCAAGAGAAAATAATAATGTGTCCCCTCCCTCACCATCCAGGTTCATCTGCATCATTACCACAGGCTCCATGGTCTGGTGGGTGATTCTGATCACATGCGGAGCCCCCTGGCCCTGACCTGGCTGCTGGTTGGGCTGTGGAGGGAGGGCCTGGCTCTCTGGTGGGCCAGGGGCCTGAGAAGGTTGGGCTTGGCCCTCGGCTGCCTGCCTCCCATTGGAAGTCATAGTCACTGTGGTCCCCAGGTTTCCCTGAAGACACAAGTCAAGTTAATAATGTAATGCATGTACCAAACTTGGCCTTAAAATTTGCACAGGACCAACAGCTAAATGCTGGTAAAAAGTACAAGGTTTAGTTAGCATTAGGCCCTGATACTGAAATACAAAAATTGCTGAGAGTATAAGTGGAAGAAACGCAGAGTGATCTACCGGGACGTGGTGGGGCATACCACCCTGCAGCAGGACGGGGGAGCCGTAGTGGGACATGGGCCGAACCACGTGGAGGTGACGGGGGGGAGGAGTGACCAGGTTACAACGCAGGTCGCTAAGGGCAACCAGGGTGTTGCCAAGGAGACGGAGAGCCTCCCCGACCAGGTTGAGAACGTGCTGGTCCCCCTCTCTCTCCTGCGTCTGTGACAAAAAGAAGAACAATGTGGTGATTGATTCACGTCTGTTCAGGGCTCCATTTTCCTCATGCAAAACAGTACAGTGACTGACCTATTCAAAAATACTCACTGTACTCTGTGGCGCAGTTTATGATGTAACTTTTCTCATGGACACCATTAAAGTTTACCGCCTAAGGTTGATGTCTGCGCCCACGCTGAAATCTAATTAGCATAATACAAACATCCCCATAAAAATGTGTCAGTTTAAACTAGAGATCAGATGTTGGCATTGGATGCATCTCAATCCAATGCATCCGCCAGTGTTGCACTTCCTCAACTGGAGTGAAAGAGCTAGAGTGGTGTTTATCAGACCATAAGATATCACAAAAATTGGTCTTCTCACAAAATCGACTGTAGCATCCGAACGGTTTGGACTACAAACTCTATGGAAAGATGACGCTCTCCGTTTTGCTCTACGGCCAACAAGCTTCTTGGGACTCGTCGGAAGTCGGTACAGCCGATCTGCCAACTTCTGTCTGTAGCGTCCAAACCGTTTGGGCTACACACTAATATGAAATGTCAGTTTTGCTCTAGGATGCACACAGGCCTCATCTGAAGGTCCCCTGGTACGAGTTGAAAAAAATTAATGGAAGTATATATGGAGACTTATTTGACACTAAGCAGAGGCAAAGAACATTAAAAAAACGTTTCCTGATCTTTCTTATCTCTCAGATATGTACACACATACATTGTAATATTGTTGTATGATGGTATTATACATTTTGTATTGTAGATCTGCATGTGTGAAGTGCCTTAATGTGTTTTGACCCCAGGAAGAGTAGCTGCTGTCTTGGCAGCAGCTAATGGGGATCCCTAATAAATACAAATGACAGACACCAGAAAAAAAACTTCCTTTCAAAATCAAACAAGATGATCCTTGCTACGACCTTAAAACAATTCCAAATAGCTTAGTAGACCCCCCACCCCCCGGCTTAGACTCTTAAGGATGAAAATGTAACAGGAGTTTAAGGTTGAAGTAAAAAAAACAGTGATGTGTTGCACGGGTTGCAATAGCTAGTTGCTATTGTTGTAGTGTTTACGTTGTAGTCTGCTGAAGTGGCAGCCCCCAGGATGGATTGAGTTCTCTCTATGAAGGGACGAAGCCTCTCCTCCACCCTCCTCATCTTTGACAACACCTCCACCAGCTCCGCTGGGCTGGGGTGGCTGGGGAGGGAGAGACACAGCTGTGTGTTCAGTAGGCACGGAAGAGGAGAAAGCGTTTTGATTCTACTTGATTTTCCTTTTTCTATGCTTTGCTGTTCCCTGCTGAGCACTTACTTGGACCCGGAGTGGGGTGGTCGCTCTCTCTGGGTGGAGGAGGTGGGAGGGGGAGGTGGGGCAGGAGGGGCGGTGTCCATAGGCTGTGCTGCTCCTTCAGTGGCAGCTGTAGAGGAAGAGGATGAAGAGGTGGACTGAGACGTCTCCGGCTCGGCTCGAGATGGCACGTCGCTGGGCTGACCCTGCAAACACAAACAGGTTGTCTAAAAAGGTCCACTCGGCCCTGAAAACAGATGTGTAGCATATCATAATAATAGCATAGCATAACATAGTATGCGAGTTGTAACTACCTCCAGTCTGTGGAGCAGAGACTGGGTTTCTCTTAGCAAGTTCTCAGCCAATTGCAGCCTCATCCTGGGCTCGCTCTGCACTGATTGGTCAACGTTGATATGCATATCCATTGAGCCATTGCGCTAGAAACAAGACGAATCATGAACATACCTTAATAGTAATATTAGTAATCTATATAATATGACAATAACATTTAAAAACATGACTTACTCCAGTGCTGACTCTGGTATTCCTTCCTGCTTCTCCCACTCCTGCCATCATCTGCTGCACTTGCATCTGCCAAGGAATTCAGTTATTAGTTACGTTATTAGTACTACTACACTTGATACATTCAAATCATCTAGACACTCAACCAATTCTAGAAATACATCAGGTACCCTTTAAAACTTTTGGATTCAAGAAATTTTAGGTACTTGATAGATTTATTCAAAGAAATAAAGATCTAAAATTGTATTTGTCAAATGCTTCATAAAACAGGTGTAGACTGACAGTGAAATGCTGCCAGGTCTTTCCCAACAATGCAGAGTAAAAATAAATTATAGAAAAATAACAAGGAATAAATACACAATGACTAAGGATAACTTAGCAATATACACTGAGTACCAGTACCAAGTCGATGTGCAGGGGTACAAGGTAACTGAGGTAGATACAGTGGCTTGCAAAAGTATTCACCCCCCTGGCATTTTTTTGTATTTTGTTGCCCTTAAAATATGGAATTAAAATAGATTTTTGGGGGGGTTCGTACATTTGATTTACACAACATGCCTACCACTTTGAAGATGCAAAATATTTGTGAAACAAAAACGACAAAAAAACAAAGCTTGAGCGTGCATAACTATTCACCCCCCAAAAGTCAATACTTTGTAGAGCCACCTTTTGTAGCAATTACAGCTGCAAGTGTCATGGAGCATGTCTCTATAAGCTTGGCACATCTAGCCACTGGGATTTTTGCCCATTCAAGGCAAAACTGCGCCAGCTCCTTCAAGTTGGATGGGTTCCGCTGGTGTACAGCAATATTTAAGTCAGACCACAGATTCTCAATTGGATTGAGGTCTGGGCTTTGACTAGGCGATTCCAAGACATTTAAATGTCTCCCCTTAAACCACTCTAGTGTTGCTTTAGCAATATGCTTAGGGTCATTGTCCTGCTGGAAGGTGAACCTCCATCCCAGTCTCAAATCTCTGGAAGACAAACAGGTTTCCCCTCAAGAATCTCCCTGTATTTGGTGCCATTCATCATTCCTTCAATTCTGACCAGTTTCCCAGTCCCTGCCGATGAAAAACATCCCCACTGCATGATGCTGCCACCACCATGCTTAACTGTGGGGACGATTGACTCGGGGTGATGAGGTGTTGGGTTTGCACCAGAAATAGCATTTTCCTTGGTGGCCAAAAAGCTACATTTTAGTCTCATTTGAGTACTTTCTTCCATATGTTTGGGGAGTCTCCGACATGCCTTTTGGCAAACACCAAACGTGCTTACTTATTTTTTTCTTTAAGCAATGTATTTTTTCTGGACACTTCTGTAAAGCCCAGCTCTGTGGAGTGTACGGCTTAGTGGTCCTACGGACAAATACTCCAATCTCCGCAGTGGAGCTTTGCAGCTCCTTCAGGGTTATCTTTGGTCTCTGTTGCCTCTCTGATGAATGTCCTTCTTGCCTGGTCAGTGAGTTGGTGGGCGGCCCTTGACAGGTTTCTTGTGGTGTCATATTATTTCAATTTTTTAATAATGGATTTAATGGTGCTCTGTGGGATGTTCAAAGTTTCTGATATTTTTTTATATCCCAACCCTGACATTACATTAAAATCCATTTAAATTACAGGTTGTAATGCAACAAAATAGGAAAAATGCCAAGGGGGATGAATACTTTTGCAAGGCACTGTATGTGATGTACATATAGGTAGGGATAAAGTGACTAAGCAACAGGATAGATAAACAGTATCAGCAGTGTATGTGATTAGTTAATAGATTTATTGCAAAAAGGGTCAATGCAGTTAGTGAAAGAGTTAACCAATAGCTACCCGGACTAAACTTAGCAGTCTAATGGCTTATGGGTAGAAGCTT
Organism: Salvelinus sp. IW2-2015; assembly: GCF_002910315.2. Classification (NCBI taxonomy): domain Eukaryota; kingdom Metazoa; phylum Chordata; class Actinopteri; order Salmoniformes; family Salmonidae; genus Salvelinus; species Salvelinus sp. IW2-2015. The sequence continues at coordinate 19,062,457 of NC_036870.1, forward strand.
TTCAGGGTCCTATTAATAAATACTCTATGAAACAGCTGCACAGTGCACACCAACACACAACCTTGTCTCACCTGTATCTGCTGGGAGTCCATGATGTTGATGGGCAGGTTGAAGGTTCCCAGCATGACGTAGCTGTTCCCGTTGCGGTCCTGGGGGCCTCCCTGGGAGGAGGTGGTGGTGGCACCTCCCTCTGTTCCTCCTGATGACAGTCCTCGCCCGCCAGCAGATTGGGAGTTCTGAGGAGGAGCACGCTCCACTAGGTGGATCACCTTATCAGCTATATCTGAAAGGAAGAGAGTGAAGGGAGTGAGAAGTGGATGAGAGTGCAGGAAAGAATGAGAGTGGAGAGAGAGAACAGCAGGTCAGAGGATACTAGAGCAAGGTGCTCTCACAACACCACCACCAATATACCATTAATGATTTTAAAGGCAAAGTTTGTGAGATTCAGTAATCTCAACTGTTTTGCCGTTTTAAAAAACAGATTATGTAGTAAACTCAGCAAAAAAAGAACTGTCCCTTTTTCAGGACCCTGTCTTTCAAAAATAATTAGTAAAAATCCAAATAACTTCACAGATCTTCATTGTAAAGGGTTTAAACACCGTTTCCCCATGCTTGTTCAATGAACCATAAACAATTTATGAATATGCACCTGTGGGACAGTCGTTAAGCTTACATACGGTAGGCAATTAAGGTCACAGTTATGAAAACTTAGGACAATAGAGGCTTTTCTACTGACTCTGAAAAACACCAAAATAAAGATGCCTAGGGTCCCTGCTCATCTGCGTCAATGTGCCTTAGGCATGCTGCAAGGAGGCCTGCAGATGTGGCCAGGGCAATAAATTGCAATGTCCGTACTGTGAGTATTTTAAGACAGCGCTACAGGGAGACAGGACGGACAGCTGATCGTCCTCGCAGTGGCAGACCACGTGTAACACCTGCACAGGATTGGTACATCATACCTGTGGGACATGTACAGGATAGTAACAACAACTTCCTGAGTTACACCAGGAACGCACAATCCCTCCATCAGTGCTCAGACAGTCCACAATAGGCTGAGAGAGGCTGGACTGAGGGCTTGTAGGCCTGTTGTAAGGCAGGTCCTCACCAGACATCACCGGCAACAACGTCACCTATGGGCACAAACCCACCGTCGCTGGACAAGACAGAACTGGCAAAAAGTGCTCTTCACTGACGAGTCACGGTTTTGTCTCACCAGGGGTAATGGTCAGATTCGCGTTTCTCGTCAAAGGAATGAGTGTTAAACCGAGGCCTGTACTCTGGAGCGGGATCGATTTGGAGGTGGAGGGTTGGTCATGGTCTGGGGCGGTGTGTCACAGCATCGTCGGACTGAGCTTGTTGTCATTGCAGGTAATCTCAACGCTGTGCATTACAGGGAAGACCTCCTCCCTCATGTGGTACCCTTCCTGCAGGCTCACCCTGACATGACCCTCCAGCATGATAATGCCACCAGCCATACTGCTCGTTCTGTGCGTGATTTCCTGCAAGACAGGAATGTCAGTGTTCTGCCATGGCCAGCGAAGAGCCCGGATCTCAATCCCATTGAGCAGGTCTGGGACATGTTGGATCGGAGGGTGAGGGCTAGAGCCATTCCCCCCAGAAATGTCCGGGATCTTGCCGGTGCCTTGGTGGAAGAGTGGGGTAACATCTCACAGCAAGAACTGGCAAATCTGGTGCAGTCTATGAGGAGAAGGAGATGCACTGCAGTACTTAATGCAGCTGGTGGCCACACCAGATACTGACGTTTACTTTTGATTTTGAGCCCCCCCTTTGTTGAGGGACACATTCCATTTCTGTTAATCACATGTCTGTGGAAATTGTTCAGTTGTTGATACATTCATACAAAAATATTTACACATGTTAAGTTTGCTGAAAATAAAACGCAGTTGACAGTGAGAGGACGTTTCTTTTTTTGCTGAGTTTATATTACTTACAGTGTCCATAGAATAGTTGCTGGCTTTTTTACTCACTGTATTCATTCAGTGTCCTCTCGTCCTGCAGCACTCTGCCCTGGTAGATTAGTCTCTGCTTGTCAGCTGGGATATTCACTGACGCAGATATGTGTTCTTTGAACTTCTTCAATGTCAACTGAAGGAGAAATAACAGGCTCAGTGCATCGCTAGTACAGGGCTGAATAAATGCATGTCCCACTCATAAGTGTACAGCATAAAGACTACAAAGAAGTAGCCTGGAATCCAAACGGATATACTCCGTTGGATTTCAGGCTAAAACAGAAGTGGACAACAGAAGTCACAGCCTACCTCTCCCCGGACAGTGTAGCTCCTGCTCCGGGAGTCCAGGGTCTTCACTGTGACCTCTATGGTGCTTGCTGACTCCTCCATGTTTCTCTGCTAAGAGCACAGAGAAATACAGTCTGAAATTGTACTTTATCCATAAAATGTCCAGCCATGAAGACTACTGGGGTGTATTCATTGCAGAAACCGCTTAAGAACCAAATTGAAGCAAACAAAACAAACACAACGAAACGGAAAGGAGGGATCTAACGTTACCCGAATATGTCCAATAGAAACTTTCGTTTGAGTTTTCAGTTTGGAGTAAACGGTTTGCAACAGAATCGGTTTAATGATTACACCCCTGATGTTTATCCCATCACCCCTCGATTGGTAGCTAAATCGTTGAGTACAATACCTGTATTCGCACTTGAATCGAGGCTGTTATTAGCTTGCTAGCCAGCTAGCTAATCTACATGTATTTAAATCAGGAAGCCAGCTGACGTTTATGTTTTATTTAACCTTTATTTAACTAGGCAAGTCAGTTAAGAACAAATTCTTAATTACAATGACGGCGTAACCCGGACGACGCTGGGCCAATTAAGCGCCGCCCTATGGGACTCCCAATTACGTCCGGATGTGATTCAGCCGTTAATCTCAATTATAATTGATTTTGTCTTCGTTCAATGTCATAGCACGGAAATACACTGTTGATGAAATTGCAATGGCGTTACATGAGCAATTAGCTACTTTGTATATTCAAATATATAGTTCATATTCCATTGAATGGATGCTAAAAAGTGCGACACCATGTAGTACAAGGACCCATATGACGCACAAAATAGGGAATGTCCATTTTAAATGCCTGTTTGTTTTGGCACGAGTCTGTGTGCATAAGCATATGTTTCCCATGCCAATAAAGCCATTTGAATTGAGAGCGCGAACACAGCAATAACTGTAAACTTGAAAACAATTTGTACAAATTATCAATTTACAGTTGCAGTTTAACATCAGTGTATCTAATGTACTTGGACGTACACTCTCCCTCTTAACGCTCTCGCTCTCTGGACCTTGGGAATTAGATTTGGAGTAGTGTTCCCTTTAATTCATCCCGCTCTCTTTCTCTCATCTCAGTTTGAGCTTAATCCGGTCTATTTTTAGCTGACGCCAAAATGGTGTGTCCATGGGCGCAATGTTAACCTATTACCTTCATGACACAACGTTCAGAACTAGACCGTTGAGCACAAATCCCACAGACATTGCTTTCACCTTTCATGTGTGCTCTTATTGGTGCAGATGTAACAGTTTAACTTTAGTCCGTCCCCTCGCCCCAACCCGGGCTCGAACCAGGGACCCTCTGCACACATCAACAACAGTCACCCACGAAGCATCGTTACCCATCGCTCCACAAAAGCCACGGCCCTTGCAGAGCAAGGGGAACCACTACTTCAAGGTCTCAAAGCGAGTGACGTCACCGTTTGAAAGGCTATTAGCGCGCACCACCGCTAACTAGCTAGCCATTTCACATCGGTTACACAGATATAAGGCAGTTGGCGAGGAGATAGGCTACTTGCCATAGGCGTAGAATAGCCACCATCAAATCAACTGAATATATATTTCAGGAGTAGAGCTCCTACTAGTGGAAATAAAGAACACTGCAGTTGTGGAAATGTCATGATTTAATTCTCAACATTAAAGGCAGGGAGCACTGCATAGGTATTCATAATTTCCAATCCACTTTCTTTACAAAAATGAATACTCAAAAACATTCAAAGATTTATATACCACATATGTACAACATACAAAAGGTGTCACTTCAAAGCCAAACTGCAGAGAATTCCCAAAACAAAACCAGTACAAAAAGGCAATAGATCGATCGCTTATCATAGTCAGAACTGATCCCAGATCAGTTTCATGATTGCCAATGCTTAAATGGTTAATGTTAGAATTTCAGCAAGGTGAGCTGATCCTAGATCTTTGCCTAAGCGCAACTTACTTCCAGTGATATGAGAGGCAACTAAAAAAAAGAGGGAAACATCTTATCTGAATATTTTAACTGAGGCTACGTCCCAAATGCACCCTATTCCCTATATAGTGCACTGCTTTTGACCAGAGACAAATGTGCACTATATAGAGTATAGGGTGCCATTTGAGATGGATCCCAACTCTGGTTCTCTGTTCATCCAATAAGAAAAGAGAAAACAACAAACACATGTTCATCTGAAGACCCCAGTCTTTAGGCTTATGAAAAGAAAGATACCTATGCTGTTAGATGCTTCACTTAAGCTCAGACAACATTAAAATTACACATGTTTTTTTTTATGATTTAAAAGGCAACAAGGAGCTCAATGTGAACGCGCAAGAGGCCCCTGGTTTAAAAAGAAGTAGTTGAAGTTTGGTCCCATATTCATCCCTTTTAACAGTTTAATGTCTTGTTGTGAGTTGCTATGGTCTACGAGGCAGGGAGATGCTTAGTTGAAGAATAGTTTGAGTCTGGATGTTAGCCCGTTTCAGCTCAATCCAATTAATCTCAGTCAATCTCGTTATGAAAGGCAGTGATTAAGCTGAGCTCAGTTTGGTGCTTAATCACCTGATAAAACTAATCTTAAAAATAAAATACAAATCTTACTGGAGTGTGCACAGTAGTCATAATAACCGACATAGATAGTTTGATAAAAATGAAAGACAAATAAATACCTATACATAAGAAAAAAGTAAAACCCTTTTTTCAATAAATATCCAAAGTGTTTGATGAACTCCTAAAAACTTCCGGTGTCCAGTTCCTGTAACTCATGTTGGAAAGTTAGAAAGCATAAAGTCCTTGAAAACACTAGCGGACAAAACAAAGATGGAGTATTGGTGTGAGATGGTGTCCGGAGGAATGGATCGGCTCCACCCTCCCTCATATCCTCTCACTAACCAACTCTCTCTATCCATCCCTACCTCATCCTCCTCTACTCTCCTTCAACATACCCAACCCTTCTCCACCACCATCTCTCCCTTTCACAGTCGCAATCTCCTCTATCCGTCTGATAGTTTCTTACTTCCCTCTCTATCCACCCCTCCTTATCCCGAAATAAACTATCCCTCGCTCCTTCTCTCTGGTAGAACATACAGGCCACAATGTCAGAAGATATAGTAACTGTAGAATATAGATTTGTTTGGTAGAGGTCCAGGGCCTCCCAGTTCTCCTATCTCTCCTCCCTCCTTTCTCTCTGTCATAGGCAGTAGATGGATCCATGAGTGTCTCTCAGTCTTCTTTCTTCTTCTGTCCAGGGAGGCTGCAGGTCGGCTCCTCTGTGTTGTAATGGGCCACACTGAACCCGTTGGTCAGCGGGACGGTGTGGGGGGTAGATGGGGTGTCCCTGGAGGAGAGAAGGTACTCCTGAGCAAAGTCTGGGTGCTGCACCACAAACCGACAGAAGTCATCTACAGATGGATATAGAGAGGGACAAACAGAGAGAGAGAGATTGTAATGGCAGGGTTGACCGTGATTCCGTTAGTTGGATTTCATTACAAATTAGACATTTAGCAGACGCCCTTAACGCCAAGTGTGACTTACAGTGCATTCAACTTATAGTAGTTAGTTGACACAACCACAAATCACAATCATAGTTGGTAAAACCCTTTCCTCAAATAAGCAACTATCAGCAGTCAGTGCTGGTGAGAAAAGACAAGTGCAAATGTTAGCGCAAGAAAGGCAAGGGTGTTAGTGTGTGATATCACCATGTGTGATCTTCCCTGCGTCAAGTGTGTCGATTGCTGAGAACAACTCTGTAACGTCAACCTCTGCTACTCCCAACGCCGTTCTCAAAATGGACGCCAGCTCTTTTTCCACGATCGCCCTGTCCTCCTTCGCCTCGTACATCTGACCAGGGTCAGGACATAGGACAGTTATAACGCTTTAGAGCAGACAGTTATTTTATAACGCTTTATTGTAACAGGCATGGGGCTATTATAGTACCTAGTAATAGCAGTCATAGGGCTCTTATAGTGTTTCATAGGAACTGTTATAATGCTTCATTGTCTTTCACTCACTCCAAAGGCGAGCCTGAGGGTGTCCATGGCTTTAGAGGGTTGACACGCCACAGACAGGGCTATCACATACTCCCTGACATCTATTTGGCCATCTCCATGCTTCAGAAAGAGAGAGAGGGAGCAGAAGAGAGAAAGAACAACACTGATGGATATTTATTTCTACTAATTTTGATTGCATGAATAAAAGTAGTGTGTGTGTGTGTGTGTGTGTGTGTGTGTGTGTTGTGTTGTGTGTGTGTGTGTGTGTGTGTGTGTGTGTGTGTGTGTGTGTGTGATACTACTGGTATGCGAGTTGTGTGTGGTGTATATTAGATACCTACCTGGTTAAAAAGGATGTGTAACTCTGTGAGCATGTCCGTCACAGGTAGGTTGAGGTACTGAGCAAAGTCCTCCAATCCCAGTCTGTATTCCCAAATGTTCCTGGCTCTGCTAGCCTGCTGCTGTAATACTGTATCTGTAGTCCCTGTTCTCAACCTGCACATAGAAAACACTTGGTTAAGAACTACATTTCCCACTACTGTCCAGGGGTGAGGCTAGAAGCTAATGAAGTGGTATTTAAAGTTGAGGTCACAACAGGGGAATTGCAGTGCGGGTCCCAAAATTCAATTATATACACACACAGTATATACACACACACTGAACAAAAATATAAACAACATGGAACAATTGCAAAACATTTACTGAGTTACAGTTCATTTAAGGAAATCGGTCAATTGAAATAAATAAATTAGGCCCTAATCTATGGATTTCACGACTGGGAATACAGATAGAGGCATGGATCAGAAAACCAGTCAGTATCTGGTGTGACCACCATTTGCCTCTTGCAGCGCAACATCGCCTTCGCATAGAGATGATCAGGCTGTTGATTGTGGCCTGTGGAATGTTGTCCCACTCCTCTTCAATGGCTGTGCAAAGTTGCTGGATAGTGGCGGGAACTGGAACACACAGTTGTAAAAGTCGATCCAGAGCATCCCAAACATGCTCAATGGGTGACATGTCTGTATGCAGGTCATGGAAGAACTTGGACATTTTCAGCTTCCAGGAATTGTGTACAGAAGGCTTGCAACATGGGGCCGTGAATTATCACGCTGAAACATGAGGTGATAGCGGCAGATGACTGGCACGACAATAGGCCTCAGGATCTCATCATGGTATCTCTGTGTATTCAAATTGCCATCGATAAAATGCAATTGTGTTAGTTGTCCGTAGCTCATGCCTGCCCATACCATAACCCCACCATGGGCCACTCTTTTCAAAACGTTGACATCAGCAAACCGCTCGCCCACGCGACACCATACACGCTGTCTGCCATCTGCCCAGTACAGTTGGAACCGGGATTCAACCGTGATGAGCACACTTCTCCAGCGTGCCAGTGGCCATCGAAGGTGAGCATTTGCCAACTGAAGTCAGTTACGATGCTGAACTGCAGTCAGGTCAAGTGTACAGATTATTTTATGGGACAATACGCAAACGTTATTGAGAAAGACAATTAGAAAAATAAAATTGTATTGAGTGAATGCATTTCTCTTAGTTTTGAAAGGAGATGAAAATTGAATGAAGGTTATTTGTAGATGTGAAAATCTAAAGTGACAGATTTTAAGGTTGTAAAAGATTTGGCAGGATTTCTGATAGAAACAAAAATGGGGTCCCCGCTGAAAAATAGATTGAAAACCACTGGTTTAATGGCTAAATCAAGTACATCTCAAATACTGTACGTTCTAGTATCTTAAAGTATTCAACATACAGTGCATTCAGAAAGTATTCAGACCCCTTGACTTTTTCCACATTATGTTACAGCCTTATTCTAAAATGTATTAAATATTTTTTTCCCCCTCATCAATCTACACACAATACAGCATAATGACAAAGCAAAAACAGGTTTAGACATTTTTGCAAATTTATACAAAACTGAAATATCACATTTACAAAAGTATTCAGACCCTTTACTCAGTACTTTGTTTAAGCACCTTTGGCAGCGATTACAGCCTCGAGTCTTCTTGGGTATGACGCTAGAAGCTTGGCACACTTGTATTTGGGGAGTTTCTCCCAGTCTTCTCTGCAGATCCACTCAAGCTCTGTCAGGTTGAATGGGGAGCATCGCTGCACAGCTATTTTCAGGTTTGAAACACACTGTTGTTTCAGGTCTCTCCAGAGATGTTCGATCAGGTCCAAGTCCGGGCTCTGGCTGGGCCACTCAAGGACATTCAGAGACTTGTCCCGAAGCCACTCCTGCGTTCTCTTGCCTGTGTCCTTAGGGTCGTTGTCCTGTTCGAAGGTGAACCTTCGCACCAATCTGAGGTCCTGAGCGCTCTGGAGCAGGTTTCCATCAAGGATCTCTCTGTACTTTGCTCCATTCATCTTTCCCCTTGATCCTGTCTAGTCTCCCAGTCCCTGCCGCTGAAAAACAACCCCACAGCATGAGGCTGCCACCACCATGCTTCACCGTAGGTATGGTGCCAGGTTTCCTCCGGACGTGACGCTTGGCATTCCGGCCAAAGAGTTCTATATTGGTTTCATCAGACCAGAGAATCTTGTTTCTCATGGTCTGAGAGTCTTTAGGTGCCTTTTGTTAAACACCAAGCAGGCTGTCATGTACCTTTTACTGAGGAGTGGATTCTGTTTGGCCACTCTACCATAAAGGCCTGATTGGTGGAGTATTGCAGAGAGGATTGTCCTTCTGGAAGTTTCTCCCATCTCCACAGAGGAACTTGAGAGCTCTGTCAAGAGTGACCATTGGGTTCTTAGTCACCTCCATGACCAAGGCTCTTCTCCCCCGATTGCTCAGATTTGGCTGGGAGGCCAGCTCTAGGAAGAGTCTTGGTGGTTCCAAACTTCTTCCATTTAAGACTGATGGAGGCCAATGTGTTCTTGGGGACCTTCAATGTTGCAGACATTTTTTGGTACCCTTCCCTAGATCTGTGCCTCGACACAATCCTGTCTCAGAGCTCTATGAACAATTCCTTCGACCTCATGGCTTGGTTTTTGCTCAGACATGCATTGTCAACTGTGGGACCTTATATAGACAGGTGTGTGCCTTTCCAAATCATGTCCAATCAATTGAATTTACCACAGGTCGACTCCAATCAAGTTGTAGAAACATTTCAAGGATGATCAATGGAAACAGGATGCACATGAGCTCAATTTCAAGTCTCGTAGCAAAGGGTTTGAATACTTATGTAATACATTTGCAAAAATTTCTTTGGGATATTGTGCGTAGATTGATGAGATTAAAACGTTTTTATTTATTTTTACCCTCAGTATTATCAGTAAGCCCAGTAGTATTTCAGTAATATTTCCCAGTATTATCAGTAAGCTCAGTGGTATTTCCCAGTATTATCAGTTAGCCCAGTAATATTTCTCAGTATTATCAGTAAGCCCAGTGGTATTTCAGTAATATTTCTCAGTATTATCAGTAAACCCAGTGGTATTTCAGTAATATTTCTCAGTATTATCAGTAAGCCCAGTAGTATTTCCCAGTATTATCAGTAAGCCCAGTAGTATTTCCCAGTATTATCAGTAAACCCAGTGGTATTTCCCAGTTCGACCAGTAAACCCACTAGTATTAGTCTTAGTATTTCCCAGTAAACCCAGTATTATTTTCCAGTATGACATTCTTAAAAATGTCAGACAACGAGGTACAGGAGATCGCTCATACCCTACCTACGCATTGACACTTAAACGAAAATAGATTGTAAGACATTAGAATAAACATTTATAGAATTTTGAAATACTCTTATTTTATTCAATGTCAATCTTTTGTTATAAACAGCAAAACAAGTCAGTGTTCTTAAACTGTTAACGACGTGTAATAATGCTGAAAGACCAATAGTAAAGTAAAGTCACCCGAGCCTTCGAGCGAGTCTATTGAACTGCAGTAGGCTGCTGTTGGTAGGGACACACAACGGGCCCTTTGCTAGGCTCAGCTGGCAGTCATCAAACGACAGGTCTGTGATGGGCAGCTCCAGGGCCCTATCAGAGCACAGAGAGAGCGGTCAGGACCCATTTCGAGAAGCACATGAAACACAGATAGACAGATGTAAACTCAATGTAAAAGCTTGATGTAAGGCCACACACACAGTACTAACTTGGCCATGACGTGTCTGACATTGTTGGCGAACAGAGCAGGGTTGTTCTTCTCTTCCTCTGAAGGAGTGTAGAGAGGTAGGTACTGGAGGGAGAAAAAAAGTGATATCACCCGTCCATCTTCCGTTTCTATATTTATTGACATTCTTTTGTCAATGTCTGTAAGCAGGAAGATGCCCCACTGTATAATACGCCGCCTTCAAATAACACCTTAACTCAAAAAATAACCCTTACCTCAATCTCTATGGGGTTGTGAAACTGGCACAGTGTCAGCCACAGCATCTCAATCCTGAGTAGCGAGAGTGAGTGAGTAATCAGTTCATTCAGAAAGGGAACAGGAGTTAGAGGGAAAGACTGACGTGGGGGGGTGAGATGAAAGAACAGAAAGAGAGGGAAGTTGTGCAGGGGGATATTGTGAAGATTAACCACAGGCCTGAAAACACAACAACATCCTCTAATCTAAAACATATTGCCAGACCTCTCCACAAAAAACAGCCAGAGGGCGATAGAGGGAGAAGAGTAAGAGAGGAGAGAGAGAAAAGCCAGAGAGAGAGAGCAAAATCAAAAAAATTAAACGAGGAAGAGATACTCACGCTCCAGGGCCTTGCCATGTCCATGTGATGGTATCCTGTCAGAAGAGGAAGAAGAAATGGGTTACACACAGCAGGACTGGGGCCTACAGAGGCTGCATCTCCTCTGCTTACTGAGATGCATGAACAGGGATCAAATTGTACATGATTTTTTCAAAAGGTCAACTCAAGTCAACTATTTTCGGGCGAGTTGCATTCGTCAAAAGATGGACCATTCGTGATTTTTGTGTCAGACAATCATCTCCGTTGTCATTCATCCAACAACCGATGACTCCCATTTAAAAGCATTGGATCCATTCGAAACACTCGGACACAAAATCCCAGTGTGTTCATGGGTTACACACAGCAGGACTGAGGCCTACACAGGGGCTTCCTCTCCTTTGTCTGCACTGGTCTGAAAACACTGGACAGCCGAAAGCAACATGGAGGATCGTCTATTTGAGACTTGCTTTTACTTTCAGTTATTTTGTGCTATTGCAGGTAAAGGAAAGGAGGAGACGAGGAGAGCAAGCCACTGTAGACTATTGAGATGCAGGAAAGGAGACGAGGAAAGGAAGCCACTAGACTATTGAGATGCAGCCGGAGAGTCTCTCTCTACTGCACATGGCTTTCTAGTTCGAGCACGTAGTCACAGGTTTATAATTAATGATGGGTGTGTACGGGCAGTGGAGAGAAGGACATGAAACCTGAGGGAGGGAGAGAGCACAAAGACAGCGAGAGAGAGGGGAGATTAACTATCACTCCACACGAGCATGAAGCCACTCTGCACGGACACAGACGGACTCACGCCGTAAGAAGAGAAACCGTCAACGGAGGGAGGGAGAGAAGGATATGTATGTAAAGGAAAGCAGTGAAGGGAAGTAGGAAGGGAGAGAGGATGGTTTGGAGGAGAGGGAGGAAAGAAAGGAGAGCTTAGTTATGCGTTTACCATTTTGTTGGGGTAACGCAGGACTACTGGTTGAACTGGGACTGCTGGAATGAAGGCCCCTGAGGCGAAAGAAAGAGAGAGAAAGGTTACTGAGTGAGTGTGTGTCTGTAGTTTTTTTTAAGAGGCATATTCATACTAGGCTTTGGCGGTATACCCTATAACGGTGTATTTGTAAATAGCCACGAGATGTTTTTTTAATACCGTCAATACCGGAAAATAATTTACATTTTTTGTTTTGTTTTTTTAAATACATTTTAATATTTGTTGCTACTTTAAGCAAATACCTGCAGTCAACTTGTGTAATACGTTAGGGGATGAAGCAGATCGTACTCTTCTTTTCACTGGTCACATTATTTTGATAATGAAACTTACAAGCAAACAACAACGAGAGACTTGTGAGTCACGCTCCAGGTGAATGTTTGCCAGCTAAACCTCATAACTATTAAGTTAACAAAATGATTTTCAGTTGTGCATTTGGTTTGCTAATTTAGGAGCTACCTAGTTATCTAGCTAAGTGGTTAGCTTCATGCAAAATTAAGCTTCTCTTGGTAACATCAGAGAATCCCTTCCTGGATCAAGAGCCTTGCTGTCTAACATAGTTTTTTGCAGCAAACTGAGTAGCATTTCTGAGTTACTTGCATGACCTTATGAGCTGGGATGTCTGTCCTGCAAATAGTTCGTCAGAGACTGTATAAAATGTTTGCAATACGCATGTACTTGTTAGCATTGCTAACCCTTGCATTACAGAGGCTCAGTGGGGTTGGAAAACAGTGCCCCTTGTGTTCATACAAGGTCGGTATGAAGGTAAGACAATCTGGATACTGCCCAAGCCGAATTCATACTCGGTGGATGACTGACTTTGTGTGTGTGTGTGTGTGTACGATGACTGACTGACTTTGGTGTGGTGTGTGTGTGTGTGTGTGTGTGTGTGTGTGTGTGTGTGTACGATGGACTGACTTTGTGTGTTGTGTGTGTGTGTGTGTACGATGACTGACTTTGTGTGTGTGTGTGTGTGGTGTACGATGACTGAACTTTGTGTGTGTGTGTGTGTGTGTGTGTTACGATGACTGACTTTGTGTTGTGTGTGTGTGTGTGTGTGTGTACGCATGACTGGACGTTTGGTGTGTGTGTGTGTGTGTGTGTGTGTGTGTACGATGACTGACTGTGTGTGTGTGTGTGTGTGTGTGTGTGTGTGACGATGACTGACTTTGTGTGTGTGTGTGTGTGTGTGTGTGTACGATGACTGACTTTGTTGTGTGTGTGTGTGTGTGGTGTGACGATGACTGACTTTGTGTGTGTGTGTGGTGTGTGTGTGTGTACGATGACTGACTGTGTGTGTGTGTGTGTGTGTGTGTGTTCGATGACTGACTTTGTGTGTTGTGTGTGTGTGTGTAGTACGATGACTGACTTTGATGTGTGTGTGTGTGTGTGTGTACGATGACTGACTTTGTGTGTGTGTGTGTGTGTGTGTGTGTACGATGACTGACTTTGTGTGTGTGTGTGTGTGTGTACGATGACTGACTTGTGTGTGTGTGTGTGTGTGTGTACGATGACTGACATTTGTGTGTGTGTTGTGTGTGTGTACGATGACTGACTTTGGTGTGTGTGTGTGTGTGTACGATGACGTGACTTTGTTGTGTGTGTGGTGTGTGTACGATGACTGACTTTGTGTGTGTGTGTGTGTACGATGACTGACTTTGTGGTGTGTGTGTGTGTGTACGATGACTGACTTTGTGTGTGTGTGTGTGACGATGACTGACTTTGTGTGTGTGTGTTGTAACGATGACTGACTTTGTGTGTGTGTGTGTTACGCATGACTGACTTTGTGTGTGTGATGGTGTGTGTGTGTGTACGATGACTTGACTTGTGTGTGTGTGTGTGTGTGTGTGTTGTGTGTACGATGACTGACTTGTGTGTGTGTGCTGTGTGTGTGTGGTGTGTGTGTGTGTGTACGATGACTGACTTGTGTGTGTGTGTGTGTGTGTTGTGTGTGTACGATGACTGACTTTGTGTGTGTGTGTGTGACTGACTGTGTACGGTGGCTTTCGATGTGGACTTGTGGTGTGGCGTGTGTACGATGACTGACTTTCGATGTGTGGTGTGTGTACGATGACTGACTTTGTGTGTGTGTGTACGATGACTGACTGTGTGTGTGTGGTGTGTTGTACGATGACGTGACTTGTGCTGTAGTGTGTGTTACGAATGACATCAGCG
>NC_036870.1:19082654-19090301 GCF_002910315.2 Salvelinus sp. IW2-2015
AAAAAGAGAAGAGATCACTGCACAATTGGGGACGAAGATCATACTTTTTGGAGAAATGTCCTCTGGTCTGATGAAACAGAAATATACTGTTTGACCATAATGACCATCGTTATGTTTTGAGGAAACGGGGAGGCTTGCAAACCGAAGAACACCATCCCAACCATGAAGCACGGGGGTGGCAGCATCATGTTGTGCGGGTGCTTTGCTGCAGGAGGGACTGGTGCACTTCAAGAATAGATGGCATCATGAGGGAGGAAAATGATGTGGATATATTGCAGCAACATCTCAAGACATCAGTCAGGAAGTTAAAGCTTGGTCGCAAATGGGTCTTCCAAATGGACAATGACCACAAGCATACTTCCAACGTTGTGGCAAAATGGCTTAAGGAAACAAAAAGTCAAGGTATTGGAGTGGCCATCGCAAAGCCTGACCTAAATCCTATAGAAAATTTGTGGGCAGAACTGAAAAAGCGTGTGCGAGCAAGGAGGCCTACAACCTGACTCGTTACTCTAGCCTGTCAGGAGGAATGGGCCAAAATTCACCCAACTTATTGTGGGAAGCTTGTGGAAGGCTACCCGAACGTTTGACCGCAAGTTAAACAACTTAAAGGCAATGCTACCAAATACACTCAAATAGTATGTAAATTCTGACCCACTGGGAATGTGATGAAAGATAAAAGCTGAAATAAATAATTCTCTCTACTATTCTCTGACATATTACAATCTTAAAATAAAAGTGGTGATCCTAACTGACCTAAGACAGGGAATTTTTACTAGGATTAAATGTCAGGAATTGTGAAAAACTGAGTTGAATCTATTTGGCTAAGGTGCATGTAAACTTCCGACTTCAATTTGTTATAATAAATGAGAGTGAGAGACAGAGATATCAAGGAGACATATGAAGGTCTGTGTGAGAATGACTTGTTAGGAGAACCATTTTAGTACAGCGGAGAGGAAGAGATGAGAGGGAAGAAGAGGCCAGTGAGAGGACTAAAGAAGAGGAGCGCATTGGCCAAGAGACACCAACAACTAAGAGGGACAAAACTACACAGACAATTCAACATACCGCCTCAACAGATCCATAGATGACGCAATCGCTATTCACTCCACACTGTCCTTTCCCACTGGACAAAAGGAACACTTACGTGAGATTACTGTTCATTGACTGCAGCTACGCGTTCAACACCATAGTGCCCTCTAAGTGCATCACTAAGCTAAGGACCCTGGGAATAAACACCTCCCTCTGCAATTGGATACTGGAGCGTTGACGATCCACCCTCAGGTGGTGAGAGTAGGCAACAACACATCTTCAACGCAGGGGTGCGTGCTTAGCCCCCTCCTGTACTTCCTGTTCACTCACCGAGTCGTGTGCCGCTACGTAGTCAACACCCTCATTAAGTTCGCTGACGACACAACGGTGGTAGGCCTGATCACCGGCGACGAGACAGCCTACAGGGAGGAAGTCAGAGACCTGACAACGATGAGACAGCCTACAGGGAGGAAGTCAGAGACCTGGCAGTGTGGTGCCAGGACAACTACCTCTCCCTCAACGTCAGCAAGACAAAGGAGCTGATCGTGGACTACAGGAAACGGAGGGCCAATCACGCCCCCATTCACGTCGACAGGCTGTAGTGGAGATGGTTGAGACCTTCAAGTTCCTTGGTGTCCACATCACTAACCCAGTCGTGAAGAGGGCACGACAACGCCTCTTCCCCGTCAGGAGACTGAAAAGATTTGGCATGGGCCAAAAGTTCTACAACTGCACCATTGAAAGCATCTTGACTGGCTGCATCACAGCCTTGTATGGCAACTGCTTGGCCTCTGACCGCAAGCCACTAGTGCATACAACCCAGGACACCACTGGGGCCGAGCTCCCTGCCATCCAGGACCTCTACACCAGGCGGTGTCAGAGGAAGGCCCTAAAAATTGTCAAGGACTCCAGCCACCCAAGTCACAGTCTGTTCTCTGCTACCGCACAGCAAACGGTACCAGAGCGACAAATCTGGGACTAAATGGCTTCTGAACAGCTTCTACCCCAAAGCCATAAGACTGATGAAGTGTTATTTAAAATGACTTTCTGCTTCTCACCCCATACCCAATGTACATAGTACTTCAATCAAATCCCCCAACTATCTGATACACCAGTCCACTGACTTGGACCGGTACTCCTTGTATATAGCTTCGTTATTGTTATTTCATTGTGTTTTTATTTTATCCATTTGCAAATGTTCTTACTTTTTAACTGCATTATTGGGGAAAGAGCTCGTAAGTAAGTATTTAACGGTGTAGTATACACTTGATGTATTCACCGCATGTGACAAATACAATTTGATTTGAAAGATGGGAACAGGGTTGGATAAACAGGGATTTAAAGCTGGGATTTGGGGAAATGTGGTCAATTACATTCTTGATATTTAAATATATCTAACTATTCACGTTTTTCATAAGCCAAAATATAAGAATGTTATTCCATTGTTTACAAACAACAAGAATTTAATCAAACAATGCCAACTTCAAAATATACTTTTGTATTGTCTTGCATCTGGAGCACTGTCTATGAACTTGAGAGTGGTCACATTTCCCTAGCCCTATCCCTCAGCTGTATAGCATAACAAATGGTGGGGACACCATTGTGTGCTTTTTAAATCCCAGACTGTAGTTTTAACCGGACAGGGTGAGACCGAGTTAGACAAGCATGGCTTATGGGGACAGGACGTTGACACTGGGGTGGAACAGAAGGGATTACTCTGTGGGGACAGTCACAATGAAGAGGGGTCACTACAGTGGGAACGCACACACACACAGAACAGACACACAACCACACTTTCCAGAGACAAAGAGAGAGAGAGAGACACACACAACCACACTTTCCAGAGACAAAGAGAGAGAGAGACACACACAACCACACTTTCCAGAGACAAAGAGAGAGAGACACACACACAACCACACTTTCCAGAGACAAAGAGAGAGAGAGAGAGACACACAACCACACTTCCCAGAGACAAAGAGAGAGCGAGACAGACAGAGAGCGAGACAGACAGAGAGCGAGACAGACAGAGAGCGAGACAGACAGAGAGCGAGACAGACAGAGAGCGAGACAGAGAGCGACGACAGAGAGAGAGAACAGAGAGAGAGACAGAGAGAGAAGAGGAGAGAGACACGAGAGAAGAGCAGAGAGAGAGAGAGACAGGGAGAGAGAGACAGAGAGAGAGACAGAGAGGAGACAGAGAGAGAGGCAGAGAGAGAGGCGAGAGAGAGAGCGAGAGAGAGAGCGAGAGAGGCAGAGAGAGAAGCGAGAGAGAGAGCGAGAGAGAGAGAGCGAGAGAGAGGCGAGAGAGAGAGCGAGAGAGAGAGCGAGAGAGAGACGAGGAGAGAGAGCGAGAGAGAGCGAGAGAGAGCGAGAGGAGCGAGAGAGAGCGAGAGAGAGCGAGAGAGAGCGAGAGAGACGAGAGGAGCGACGAGAGACAGAGAGAGCGACAGAGACGAGAGAGCGACAGAGACAGAGAGAGCGACAGAGACAGAGAGAGCGACAGAGACAGAGAGCGACAGAGAAGCGAGAGCGACAGAGAGAGCGAGAGCGAGAGAGAGCGAGAGCGACAGAGACAGAGACAGAGAGAGCGAGAGCGACAGAGACAGAGAGAGCGAGAGCGACAGAGACAGAGGAGCGACAGAACAGAGAGAGCGACAGAGAGCAGAGAGAGCGCAGAGACAGAGAGAGCGACAGAGACAGAGAGGGACAGAGACAGAGAGAGCGACAGAGACAGAGAGAGCGACAGAGACAGAGAGAGCGACAGAGACGCGAGAGCGAGCAGAGACAGAGGAGAGCGACAGAGACAGAGAGAGCGATCAGAGACAGAGAGAGCGACAGAGACAGAGAGAGCGAGACAGAGAGAGCGAGACAGAGAGAGAGAAGAGAGAGAGACAGAGAGAGAGACAGAGAGAGAGACAAAGAGAGAGAGACAGAGAGAGAGACAGAGAGAGCGAGTGCTTTGGCAATGTTAACACATGTTTTCCCATGCCAATAAAGCCCTTGAATTGAATTGAATTGAGAGACAGAGAGAGAGACAGAGAGGCAGAGACAGAGAGAGCGACAGAGACAGAGAGAGCGAGACAGAGAGAGCGAGACAGAGAGAGCGAGACAGAGAGAGCGAGACAGAGAGAGCGAGACAGAGAGAGACGAGACGAGAGAGCGAGCAGAGGAGAGAGACAGAGGGAGAGACAGAGAGAACGAGTGCTTTGGCAAATGTTAACACATGTTTCCCATGCCAATAAGCCCCTTGAATTGAATTGAATTGAGAGACACAGAGAGAGAGACAGAGAGAGAGAGAGGAGACGAGGCGAGCGAGAGAGCGAGGGTTTGAGAGCTTGGTCAGCAGATGAAGAGAACACACGGCTTGAAATGTGATGAGGCAGGATCTGTTGGTACACGTCCCTCTGGAAATATCATTATCTCACACACACACAGTAACATTTCATTTGATAATAGAAGATTGGAGGAGGATTGGTCTTTACGTTAACACAAGCAGGCAGTGTGTGTGTTACCTGAGGCCACTCCCCTCCAGCGTGGGCTTGCGTTTGATCTCCTCAACTGTGCTCCTACGAGAATCCTGGTCGACCGCGAACACAACACTGGTCTTATGAACTTTATCAGAGCTGGTGGGGCAGGGAGAAGAGAGACAAAAGAGGCAGGGAGAAAGAGAGACAAAGAGGCAGGGAGAAAGAGAGACACAGGGGCAGGGGGGAGAGACAGAAGGGGCAGGGAGAAAGAGAGACAAAGGGGCAGGGAGAAAGAGAGACAAAAGAGGCGGGAGAACGAGAGGACAAAAGAGCAGGGAGAAGAGAGACACAAGGGGCAGGGGGGAAGAGACAGAAGGGGCAGCGGAAAAGAGAGACAAAAGGGGCAGGGAGAAAGAGAGACAAAAGCGCAGGGAGAAAGCAGACAACAAGGGGCAGGGGGAGAGACACGAAGGGACGGGGGAGAGACAGAGAGGGGCAGGGAGAAAGAGAGACACAAAGGGAGGGGGGAGAGACAGAGGGGCAGGGAGAAAGAGAGACAAAAGGGGCAGGGAGAAAGAGAGACAAAGGGGCAGGGGAAAAGAGAGACAAAAGGGGCAGGGGGAGAGACAAGGGAGAAACAGAAGGGGCAGGGGGGAGAGACAGAAGGGGCAGGGGGGAGAGGACAGAAGGGGGAGGAAGAGAAGAGTAGGGAGAGAAGGGGGATGTGGGGGAGGGGGAAAGAAGGGGAGTAAGTGAGAGACGGATAAGAGAGGGAGGGAAATAGAGAGATGACAGAGAGATTTATAGAGTGATTAGCACAGCATTATGACTAATAATAAGAATGTTATGAGATAACCAGAATATGCTAATCTTCACCCTGGTCTCACACTCTTACCCATTCCCCCCCCCTTTCATGGGGTTCATGTATTGTCTGACGCGCGAGCAATCGTGCCAATTCTGTTCTTGGAGTCGGAGTCAAGTAACAAGTAGCAGTAAGTATTCAATTCATTATCCAGTCCATAAGTAATCGGTTCTCATACGGGTGGTTAAATTTAGATGGACGTACAGAAGAATGTTAATGTCGACTTGACCTCTTATACTTCTCACCAGAGAGAGATGAAATGGAAGGCTACAGTAAAACACACGCCTTCCCCTAGACGTGAGTCGACTCCAAAAAGCCCGTGACAACAATGAGGTAACGAGACTTGGCATGTCGAATACTGTTCTTTCTCATTGTGAGTACGAGGATTGGAAGTGTGGAATCTAGTGTCTGAAGGGATAGACGAGTGATGTTAATTTGGTAATGATGTATTGAGCCTTCTCATTTTCTGACGTGTCTTACTTAACCTTGGCAACGTGCCCCACGTATCAGGGCATCAGTTTCTTCTTATCGTGTCTGGCAATCAGGCCGGTGAGAATTCTGAGACACAGGCCGACCTCCAGATACATGTCGTCGTGATGGGATAAGGGTAGTCGAGATACAGGTGAATCGGTGAGGTAGTGAGCAGACTGAACGCAGTGGACAGGGAGGGGGTAGAGAGGGTGGTGAATGGGACCAGAGAGCTGCGAGGGGTCGGTGCTTACCGGGTTCCAATCTTTTCATCCGTTAACTCTCATAACATTCTTATTATTCCATGGAAATCAGTCATAATGTCTGTCGCCATATCACTGATAACTAACATGGATCATCGTCTCGTCATGATCTCTAATTTTAACCCGTCCCTCTCTTATCCGTCCTCTCACAAGGCTGCTACCCCTTTCTTCCCGCTTACCCCACACATCCCTTCTCGATCCTGTATAGACTCGCTTGTCTACTCGCTCACGCACCGTTTGTACTCACGCACGCAACGCACGCAGCATAGACAGAGACTACGAGAGAGAGAGCATGGAGAGCACAGGGTGAGGTGTGTGTCTGTTTAATTGCTATTTACACAGGTAAGTCAATTAAAGATTTGCTCTGGAACTTTGGCAACTTCTATGTATTTGTTGTGAACCCCCTACTTTGGGCTGGATGCATCAATGAGCTTCAGCCCCTCCTCACACTTTTTGAAGTGACAACACAGCAGAGGGTGAACACACAGAGAGGTGAACACACAGCAGAGAGAGCAATGATGTGGTTCACATATCTGTACATGTGACGTAGTACTTCATTTTCAGGGACCACTTTTGGCTAGTGAGCGTTACTTTCAGAACTACTGGCTAAAAGTACACACATTTACAGGGGAATCTCTTTAAGATGAAATCGGCCTGTCGCGTGTGTGTTTGCCCTGACACAATGAGACAATATATCCCGGCCAATTTATCTTTCACCACAGCTTCCAACGAAGAGCGGTGGTGATCGTCATTATCAGGTGTTATCATCTCATGTATCATATATCTTAACTAATATAATTTTTAATTTTTAATCTACCTAACTATATATATCATGATACTCTTACCTATATATCTTATATTATATTATCATACTATTATTTACTATATATTTTACTACTTCATACATGCTACTCGTATCTTCACTCACTTGTTGTCATCTTTCCTATGCCGTTCGTGTCCCATCGCTCACCCTATATATTTAACGTGTATGCATTACTATTACGATTACTCATCCTTTACACTTGTGCTGTATAAAAGTAGTTGTTGCTGGATTACAAACTTACTTGTAGATATTACTGGCAGGGTCGAACTCAGAAGCCACTAAGCATGTTGACCTACCTCGCTATTAGATCATCTGCATTTTCTGACCAATAAAATGTGATTTGATTTGGATTTGATCTATAATTCTCTCTCTCTCCTTCCACATTGTAGTCTTCACACATCTCCTCACCAGGTTCTCGGGTCTCCACGGCCAGTTCAGATCGTACCCAAGAGCGAGGCCACGAAGGCAATATGGGCCAGGGCAGCAACATGAGAACACTGCAAAAAAGAGCCGTTACTCTTGGACAATCAGTTCAACAGTCATCACACGATCTTGAGAAGGGGGGGATGTCGGAGAGGAGAGAGTAACAAATCAAAATGGTGATGCATTTCATTCATTCAAACACAGAGGGAGATTGGGTGACAGAGGTAAAATTTCATTTCAGCAGTACGTGGAAAGAATCTCTTTGCTGTGAAGTTAAGATTGACAAATAAGGTTGCAAGATCTTGTCTCTTA
>NC_036870.1:19090326-19163200 GCF_002910315.2 Salvelinus sp. IW2-2015
GTGGGATAGAGCGAGCACGAGCACGCCAACGACACGGGGGGAGGAGACGACCAGCAGACAGAACGAGACGGCGCGACACGGACAGAGAGAGGCGACGAGACGAGGAGCGGACAGACGACAGCAGAGAGCGAACAGGGCGGACAGCACGGACGCGCGCACGGACGCGAGAGAGCGACAGAGACAGAGAGAGCGACAGAGACAGAGAGAGCGACAACAGAGACGAGCGACAGAGACGCAGAGCAGACAGAGACAGAGAGAGCGCGAGAGGCGGCGAGAGAGACAGACGACAGAGCGAGACAGAGAGACAGAGAGGAGAGCCGACAGAGACAGAGAGAGCGAGACAGAGAGAGCGAGAACAGAGAGAGACCTACAGAGAGAGAAGAGACAGAGAGAGAGACAGAGAGAGAGACAACGAGAGAGAGACAGAGAAGAGGACACAGAGAGAGAGACAGAGAGTGGACTTTGGGCATGTTAACACATGTTTCCCATGGCCAATAAGCCCTTGAATTGAATTGAATTGAGAGACAGAGAGAGAGACAGAGAGAGCGACAGAGACAGAGAGAGCGACAGAGACAGAGAGAGCGAGACAGAGAGAGCGAGACAGAGAGAGCGAGACGAGAGAGCGAGACGAGAGAGCGAGACAGAGAGAGCAGAGAGAGAGCGAGTCAGAAGAGGAAAGACAGAGAGAGAAGACAGAGAGAACGAGTGTTTGGCAATGTTAACACATGTTTCCCATGCCAATAAGCCCCTTGAATTGAATTGAATTGAGAGACAGAGAGAGAGGACAGAGAGGCGAGAGAGAGACGGCGAGCGAGAGAGCGAGGGTTTGAGAGCTTGGTCAGCATAAAGAAGAACACATACCAGGCTTGAATGTGATGAGGCAGGATCTGCTGGTACACGTCCCCTCTGGAAATATCATCTATCTCACACACACACAGTTACATTTCCATTTGATATATAGAAGATTGAGGAGGATTGGTCTTTAACGTTAACACAAGCAGGCAGTGTGTGTGTTACCTGAGGCCACTCCCCTCCAGCGTGGGCTTGCGTTTGATCTCTCCTGGTCTTCCTACGAGAATCCTGGTCCGACGCGGACCAACACTGGTCTTATGAACTTTATCAGAGCTGGTGGGCAGGGAGAAGAGATGCAACAAAAGAGGCGGGAGAATGAGAGACACAGAGGCAGGGAGAAAGAGAGACACAGGGGCAGGGGGGAGAGACAGAAGGGGCAGGAGAAAGAGAGACAAAGGGCAGGGAGAAAGAGAGCAGGGAGAAGAGGCAGGAGGCGGGGAGCCGAGGGGGGAAGAGACAGCAAGGGGCAGGGGAGAAAGAGAGACAAAAGGGGCAGCGGAGAAAGAGAGACAAAAGAGGCAGGGAGAAAGAGAGCACGGGGCCAGGGGCGAGGGCGGGGGAGAGACAGAGAGGCAGGGAGAAAGAGAGACAAAAGGGGCAGGGGGAGAGACGAAAGGGGCAGGGAGAAAGAGAGACAAAAGGGGCAGGGAGAAAGAGAGACAAAGGGGCAGGGAGAAAGAGAGACAAAGGGGCAGGGGGGAGAGAAACAAGGGGCAGGGGGGAGAGACAGAAGGGGCAGGGGGGAGAGGACAGAAGGGGGCAGGGGGGAGAGAACAGAAGGGGAGGAAGAAGAAAGAGTAGGGAGAGAAGGGGATGTGGGGGAAGGGGGAAAGAAGGGGAGTAGTGAGAGACGGATAAGAGAGGGAGGGAAATAGAGAGATGACAGAGAGATTATAGAGTGATTAGCACAGCATTATGACTAATAATAAGAATGTTATGAGATAACCAGAATATGCTAATCATTAACACCTGGTCTCACCACCTCTACCCCTCCCCCCTTCATGTTCAGTCTGATAACCTCACATCAGTCAGTATCTATCAGAAGACTGGTTCTCACCGGCCCTGATGGAGACAGAAAGAAATGAGGAAGACTATACTACCAGAGAGAGAGAAAATGAAGGCTACAGTACACACTTCCCTAGACAGTGAGTCAGACCAAAAAAGCCTGACAAATGAGGAAGAGACAGAGAGAAAGCGAGAGAGAAGAAGAGAAATAGGTGAGGTAGACAATGGTATTTAATGAAGATGATGAGGATTACTACTCACTGCCCCAGACAGGGATGTTCTTGCTCTCGGACTTCATGACGATAGAGGCCATGGTCATGGTGATGGGGATGGCGTCGAAGTAGGACGAGTGAGGGGCCAGGGTGAGGATGGGCGCCTGCGAGGGCGGGGCCGGTTCCCCTTTCACCGTCACCCAATGGAAACCTCCACAGAACCACATGGCTCGCATGATCACCCTCAGGGCTATGTCACAGATCCTGTAGGAGAGAGAGACAGAGAGAGAGCAAGAGAGAGAGAGCAAGAGTGAGAGACAGGGTGAGGGTGTGTCTGTTTAATTGCTATTTACACAGGTAAGTCAATTAAAGATTTGCTCTGGAACTTTGGCAACTTCTATGTATTTTTGTAAACCTCCTACTTTGGGCTGGATGCATCAATGAGCTTCAGCCCCCTCACCATTTGAGTGACAACACAGCAGAGGTGAACACACAGCAGAGGTGAACACACAGCAGAGAGAGCAATGATGTGGTTCACATATCTGTACATGTGACGTAGTACTTCATTTTCAGGGACCACTTTTGGCTAGTGAGCGTTACTTTCAGAACTACTGGCTAAAAAGTACACACAATTACAGGAGAATCTCTTTAAGAATGCAAATACGGCCTGTCGCGTGTGTGTTTGCCCTGACACAATGACGACAATATCCAAACCTTCCACAAGAGGTGGTGATGTCATTATCAGGTGTCATTCATTATATATATATATATATATATATATATATATATATATATATATATATATATATATATATATATATATATATATATATATACTGTACTCTATACCATCTACTGCATCTTGCCTATGCCGTTCGGCCATCGCTCATCCATATATTTATATGTACATATTCTTACTCATTCCTTTACACTTGTGTGTATAAAGTAGTTGTTGTGATTACAAGATTACTTGTTAGATATTACTGCATGGTCGGAACTAGAAGCACAAGCATTTCGCTACACTCGCATTAACATCTGCATCTGACCAATAAAATGTGATTTGATTTGGATTTGATATATAATTCTCTCTCTCTCTCACACACACACCTCCTCCACCAGGTCTCGGTCTCCACGGCCAGTTCAGATCGTCCCAGAGAGGCAGCGAAGGCAAAGGGCCAGGCCAGCAACATGAGGAACACTGCAAAAAACAGCCGTACTGGGAACACAGTCACAGTCATCACACCGATCTGAGAAGGGGGGGAGCGGAGAGAGAGAGTAACAAAATCAAATGGTGATGCATTCATTCATTCAAACACAGAGGGAGAGGGTGACAGAGGTACAAATTATCATTTCATCAGGGAAAGAATCTCTTTCTGTGAAGTTAGATTGACCCAAAAAGAACTGCTCTATTAAAGAAGACTCAGGCTTGCCTCTAACAATCCAGCAATGACAGACATACAGCTAGTCATCCCTCCTAGCTTTCTCCTTGTTTACTCTATGCTCCTTATGTAAGCATGATCACAACAGCTCATACAGAAATGATAGATTTTTTTTTTTTTAACTATCCAATGTGATTTCAGGTTTAAATAAAAATAAAACAGTTAATTTAGTATCAAGTTAATTTATGCTTACATCATTAAGGTCAAAGCAGATAACTATTGACATGTCACGCCCTTAGAAGGAATATGGTTGTATGTCATGCCATCACTCCAAATAACAGGGTCACAATGTCAAGCCCCACACTGTCATTTCAGATCCCACCACCCCCCTCCTCTATTCCTCTATCCATCATCTGGAGACCTCTTATCCCTCTTCTGTCTGTTACAGTAGGGTGTTGTTGTTCTCAATACTGCACATGTTTCTCTCTCTATTGCTTTCTCTATAAATATATCTTTCCCCCTCTCTCTCTATCCCCCTCTCTCTGCCTGCCTACATTACAATGTGGTCCTTTCCTTTCCCAGGGGACTCGTATTCCTTCTCTTCTCCTCCCTCGCTCTGCTTTAATCCCTCTCCCCCTCTCTGTGTGAGCCCCAGGTGCAGACAGCATGGCCAGATAAACACTAATAGGGCTGGTTTATGACCCCCCCTTCCCCAAAACACCTAACGACCCATCCTGACCACCACCACCCCCTTCTGGAAATGGACTCATCCAAACAGCATACTAACAAACATTAGAAGCCATTCTTCTGAGGTTGTAACTCAATTACCAGAATTATGACTATCCGTCCCTCCTGTGGAATCAGTGTTTCCCTTATATTAATTTGGCAGCGGAGTATCGTTCCCTCTACTAAAAAAAAATGATACATTGTTACAAGTTGCATATCTTCCTCAGATGCTCATCAGATCGTCCGGGAAACCTCCAAGGTCACTAGCTAGCCATCTTGTGATCCTGGAAGTATAGCAAACCCTATAGATGGTGATGTAATAACTGTTAGCTAAGATACACTAGCAAAATCATTTTGGGGGTTAATATAGAATTGGCTGGTGATGTCATTGAGATCAGGAGATAAAATTAAAACTGTCCTCGATTTTCAGATGAGTTTCAAAATGTTTCAAAATGAAGATAATTTCAACCTCTACCTATCTGGACATGCACATCCTGGTTGATCACAACAATACATTTTACAATAAACAACCAATAAGCCATTTGTTAAAAAACAAGACTTACCTTTTACTGAAGCTTTGGCTGTTATGTAATTGATCCATGACAACCTTATGACAATCCTTTCAGAGGTACTGGAAAATGTCCTCATTCACATTGTCCAAAATGTCTAATGTATGGACGTTTTGCCTACTCATAAATTGATTTCTGGGAAAGATGCGCAAGTCTTCTGTACAGCACCTATGCATATTCAGTTTCTACAGTCTTTCAGCTTTCCAACAAGGTATGACTTGTCATATTAGGTTGAAGTATCACGACTCTGCACGTATGCGTGTCCATCACTGTGCAGGGACTCTGCACGTACGCGTGTCCATCACTATGCAGGGACTCTGCACGTACGCGTGCCCATCACTATGCAGGGACTCCTGCACCCGTATGGGCGTCCATCACTATGCAGGGGACTCTGCACGTACACGGCGTCCATCACTATGCAGGGACTCTGCAGCGTACCCGTGTCCATCACTATGCAGGGACTGCCTGCAGTACCCGTGTCCATCACTATGCGAGGCTCTGCACGTACGCGTGCCCATCACTATGCAGGGACTTCGCACCGTTAATGCGCGTCCATCACTATCAGGGACTCTGCACGTACGCGCGTTCCATCACTATGCAGGGATCAATGCACGTACCCCGTGTCGTCATCACTATGCAGGGACTCTGCACGTTGCGCGTCCATCACTATCCCGGGACTCTGCACGTAATCACTATGCAGGGCCTCTGCACGTATGGGTGCACCATCACTATGCAGGGACTCTGCACGTATGCATGCCATCAACCACCAAAATGCATGGACCCCAACAAAACATGGCTAGTTGCTGTTCAGCAGGTGTCCTGGTTTTGTGGAAGACTCATTCGAGCAAGCAAGGGAGCCTTATTGCTGTTGGACATTACTTGAAAGTCACAAATGTGATATTTGTCATTGATTATTGATTTTATATTGTTATAGCCAGAATATGTAGTTCATTGTTATGCTAGTTACAAAGTGCAACATGTGTACAGTTTTCATAGAACGCCATCGTAGCTAGTAGCTTTCATACGCACTAAAATATATACACACAATAAATATACAAATATATATTTTTTATTTTTTATTAAATATATAGATTTATATATCTGTATATACAGTTGAAGTCGGAAGTTTCTACACCCTTGGCCAAATACATTTAACTCAGTTTTTCACAATTCTGACATTTAATCCTAGTAGAAATTCCCTGTCTTAGGTCATTAGGATAGCCATTTTATTTTAAGAATGTGAAATGTCGGAATAATTGCTCTTCTTTCATCACATTCCCAGTGGGTCAGAAGTTTACATACACTCAATTAGTATTTGGTAGCATTGTTTTAATTGCTTAATTTGGGTCAAATGTTTTGGGTAGCTTCCACAAGCTTCCCACAATAAGTTGGATGAATTGGCCCATTCCTCCTGACAGGGCTGGGTGTAACTGAGTCAGGTTTGTAGGCCTCTTGCTCGCACACGCTTTTTCAGTTCTGCCCACAAAATTGTCTATGAAATTAAGGTCAAGGCTTTGCGATGGCCACTACATACCTTGACTTTGTTGTCCTTAAGCCATTTTGCCACAACTTTGGAAGTATGCTTGGGTCTTGTCCATTTGGAAGACCCATTTGCGACACGCTTTAATTTCATGACTGATGTCTTGAGATGTTGCTTCAATATATCCACATCATTTTCCTCCCTCATGATGCCATCTATTTTGTAAGCGCACCATTCCCTCCTGCAGCAAAGCACCCACACAACATGATGCTGACACCCCCCGTGCTTCACGGTTGGGATGGTGTTCTTCAGCTTGAAGCCTCCCCTGTTTCCTCAAAACATAACGATGGTCATTGTGGCCAAACAGTTCTATTTTTTGTTTCATCAGACCAGAGGAATTCTCAAAAAGTATGATCTTTGTCTCCATTGTGCAGTTTGCAAACCGTAGTCTGGCTTATTTATGGCGGTTTTGGAGCAGTGGCTTCTTCCTTGCTGAGTGGCCTTTCAGGTTATGTCGATATAGGACTCGTTTTACTGTGGATATAGTACTTTTGTACCCTGTTTCTCCAGCATCTTCACAAGGTCCTTTGCTGTTGTTTCTGGGATGATTGAACTTCTCGCACCAAAGTCCGTTCATCTCTAGGAGATAGAACGTGTCTCCTTCCTGAGCGGTATGACGGCTGCGTGGTCCCATGGTGTTTATAGTTGCCTACTATTGTTTGTACAGATGAACGTGGTACCTTCAGGCGTTTGGAAATTGCTCCCAAGGATGAACCAGACTTGTGGAGGTCTACAATTTTTTATCTGAGCTTTTGGCTGATTTCTTTTGACTTTCCCACGATGTCAAACAAAGAGGCACTGAGTTTGAAGGTAGGCCTTGAAATACATCCACAGGTACACCTCAAATTGACTCAAATTATGTCAATTAGCCTATCAGAAGCTTCTAAAGCATTTTCTGGAATTGTCCATGCTGTTTAAAGGCGCAGTCAACTTAATGTATGCAAACTTCTGACCCACTGGAATTGTGATACAGTGAATTATAAGTGAAATAATCTGTCTATAAACAATTGTTGTAAAAATGACTTGTGTCATGCACAAAGAAGATGTCCGAACAGACTTTCCAAAACTATAGTCTGTTAACAAGAAATTTGTGGAGTGGTTGAAAAACAAGTTCTAATGACTCCAACATAAGTGTATGTAAACTTCCGACTTCAACTGTACACACACACACCAAAAAAAGAAACGTCCCTTTTTCAGGACCCTGTCTTTAAAAGATAATTCATAAAAATCCAAATTCATTGTAAAGTTTTTAAGCACTGTTTCCAATGCTTGTTCAATGAACCATAAACAATTAATGAACATGCACCTGTGGAACAGTCATTAAGACACTAACAGCTTACAGACGGTAGGCAATTAAGGTCACAGTTATGAAAACTTAGGACACTAAAGAGGCCTTTCTACTGACTCTGAAAAAACACCAAAAGAAAGATGCCCAGGATCCCTGCTCATCTGCGTGAACGTGTCTTAGACATGCTGCAGATGTGGCCAGGGAAATAAATGTCAATGTCCGTACTGTGAGACGCCTAAGACAGCGCTAAAGGGAGACAGGACGGACAGCTGATCATTCTCGCTGTGGCAGACCACGTGTAACAACACCTGCACAGGATCGGTACATCCAAACATCACACCTACGGGACAGGTACAGGATGGCAACAACAACTGCCCGAGTTACACCAGGAACGCAAAATCCCTCTATCAGTGCGGACTGTGCGCAATAGGCTGAGAGAGACTGGACTGAGAGCTTGTAGGCCTGTTGTCCTCACCAGACATCACCGGCAACAACGTTGCCTATGGGCACAAACCCACCGTCACTGGAACAGACAGGACTGTCAAAAAGTGCTTTTCACTGTCGAGTTGCGGTTTTGTCTCACCAAGGGTGATGGTCGGATTCGTGTTTATCGTAGAAGGAATGAGCGTTAAACCGAGGCCTGTACTCTGGCGCGGGATCGATTTGGAGGTGGAGCGTCCGTCATGGTCTGGGGCGGTATGTCACAGCATCATTGGACTGATCTTATTGTCATTGCATGCAATCTCAACGATGTGCGTTACAGGGAAGACAGCCTGCTCCCTCATGTGGTACCCTTCACTTGGTGGAGGAGTGGGGTAACATCTCACAGCAAGAACTGGCAAGAACTGCAGTCCATGAGGAGGAGATGCACAGCAGTACTTAATGCAGCTGGTGGCCACACCAGATACTGACTGCTACTTTTGATTTTGACCCCACCTTTGTTCAGGGACACATTATTCCACTTCTGTTAGTCACATGTCTGTGGAACTTGTTCAGCTTATATCTCAGTTGTTTAATCTTATCTTCATACAAATATTTACACGTTAAATTTGCTGAAAATAGACGCAGTGAGAGGACGTTTCTTTTTTTGCTGAGATATATATATATCCACACACACAAAATATGTGGACACCCCTTCAAAGTAGTGGATTCAGCTATTTCTACCACACCCATTGCTGACAGGTGTATAAAAATCAAGCACACAGCCATACAATCGCCATAGACTAATATTGGCAGTAGAATGGTCTTACTGAAGAGCTCAGTGACTTTCAACATGGCACCGTCATAGGATGCCATCTTTCCAACTAGTCAGTTTATAAAGTTTCTGCCCTGCTAAACAGGACCGCCAAGTGCTGAAGTGCGTAACGTGGAAAAATCATCTGTCCTCACTTACAAAACTCACAAACTGCCTCTGGAAGCAACGTCAGCACAATAACTGTTTGTCGGGAGCTTAAAGAAATGGGTTTCCATGGCCGATTAGCCACACACAAGCCTAAGATCACCATGTGTAATACCAAGTAGCGGCTGGAGTGGTGTAAAGCTCGCCGCCATTGGACTCTGGAGCAGTGGAAACGCGTTCTCTGGGAGTGATGAATCACGCTTCATAATCTGGGTTTGGCAAATTGCAGGAGAGCGCTACCTGCACCAATGCATAGTGCCAACTGTGAAGTTTGGTGGAGGAGGAAAAATGGTCTGGGGCTGTTTTTCCATGGTTTGGTCTGGTGGGGGGCGGGGGCTGAGAATGATTTCCGTCTGTAATAAAGCCGTTTTGCAGGGGAAAACTAATTTTGATTGGCTGGGCATGGACTACACGAATCCTACCTTTGAAGCACATCTTATGAGTAGCAGACCATTTTCCTTTCTTCCTGGGCCAATGAAATTTGCCTAGACCTACTGTCAAGTTACCAGGTTGTTAGCTAGCTAGGTAAGATGACTGAACAACGTTGTTTGTTATCAAACCAATAATTATCAAACCAGGATTAGTTTAAAAACAGCCCTCAACATGGTTTGTGAAATTATATAAAATGCGTGCGAATCCTGACAGGGGGAAAAATAATTGTAAAAAATGTAAAAAGCAACTCTGGCAATATGAGTCATATTGTTTGAACCATTTGGGTTAGAGACAAGCCCTTTTCTTCGCTGTAAAGCTCCAAGCATGTTACTTATATTCCCTTTGCCTGTTTTCAGAATTTCTAACAGGTTTGTGTTTTGGGAGATGGATTTGCCTGACCTGTGCATTGACACATGTCATGTCTCTGACTTATCATTAAAAGTGAAGACTTATATTATCCAATCAATACTCTGGCCATGATTGGCTGAGATAATGAGTGGGCTGGACATGCCGAGAGATGAGCTTGTATTGGTCTGCCATATAGCACGTGTCTGTGTATTGGAGCTGGTCAGTATGTCTAGGTAACGTGTCAAACGCAGCTTCTTTTTTTATGTATGTATTGCTTGGTAAAACTGCATAAACCTAATGTCAAGTTAAAGTGTACTGGTAGCTAGCTAACGTTAGCTGGCTGGCTCGCTAGCTAACGTTATGTGTATGATCTTATTCTTCGTATCTCAGACACATTTGCTTGACTAGTTATATTCATAGAACTTGGTTGGTTAGCTACCTGCAGGTTCATGCAGGGTAGTAACGTCATGAGTTGTGATTATGATCCATTGTTTAGCTAGCTAGCTACATGTCTTAACAAAAGACTCCACTCCAAGTATTTTCATTTCAAGTTATTGTACTGTTAGCTAGCTAGCTAACGTTAGCTGGTTGGCTCGCTAACTAATGTTACATCATGCGTTGGGATTCATTGTTTACCTAGCTAGCTATATTTCTTAACAAAAGACTCATCTTAGTGTGCCAGAGTGCAGAATAACTGATTAATTTTTGAACGCTCAACACTCCGGTTGAATATGTCCGGTGTCAGTAAACATCGGCAACAAAGCGTAATTTATTTGTTCCCAGCAGCACTGTTACGGTCACCAACGCTCTGGATAACATGAATACTACCTAAACAGCTCTGCTAGAGGGAGTAAAATGGTCAGAGTGGGGTGTTCTCTTATTACATGTCTGGAAGTAGCTAGCCAATGTTAGCTTGGGTGCTTGACTAGTGAGGTCAGAGCTTTCGGAACAACCCTACTTATTGGCCAGAGCATCCAGTGTGTGCTCTGAACACGAAACGCTCTGAATTTACTAACGGACAATCTAACAGCACAGTTGCAGTCACCAACGCTCTGGATGACAAAGCAGCCTAACCAGCTCTGCTAGGGCGAATGATGTTCAGTGAGCTGTTCTCTCTCTTTTAGATGTCTGCAAGTAGCTGGCAAGTTAGTACAGAACTCACAGATCAACCCTTAAAGAGATGGGTGAGGCTAAGGCTTAAGAGGGTGTGAACAACGCTGAATGATTGTAGACAAAGAAGGGCTCTCCAATAGTAGTGCCAAAACATTGAAAGGACGGTTTTCTCAAAAGTGAGTTCACAAGTTGATCAACATTCAAAGCATAATTACTTTCCCATTGTTTCCTCAGATGCAGTGTATGATACACCATTTTGTAGCTCTGAGTCTCTACTTTTATCCAATGTAAAAAAATTAAAAAAAGATTAAAATGTTGCATATTTGAAGAGGTTTTTGACCATACAGGGACCTAATCTCAAACACTTAAGAAAACATGCTAAATATGTCTATAATAAAAAAAAATGATTTTATTTGGTTTTTGTGATGGCGCCGGAGGGGAATGCTGCTGTCTTATTGGCTCTTAACCAACCATGCTATTTTGTTAGTTTTTTTGCGTTGTTCCCAACTTGTTTTGTACATAATGTTGCTGCTACAGTCTCTTATGACCAAAAAGAGCTTCTGGACATCAGAACTACGATTGCTCACCTCGAACTGAACGAAGAGTTCTTCTTCAATGAGTCGGACGGGAGGGATATACTACAGACCCCCGATAAGGCCCAGATCCCTGGCATTCACTGGAGAAGGAAACTGAGATTACGCAGAAAGAGATCAGGGTGCCTTGTGAGGATCAGGTGACAAGTGGCTAATCTGCCCTTGCCTTCCGTCCTGCTAGTTAACGTTCAATCCCTGGAAAATAAAATGGGACGAACTGAAAGCACGTTTATCCAAAAATCTAAATCTAGAATCGGCTTCCTATTCGCAACAAAGCCTCCTTCACTCATGCTGCCAAACATACCCTCGTAAAACTGACCATCCTACCGATCCTCAACTTCGGCGATGTCATTTACAAAATAGCCTCCAACACTCCTCAGCAAACTGGATGCAGTCTATCAGTGCCATCCGTTGTCACCAAAGCCCCATATACCACCCACCACTGCGACCTGTACGCTCTCGTTGGCTGGCCCTCGCTTCCTACTTGTCACCAAACCCCCTGACTCCAGGTCATCTACAAGTCTCTGCTAGGTAAAGACCCGTGTTATCTCAGCTCGCTGGTCACCATAGCAGAACCCACCCGTAGCACGCGCTCCAGCAGTTATATCTCACTAGTCACCCCCAAAGCCAATTCCTCCTTTGGCCGCCTTTCCTTCCAGTTCTCTGCTGCCAATGACTGGAACAAACTGCAAAAATCACTGAAGCTGGAGACTCATATCTCCCTCACTAGCTTAGAGCACCAGCTGTCAGAGCAGCTCACAGATCACTGCACCTGTACATAGCCCATCCAACTACCTCATCCCCATACTGTATTTATCTTGCTCCTTTGCACCCCAGTATCTCTACTTGCACATTCATCTTCTGCACATCCATCACTCCAGTATCTAATTGGTATATTGTAATTACTTCACCACCATGGCCTATTTATTGCCTTACCGCCCTTATCTTACCTCATTTGCACACACTGTATATAGATTTTCTTCAACTGTATTATTGACTATGTCATGTTTATTCCATGTGTAACTCTGTGTTTTTGTATGTGTCAAACTGCTTTGCTTTATTCTTGGCCAGGTCGCAGTTGTAAATGAGAACTTGTTCTCAACTAGCCTACCTGGTTAAATAAATGAAATAAAAATAAACATACCCTAACCAGAAATCATGCATTACAGGCCACATTCACACTGAGCTAAAGGGTAGAGCTGCCGCTTTTAAGGAGCGGGACTCTAACCCGGCAGCTTATAAGAAATCCTGCTATATTCGCCGACAAACCATCAGCTATTGTCCGGTTGAAATATTATTGATTATTTAGGCTAAAAACAACCTGAGGATTGATTATAAACATTGTTTGACATGTTTCTACAAACTTTACGGATCCTATTTGGAATTTGGACCAACTGGCAAGTGTCTTCACTGACATTTTCAGCCTCTCCCTGTCGGAGTCTGTAATACCAACATATTTCAAGCAGACCACCATAGTCTCTGTGCCCAAGAACACCAAGGTAACCTGCCTAAATGACTACCGACCCATAGCACTCACGTCTGCAGCCATGAAGTGCATTGAAAGGTTGGTCATGGCTCACATCAACACCATTATCCCAGAAACCCTAGACCCACTCCAATTTGCATACCGCCCCAACAGAACTACAGATGATGCAATCTCTATTGTACTCCACACTCTCTTTCCCACCTGGACAAAAGGAACACCTACATGAGAACTCATTGACTACAGCTCAGCATTCATCACCATAGTGCCCTCAAAGCTCATCCCTAAGCAAAGGACCCTGGGATTAAACACCTCCCTCTGCAACTGGATCCTGGACTTCCTGACCGGCCGCCCCCAGGTGGTAAGGGTAGGTAACAACACATTGTCACACTGATCCTCAACACGGGGGCCCCTCGGGGGTGCGTGCTCAGTCCCCTCCTGTACTCCGTGTTCACTCATGACTGCACTGGCAGGCACGACTCAAACACCATCATTAAGTTTGCTGATGACAACAATGGTAGGCCTGATCACCGACAACGATGAGACCTCCATATAGGCTGAGGTCAGAGACCTGACTGTGTGGTGCAAGGACAACAACCTCTCCCTCAACATGATCAAGACAAAGGAGATGATTGTGGACTACAGGAAAAGGAGGACTGAGCACACCTCCATTCTCATCGACGGGGCTGTTGTGGAGCAGGTTGAGAGCTTCAAGTTCCTTGATGTCCACAAACTAACATGGTCCAAGCACACCAAGACAGTTGTGAAGAGGGCACGACAAAACCCTTACCCCTTAAGAAGACTGAAAAGATTTGGCACGGGTCCTCAGACCCTCAAAAGGTTTTACAGCTGCCCCATCGAGAGCATCCTGACGGGTTGCATCACTGCCTGGTATGGCAACTGCTCGGCCTCCGACCGCAAGGCACTACAGAGGGTAGTGCGTACGGCCCATCACATGGGTCAAGCTTCCTGCCATCCAGGACCTCTATACCAGGCGGTGTCAGAGGAAGGCCCTAAAAATTGTCAAAGACTCCAGCCACCCTAGTCATAGCTACTGCACAGCAGCTACTGCACACAGCGGTACCGGAGCGCCACGTCTAGGTCCAAGAGGCTCCTAAATAGCAGCTTCTACCCCCAAGCCATAAGACTCCTGAACAGCTAATCAAATGGCTACCTAGACTAACAAAAAGAATGAGCTGGCGCACACCCAGAGAAAATGATTTAGCCTAGAGGTGCTGACTAACAGCGAATGAACTGTAAGCTACAAATTTAAAAAATTAAGTTGCACTCATATATATTTCACACTATCGTTCAAAAGTTTGGGGTGACTTAGAAATGTCACTGTTTTTGAAAGAAAAGCACATTTTTTGTCCAATAAAATAACATCAAATTGATCAGAAATACAGTGTAGACATTGTTAATGTTGTAATTGACTATTGTAGCTGGAAACGGCTGATTTTTTATGGAATATACATAGGCGTACAGAGGCCCATTATCAGCAACCATCACTCCTGTGTTCCAATGGCACGCTGTGTTCGCTAATCCAAGTTTATCATTTTAAAAGGCTAATTGATCACTAGAAAAGCCTTTTGCAATTACGTTAGCACAGCTGAAAACTGTTGTGCTAATTAAAGGACTTCTTTAGACTAGTTGAGTATATGGAGAATCTGGTGTGTTCTTAAATTCAATGAGGAGTGCCAGAGTGCGCTCGTAAATTTAGAGCTTGTTGTCAGATTGTCCATTTGTAAATTCAGAGGGGTTCACTCTCGGAGCGCACACTGGACACACCGGCCGTGGAGTAGAGGTAATTTGAGCGTTCAGACCTTACAGTGGCAGTCAAGCACCCAAGCTAACGTTGGCTAGCTACTTCCAGACAAATGAGACCACTGACAATTTTACTTGCACTTGCAGAGCTGGTTAGGCAGTTGTCATGTTATCCATAGCGTTGGTGACTAACTGTGATGCTGGCAACAACTTAATTACGCTTTTTTGCTGACGTTTACTAAAAGCAGCCATATTCAACGGGCGTTGAGCGCTCATAAATGCATAAATGCTCTGGTACACTCAGACGAGAGTGCTCTGAAATCGGAGTAGATAGCCAGACTGAATTTATGAAAGCGCCCGAATGTCCATTGAGAATGCACAAGGACTATACCATTTAGCAAAGCTAAGAATGACGGGAATAATCAGGTCAATAAACGTTGGGTAGTTAGATAGCATATAGTTAATATACTGGCAAGTTTGATGTATAAGTAGCCAACTAACGTTAGGTAACTAGCTAACATAACGGTATATACTGCTGTAATGATATGCTATGTGGTTCTTAAGGACAGTGTATCTAACAAATTGTCAGCCAACATAACGTGTAAGGTAACTTATTTGAAAAGTCATTACTTTATTACATTGCTCAACATTTTCTCAACATTTGTCATAATTAGTTAAAGCTATGAATTTGTAGCAGCTAATGGGGATCCTACAAATACAAAACTAACCCTAATGTCAACACACACACAGGCACCTCAAAGAATGCAAAGACTATCATTAGGCAAAATGGCAGACAGAGACGAGTCACTACAATACAGACCCCTCAGCTGTTCAATAAGTTAGTGACATCTTTATTTGGTTCATTGTGACGTTAATTCATATGGGGTGTTTTTGTTGTTTTGTAAACTCCTCTTCAAAACAGGACATCTGGGAGAGAGCGAGAGGCCCGAGGGAGGAATGTGGTTACATGTGTTGGTGTGACAGACACACACATCACCCAGTCATAAGGATCTGTTGTCAGCAGCGTGAAGGGAAGTAGTGTTTATGTTCAGGCAGAGAGAGACGGTTCTTAAATTAACCAGTGTGTGTACATAGAACGGAAAACACCCTGACAC
Organism: Salvelinus sp. IW2-2015; assembly: GCF_002910315.2. Taxonomy (NCBI): domain Eukaryota; kingdom Metazoa; phylum Chordata; class Actinopteri; order Salmoniformes; family Salmonidae; genus Salvelinus; species Salvelinus sp. IW2-2015. The sequence goes on from NC_036870.1 coordinate 19,106,145, forward strand.
CTTCACAGTAACAGCAGGTAGTAGGCTAGTGAGAACAAGACTAAGATAGACACCTGCTACAGTTTACTGACTCAACTAGCAACCTTCACGTCTCTGATGGGCCCAAGTAGCCTCCAGCACCTTTCTGTCCAACTAGCCTAACTATGACCTTGATCTGAGTTTAACAATAATTTAGATTTAATCTTTGACAGAAACATGCAACAAACGATGACAATGCAATTGGATACACTGTCTTCCAAGAAATATATATATATTTTTTTTTAAAGGTCAACGTGCTCATGATACAATTGAATAGAAATGCACATTTCCTGAGGCTTGGCCTAGATCCAGAGACTGAAATAATTAGCACCAGATTCAGAAGCTGAACGCTGTTCCAAAGTCTCAATCCTTTCTGCTCCTTTATCGAGTCATGTTCTGCCCCTTGTCTCTGTGTGCAGTTTGTGTGTGTAAAGCATGCCTCCTGCTGCAGGAGTAAACTTGTTTGCCGTGTTTATCTTCCACTGCTGGCACAAAATGTTCTGTGCCAAAATGGAGGCCAGTTTCCTGACCTTGTAGGGCAGGGCTCTCCAACCCTGTTCCTGGAGATCAACCGTCCTGTAGGTTCACACTAGTGGTCGATTTCAAGTTACAACAAATCGGTAATCAGCCTTTTTGGACGCCGATTACGGCCAATTACATTGCAATCCACGAGGAGACTGCGTGGCAGGCTGACCACCTGTTACACGAGTGCAGCGTCAAAAGGATCTTGTGGCTGTAAGGAGCCAAGGTAAGTTGCTAGCTGGCATTAAAGTTCTCATAAAAAACAATCAATCTTCACATAATCACTAGTTAACTACTGTCGTGTCTTTGCTATCATTAAATTGAAGACTTATAGTTTTTATCAAAGATTCCTGTAATTAGGGATTACGCGATCACTTGAGTAATAAGTTACTATGAACTATGATTCGAGGGCACCAGGGAAAGTTATTAGATTACAAGTTATAATTTCCCAATATAACCTTTCAGATATTTTCATATCTGATCAATAGTCTTCTGATTAATGATTTATTTATTTTTACCTCACGTTAGTCTCATTCCAAACGTCGTAAATTGTTGATTATCTGCACGAAACCCAGTCTTACACTATGAGTCATCCACATCAATTGTCTTAAATCATTTATTTTTACTAACTAATTAATTCACAGAAATGCATAAACAAACAATAAAATTGGTTACATGAAATGGGAGAAATATGCCCTAGTGGCTGAACGGCATGGCGGCTTGTTAGAACAAGGGAAAATGGGGGAAAGATTAGAAGTCACTACAGAGTATACTCTTTATAACAATTGACATGCTAATCCTTACACATGAACGCTCCTCATCTCGACCGAAATTTGCAATCAATATATATATAGTTACGCTCGGTGTGTGTCGTCTTCATCGTTGGAGAGAAGTTAGTTTGTTGGAGATTCGTTGGTCTCTGTCTTGGCTATTGTGGATAGTTCAGAGTGACATTCGTTATAGAATGATGTTTCGGCGGTTGTCTTTCTTCGCGTTCAATGATACCGAATTCCTAGCTGCAGACTAGTAGTCAAATCAAGGACTTGTTCTTGATCGTCTAAGAGTTTAACCACGTGGTATGGTTAAAGATTCAGCAATGTTACTTAACCTTCGTTCTCCTCCTAATGGAGAAAAACCTGGTCTAATGGTAATTTCTCAGAGTTGAGCTTTTTATTCGGATAGCATAGAGGGGCTGTCCTTGGATGTCTGACCCAACTGGCTCAGGGGCGGGTCCTGGGTTTAGTTCAAATCAAACGGGATTTGTATTTTTCTTCATTAAACAGTCCAAAATCATATTACACAATTATCAACAGTATAACTCACTCATTCATTTTATCACAACAAAGATGTAAACCTCATATTGAGGTTATTATATAAACAGCGGTATGGTAATGTAGTCCCACAGTCTCTCATGAGTTTCCCACATGGGGACAAACGGGCATGTTAATAGCTGGACTCCCCACCGATCTTTTATACTTTTGCAGGATATGAAATATGTTCGTACTCAAGTTCTGTGAGGTGGAAGAGAATTCTTAGTCCTGAAAGTTTACCCTCTCTCTTAATACTGTTTGGCATGAGGAGATTCTCAGGAATTTACGACGTCTCTCTGTGATCACCGCATGGTTGTGGTAGGAAAGGGAGAGGCAGGGGAGGGGGATGGGGTTTTGCAATACCCAAGCAGGCAACGTCATGACACTACACATGGTTGATGATATTACTAGGTTACTAGCTTGTCCCGAGTTGACTATAATCAATTGGTGCCTGTTAATTTATCATCGAATCACAGCCTACTTCAACTTCGCCAAACGGGTGATGATTTAACAAAAGCGCATTTGCAGGGAAAAAACAACCGTTTCACAAATGTACCTACCATAAACATCATTAGTTCAAAAGATTCATGTTAGAAGGTAATAATAACTAAGGAAACTGTGTCACTTCTCTTGCGTTCAGTGCAAGCAGAGTCAGGGTATATGCAACAGTTTGGGCCGCTGGCTCGTTGCGAACTGTTTGAGGACCGTAATTAATTTGCCGAATTTTACATAATTATGAAATAACATTGAAGGTTGTGCAATGTAACGCAATATTAGACTTGAGGTTGCCACCTTATTCGATAAAATACGGAACGGTTCTGTATTTCACTGAAAGAATAACATTTGGTTTTCAACGTGATACTTTCCGGACCATATTAATGACCAAAGGCTCGTATTTCTGCGTTTATTATATTATATTAAGACTATGATTTGATATTTGATAGAGCAGTCTGACTGAGCGGTGGTAGGCAGCAACAGGCCGTAAGCATTCATTAAACACAGCACTTTACTGCATTTTGCCAGCAGTTCTTAGCAATGCTTGAAGCACAGCGCTGTTTATGACTTCAAGCCTATCAACTCCGGAGATTTGCCTGGCAATACTAAAGTGCCTATAAGAACATACATAGTCAAAGTATACGATATACAACTGGTATAGAGAGAAATAGTCGTCGCGTCATAATTCCTATAATATCTACAACCTAAACATTCTTAACTGGGAATATTGAACCACCAGCTTTCAGATGTTCTCATGTTCTGAGCTAGGAACTTAAAAAGTAGCTATTTTTGACATGGCACATATTGCACTTTTACTTTCTTCTCCAACACTGTGTTTTTGCATTATTTAAACCAAATTGAACATGTTTCATTATTTATTTGAGACTAAATAGATTTTATTTATGTATTATATTAAGTTCAGATAAAAGTGATCATTATTCATTCAAGTATTGTTGTAATTGTCATTATTACAAATATATATATAAAATTGTCCAAATAATCGGTATCGGCTTTTTTTAGTCCTCACAATCGGACTCGGCGTTGAAAAATCATAAATCGGTCAACCTCTAGTTCACACTCCAGTGTTAATGCTAAATTGTAATTACTTCGCCACTGCGGCCTATTTATTGCCTTACCTCCCTAATCTTACTTCATTTGCAAACACTGTATATAGACTTTTCTATTGTGTTATTGACTGTACGTTTGTTTACTCCATGTGTAACTCTGTGTTGTTGTTTGTGTCACAGTGCTTTGCTTTATCTTGGCCAGGTCGCAGTTGTAAATGAGAGCTTGTTCTCAACTGGCCTACCTGGTTAAATAAAGTTGAAATTAAAACAAACAAACACTCCAACCTAGCACACCCGATTCCAATAATTAGCTGGTTGATAAGCTGAATCCGATTAGTTACAACTGGGGTTGGAGTGAAAACCTACAGGAGGGTAGCGCTCCAGGAACAGGATTGGAGAGCGTTGCTGTAGTGTACAGTATATGGATGAGTGACTGGGACACACCCTGGTCCTGGGGCTGTGTGAGAGCAGAGAGGCCATGAAGCCAGGAACGGGACAAACCACATTTCCTGCACTTCCAGAAAGAACGCCACGCAAACCATAAGTCACACTCATCCGAATACTAACTAGCTACACACAGACTTGGTGCAAGCAAAATAGATCATTTGCTGAATGATGCCGTATGCTACAGCCATTCTGTCCTTTGCAGCATGGTCAGATACTGACAAATGCATGTCCAAGCCGCAAGGCTGTGTGTGAAAGGCTAAACAGAGAGTAAGGGGACAACTGTGTGCATGTGACCATATTGATCTGGTGATTGACTGACCATCACATATTGGCACAGAGTCAATTATTCTTACTACATACACAGAGAGGGGAAGAGAGGGGTAAATTGAGGGAGCATAGAGGGAGCGGTTTCACTGTAATAGTGAAGGTGTAAACTTGGCAGCAGAAAACCTAAACAGTATATTTGACCTCTCAGCTTCCCTAGCAAATCTAAACATTTTAAGCAGACAACCTAAGAAAATTAACAATGACAAAAACAAAAACCTAAGAAAGAAATTGAGAAACCTATCCAGCGAAAAACAGAGACCCAGAAAACTTGAGCCTACGCCTTCACTATGGTGAATCACTAAAACAATACATTACAGAAAAAGAAGGAACAGCACATCAGAAATCAGCTCAATGTAATTGAAGAATCCATAGAATCTAACCACTTCTGGTAAAATTGGAAAACTCTAAACTAACAACAAAGAGTTATCCAAAACGGAGATGTATGGATAAACCACTTCTCCAATCTTTTTGGCTCTATAACAAAGAACAAACAGCAAAAACATATACATGATCAAATACAAATCTTAGAATCAACTATTAAAGACAACAAGAACCCATTGGATTCTCCAATTACAGTGAATGAACTACAGGACAAAATACCACATTTCACCGGGGGGTGAGACAGGGATGCAGCTTAAGCCCCACCCTCTTCAACATGTACATCAAGGAATTGGCGAGGGCACTAGAACAGTGTGCAGCACCCGGCCTCACCCTACTAGAATCTGAAGTCAAACGTCTACTGTTTGCTGATGATCTGGTGCTTCGGTCTCCAACCAAGGAGGGCCAAAAGCAGCACCTAGATCTTCTGCACAGATTCAGTCAGACCTGGGCCCTGACAGTAAACCTCAGTAAGACAAAAATAAAGGTGTTCCAAAAAATGTCCTGTTGCCAGGACCACGAATACAAATTCCATCTATACACCGTTGCCCTAGAGCACACAAAAAACGATACATACCTCGGCCTAAACATCAGCGCCCCAGATATCGTTCACAGCTTTGTGGAAGTTGTGAGAGACAAGGCAAGAAGGGCCTTCTATGCCATCAAAAGGAACATAACATGTGACATACCAATTAGGATCTGGCTAAAAATACTTCAATCAGTTATAGAACCCATTGCCCTTTATGGTTGTGAGGTCTGGGGTCCCGCTCACCAACCAAGAATTCACAAATAATGCATGCAGAACAGATTTATGCAGATTCCCGCTAATTATCTACAAATTCTACCACCACCTAAAAAGGAAGCGATTCCCAAACCTTACATAACTAATCAATCACATACAAAGAAATTAACCTGGAGAAGAGCCCCCTAAGCAAGCCGGTCCTGGGGCTCTGTTCACAAATACAAACAGATCCGACAGAGCCCCAGGACAGCAACACAATTAGACCCAACCAAATCATGAGAAAACAAAAAGATAATTACTTGACACATTGGAAAGAATTTAAAGAAAAACAGAGCAAACTAGAATGCTATTTGGCACTAAACAGAAAGTACAGTGGCAGAATACCTGACCACTGTGACTGACCCAAGGAAATCTTTGACTATGTACAGACTCAGTGAGCATAGCCTTGCTATTGAGAAAGGCCGCAGAAATGAAGACATGGCTCTCAAGAGAAGACAGGCTATGTGCAAACTGAGCTGCACTTCCTAACCTCCTGTCAAATGTATGATCAGAGAAACATATTTGCCTCAGATAAAAACAGACCCACAAAGAATTCCAAAACAAATCCCATTTTGATAACCTCCCATATCTATCTGAGATATCTACTGCATCCCTCATCCTCCACATACAACACCGTTCTGCCAGTCACATTCTGTTAAAGGTCCCCAAAGCACACACATCCCTGGGCCGCTCCTCTTTTCAGTTCGCTGCAGCTAGCGACTGGAACGAGCTACAACAAACACTCAAACTGGACAGTTTTATCTCAATCTCTTGATTCAAAGACTCAATCATGGACACGCTGACAGTTGTGGCTGCTTTGTGTGATGTATTGTTGTCTCTACCTTCTTGCCCTTTGTGCTGTTGTCTGTGCCCTGTTTTGTGCTGCTACCATGTTTTGTTGCTACCATGTTGTCATGTTGTGTTGCTGCTATGCTAAGTTGTGGTCTTAAGTCTCTTCATGTAGTGTTGTCGCTCTTGTTGTGATCAAATCAAAGTTTGTCACGAGCCGAATACAACCTTACAGTGAAATGCTTACTTACAGGCTCTAACCAATAGTGCAAAAAAGGTATTAGATGAACAATAGGTAAGTAAAGAAATAAAAAACAGTAGAAAGACAGTGAAAAACAGTAGCGAGGCTATATACAGTAGCGAGGCTATATACAGGCACCGGTTAGTCAGGCTGATTGAGGTAGTATATACATGTAGATATGGTTAAAGTGACTATGCATATATGATGAACAGAGAGTAGCAGTAGCGTAAAGAGGGGTTGGCGGGTGGTGGGTGGCGGGACACAATGAAGAAGCAGCCCGGTTAGCCAATATGCGGGAGCACTGGTTGGTCGGCCCAATTGAGGTAGTATGTACATATGTACATGAATGTACAGTTAAAGTGACTATGCATGTGTTTTGTCCTATATTTTTATTTGATGTATTTGTTATTTTAATCCCAGACCCCATCCCCGCAGGAGACCTTTTGGTAGGCCGTCATTGTAAATAAGAATTTTTTCTTAACTGACTTGTCTAGTTAAATAAAAGTTAAATACAACAAAAAAATTAAATACCAGTGTGCAATCACAGCAGCAAGATTTGTGACCTGTTGCCACAAGAAAAGGGCAACCAGTGAAGAACAAACACCATTGTAAATACAACCTATATTTCTGTTTATTTATTTCCCCTGGTGTACTATTTGCACATCATTACAACACTGTATATACACATATGACATTTGAAATGTTGTTATTTTTTTGGAACTTTTGTGAGTGTAATGTTTACTGTAAATTTTTTATTGTTTATTTAACTTTTGTTTATTATCCATTTCACTTGCTTTGGCAATGTTAACATATGTTTGCCATGCCAATAAAGTCCCTTGAACTGAATTGAGATGGAAGGAAGACAGACGGAGATGACAGAGTGAGAGAGGTGGGCAAAAGACAACGCATGGAACATTTAATGTAAACACAGGGACTCAATTATCTTTTTTTGTGTGACCCAGATCTATTCTAAAGCCTCAGTAGACAAGCCTCCCTTGAACAGTGAAGGCTGCCCAGTCATTTAGGACAGTTTTACAGTTAACTGCTATTGGACATGGAAATCCACTGCAAACGTTTGAAATGCAAATTACAAGAATCAAGATAACCAATTCAATAGCTACAAAAAGTTAGCTCTGATGTTATGTAAATCAAAACTCTTCTTGATAGAATCAAATCTCCATAAAATACACCACATGTATAGATTTTAGTTTAGTCCCTACATGTGGTTTATGGTCAATATATACCAATTATTCTAGCTACCAGCTTCGACCATAACATGCAGCGGCACGCTTGAAAGGCACAGAAAACTTGGTGGGTAGAGAACATCAGATACCTAACTAGTATGCTAATTAGCTGATAGCTACTGTAGCACAGAGTGCCGTTAACTGACAAACTAGCTGGCAAAATATAACATTAGAACATATTTGAATGTTCATTAAATAAGATTTCGGCAAAAGTTAAACGGTTGCTTACCCTGATTTTCTCCAAGGGGGTGAATCGTAACTCGTGAACGAAAGGATTTCTGAAAGGGGTTGGCAAATCCGACCTATCTCTAATCTCCAAGGAAGAATGCTGCTCATCTGGCAACTTCATAACTGAAAACAAATAAACTAACACTTCAGTTCGCAACGGTTTTTCTATTCCACAATAAACAGGCAATGCTTCTTTGAAACTGACTTTCTAGGCTAGCTACACATGTACTGATGGCACTGATAGGTATGCTCGAGAAACATCAACTCGTTTTCGTTGATGTGGGGCGGGGAAGGGAGGATGGCTAATTTCAATGTACTGGGACTGCGCATGCGTAGTATCAAGCCATACACTGACCACTTTGGAAGGTGTTGGATCTTTTTTACAGTGGTGCCAGAATTTCAGCACACATGCCACACACACACGAGTCACGACACAGGCAGACACACACAGGGACAACTGATATGAGTTTGGTGGGACATGACCTCTTTTCCTGGAATGTGTCTTTGAGATGTGCCAGATACCTTTGAGTGCGTATGAGTGTGAAGATGTAGTGCTTGCACTCTCACTTGACCCACCTGTCAATTTGTTACTCAGTTTGACGTCTTTGGGTCTCTCTTGTTTACCTTAATATGTAAAAACTTTATGTGGCTGTAGGTGACAATAATCCAGAAAATAGCTCAACATTATTGTTCATTCAGTCTGGATGTCATAATCATTTAGAATTGTTTTCTTTGAAAGTTGTAGCTCTATCTGACAGGAGAGGCCCTGTCAGAGAAATGGCAGCAGGATCATCAGTTAAAGAAGAAGTATTATTCTTCATGTGGCTTCCAGCAGACTAGATGGTGTGTTGCGTATTGTTGCCTTTCGCAGGTCGGAGTGCGGATTGCACATTTTGGTCACCCCCCCCAAAAAGGGAAAAGGGGAATGGGAAAAACTTAAATTGCACCACCATCTAACCCTGCACTTATACACTATCCCCCAAAACCCCCACCCCATCCCACTACTTGGGCCCTAAATGATCCTACACCAGGCTGTTGGCCTGGGAGAATGGAACCCCTTCTCTCAAAACTTCCTGTAGATCTTCTGCACTTAAATCTCTCACACCCAAATAGTTCTCCGCTGCTGCAACTACCACATCTATCTTCTGTGATTTCCGCTCCATCAGTCAGTGTAGGTGATCACCATGGCAATAAACTCAAGAAATCCAACCTTACTAAAACTCATCCTCTCTGGCTCTCTCTCTTCAGGCCTACTCACTATGGGCCTCCCAGTCGACTCATTCACCCTCGGGCTATCCCAGTGGTGTAAAGTACTTAAGTAAAAATACTTTAAAGTACTACTTAAGTAGTTTTTTGTGGGTATATGTACTTTACTTTATTTCTATTTTTGACAACTTTTACTCGTACTTCACTACATTCCTTAAGAAAATAATGTACTTTTTACTATTTTCCATGACACCCAAAAGTACTCGTTACATTTTGAATGCCTAACAGGAAAGAACATTTTCGAAATCGTAACACTTATCAAGATAACATCCCTGGTCATCCCTACTGCCTCTGATCTGGCGGACTCACTCAAAACAAATGCTTTGTTTGTAAGGACATTTAAATGATTATTACCTTTTACTTTTACTTTTGATACTTACGTATATTTTAGCAACTACATTTACTTTTGATACTTAAGTATAATTAATACCAAATCATTTTAGACTTACTCAAGTAGTATTTTACTGGGTGACTTTCACTTTTACTTGAGTCATTTTCTATTAAGGTATCTTTACTTTTACTCAAGTATGAACATTTTGTACTTTTTCCACAACTGGGATATCCTCTACTCTCTTCACTGCCTCAGCATAGGAAACTTTCTGCCCCATTTCTCACATTGTGGGATCTCCCTTCTACACACTGCAACATGTCCAAATCCTTGGCACTTAATGCACCGAAGCGGGTTAGAAACATAGACCCTCACAGAATAGCAAATATAACCTAACCTGACATTATCAGGTAGAAACTCTGTGTCAAAGCTCAACAAGACAAACAGGGTTTTCTCTGTCTCGCCTTTGCCACCGGGTCTACGTCTCACCAAACGGCGGGCATCACAAACACTTGGTATATTCCTTTTTATTTGATCCAGCTCTACACTCAATACTACCCCACTGATCACCCATTTTAGCGGCGCCCTGCTCCGGAGAGCAAGGCACGCCACAGGTTGAGCCCTGAGCCACATGACTCGAAGCACCTGCTTCCCCTCTGAGGCAGATAAAAAATAAATAATAAATTAAATCACTTCTCGAATGTTTCACAGGTATAATCATTCCCAGTTTGTCCATTACTCAGCCCGACACAATGTTTGGGTAGGCCAAAAAGCAGTAATCTCACTCCTACCAGTCCAAAATCATCTCTGGTAGGATTCTCAGGGCAAATATTGGAAGTCTCCACTACACCAGTCGTCGCACTTCATCCAGGACTGGCTCAACCAGTGTTCACCACCGGCGTCTGACTCCATTTCGAGATCATCAAGGTTCTCAAGAGAGCATGAAGACCTATAAGTAAGATGACTTAGGTATGTGCACCTCGAACAAAGATTTATACTCAGGAGATGAATCTCTAATCTTAAGAGCGCCATTCTTACGCTTTCGTGTCATCACTTCCTATCTGACTTCTCGTTAGCTAGCAATCCTAGCCGAATAATAATTATTCTTCTACTTCTTTTATATCATGGCGTTCTCAAATTGTATATGTGCATGCCGCCACCTACTGTGCGGTAGTGAGTGGGGGGGGGAGAGCAGCTCCAACTAACCCTACACCTATTTACCACTATTTCATAAAAACATGCTAAATCATCTACTTTGACCCTAACTGGAGGACGGGACTCTTTTGTTCAACACACCTTGTAACTCTTCTGTAGTAAAACATTGTACACTCAAGTCTTATCTGCAGCTGCCACCACATATATTCTCTGTGATTTACGTTCCATTTGTGCGGTACAGTTGATAACCATGGCAATGGTTGCTAAGAACTCAACCTTACTGAAGCACAAATTCTTATCACTATGTATTGGCCTAGGCCTACTACTCACCCTTGACCCATCATCCTCTACTCTCTTCACTTCCTTAGCATACTACACCTTCTGTTCACTCTGACCCAGGCAACCTCAACCCATCTCTCTCGCACTGGGCACTTTTGATCCCCAGCAACATGGGCACCCCTACAATTGACACACAGTTTTTTCCACCGATACTACACATTCCTTTGTCCCATGCCGTCCTGCACACTTCTCACATCTCGGAATCTCCCTCCCAACCACTGCTGCAACATGGCAATAAGCTTGGCATCTGAAACACCATGGTGGGTTTGGCACAAAAGCTTTCACGGGATAACTGACATGTCCTAACATGACTTTATCAGGTAAAGACTCTGCTTCAAAACTCAGAAGGACAGACAGTGTCTTAGTTCACCACTCTTGCCACCAGGTCTGCGTTCCACCAAACGGCGGGCGTCACAGATGCAGGAAATCTCCAATTTCAGTTGCTCCACCTCAACACTTAACGCCACCCCAGGAATCACTCCTTTCAAAGGCGCCCTGCTTCGTGGGAGCAATGTAAGTCACATGTCTTGTTCCTAGTCACGTGACGCGAAGCTCCCTCTCCCTCTGGACAGAAGAAACACAGAAAATCATTAGAAGTCCACTTTGAGCTACCTTTACCGATTGAACAATACCCAACTTATTTTCTACCCAGCCTGATACTAAATATGGATCAGCCAAAAGGCAGCGATCCACTTTCTCCTTTGCATGACCGTGCGAGGCTCGGACTCTGAGGTCTTCACCACACCTGCTACCACAAGTAATTCATCCTCACTCTCGTCAGATTCAATTTCTGAGCCATCAGAGACAGCAGAATACGGTTCGTACTTGGCGCCGTTCTTCCTCACAGCACATCTTCCCACTGCACTCGGCTCTTCTCCTTCTTCTTTGCTTCCATAACCACGTCTATCCGTTCACCATGCTCACGCCGTGCCTTCATCCGCTGTGCTGCTTGCAGAACACAGCACTGATGGCCTTTCTCCAATACCCATCTGTTCTTTTGCCCAATGTACTAGTCTGGCTATCTCTGGCCTCTCCATGCTCCCAAAACGTGCTACAGTCGTCAGCCAGGTCTCCTCCTCATCATCCATCTTATCCACCCTCTCGAAGAATAATTCCCAGTGAAGGAACCAGCATAAACCACACACTGACAGGGTGGTTCCTAGTGTGACTGTGACCATAAGCTTGATTTACTTTTATGCCAGTCCATAAAGCCAACCATCCACGAGGCCAATAATATCCATACTACTACTACCTGCCAGGCTTGGAAATGAATGCACACATGCATGCGCGCACACACAAACACACACACCAGAGTAGTCAACTTTGAATCACACAGTACCGAAAGAGATGGATGGGTGGTTATTGCAGTTGTCTGGGTTATTGTTTACTGATAAAACGTCTCAAAGTGGACATACCGGTTCCCAAAGCTCAGATGTTTGCACATAGTGGGATGTCAAAATTGCACTGTGCTTATTTAATAATGTTACTATGTGTCTTTGTCCTAGAGAGAAAGCTTTTGACAAGAAAGTCATCTTGGATTCATAATTGAAAAAGATAGATGATATTGGAAAAATATTTGGCAAATTAAGATCCATTCCCTCCCCCTTCAAACTGGAAGGAAATGGAAATAGAACTGGTGGTCGTATTGATAAGGCGTATTGATAACCTCAGCACATATTTTTTTATTCATCTTCCATTTTTATTCAAGAGTGGTTGATTAGTGCTTGAACATTTGATTTATTCTTCAATAAATGTGCCTTGGTTGGACTGCAAAGTAGCAGACGTGTAACTTTCCCTTTGCATGTCATACGTAACTGCAGTGCATCCTGCACCTCCAACACCAAACATCTGTCTCTAGCACTTACTGTAACAAGGTCATGACTATCTGGTTATAAGTCAATGGGCTTTGGTTTGCATAGACAAATACAGAATGTGGCTAAACGTCTCACTAATGCAATTAGTGTAGGCTAACAAGCTGACAAGGTACAAATCTGTCGTTCTGCCCCTGAACAAGGCAGTTAACCCACTGTTCCTAGGCCGTCATTGAAAGTAAGAATTTGTTCTTAACTGACTTGCCTAGTTAAATAAAGGTAAAATAAATAAAAATACATATACACTGCATTTGGAAAGTATTCAGACCCATTCACTTTTTCCACATTTTGTTACGTTACAGCCTTATTCTAAAATGGATTAAATAGTTTGTTTCCCCTCATCAATTTAAACACAATACCCCATAATGACAAAGCAAAAAAAGTATTTTTTATTATTTTTTTCAAATTTATTACAAATAATTAACTGAAATATCACGTTGAAATAAGTATTCAGACCCTTTACTCAGTACTTTGTTGAAGAACCTTTGACAGCGATTACAGCCTTGAGTCTTCTTGGGTAGGACGCTACAAGCTTGGCACACCTGTATTTGGAGAGTTTCTCCCATTCTTCTCTGCAGATCCTCTCAAGCTCTGTCAGATTGGAAGGGGAGCGTCGCTGCACAGCTATTTTCAGGTCTCTCCTAGATGTTAGATCGGGTTCAAGTCCGGGCTCTGGCTGGCCACTCAAGGGCATTCAGAGACTTGTCTCGAAGCCACTCCTGCGTTGTCTTGGCTGTGTGCTTAGAGCTGTTGTCCTGTTGGAAGGTGAACCTTCTCCACTGAGCACTCTGGAGTCCTTTAGGTGCCTTTTGACAAACTCCAAGCAGGCTGTCATATGCCTTTTACTGAGGAGTGGCTTCCGTCTGGCCACTCTACCATAAAGGCCTGATTGGTGGAGTGCTGCAGAGATGATTGTCCTTCTGGAAGTTTCTCACATCTCCACAGAGGAACTCTGGAGCTCTGTCAGAGTGACCATCGGGACCTTGGTCACCTCCCTGACCAAGGCCCTTCTCCCTGATAGTTCAGTTTGGCCGGGCGGCCAGCTCTAGGAAGAGTTTTGGAGATTCCAAACTTCTTCCATTTAAGAATGATGGAGGCCACTGTGTTCTTTGGGACCTTCAATGCTGCAGAAATGTTTTGGTACCCTTCGCCAGATCTGTGCCTTGACATAATCCTGTCTCGGAGCTCTACGGACAATTCCTTTGACCTCATGGCTTGGTTTTATATAGACAGGTGTGTGCCATTCCAAATCATGTCCAATCAATTGAATTTACCACAGGTGAACACCAATCAAGTTGTAAAAACATCTCAAGGATGATCAATGGAAACAGGATGCATCTTAGCTCAATTTCGAGTCTCATAATAAAGGGTCTGAATACTTATGTAAATAAGGTATTTATTTTTTCAGTTTTAAAAACATTAGCAAACATTTCAAAAAACCTGTTTTCACTTTGTCATTATGGGGTATTGTGTGTAGATTGATGATGGAAAACATTTATTAAATCCATTTTAGAATAAGGCTGTAACATAACAATAAGTCCAAGGGGTCTGAATACTTTCCGAATCCACTGTATATATACACTACATGACTAAAAGTATGTGGACACCTGTTCGTCGACCATCTCATTCCAAAATCATGGGCATTAATATAGAGTTGATCAACCCTTTGTTGCTATAACAGACTCCACTCCTCTGGGATGGCTTTCCACTAGATGTTGGAACATTGCTGCAGGGACTTTCTTCCATTCAGCCACAAGAGCATTAGTGAGGACAGGTACTGATTTTGGGCAATTAGGCCTGGCTCACAATCGGCGTTCCAATTCTACCCAAAGGTGTTCGATGGGGTTGAGGTCAGGGCTCTGTGCAGGCCAGTCAAGTTCTTCCACACCGATCTTGACAAACCATTTCTGCATGGACCTTGCTTTGTGCACGGGGGCATTGTCTGTTGTCAGTTCCTCTTTATCACACACAAACACAATGTTCCCACTGTCTCACAATATTCTAGTATTATGTCTAAACACATTGTCTAAGCTTCTGTAACTATTAGGGTGAAATACTTTAGTCATTACTCTTAATGTCATTCAGATTCTCTTATTATTACTTTAAACATATAAATTCCATTATCAGTTATATTCTGCCTGGCTGGCCCTGTCCGGGGTACGGTCGGACGGGGCCACAGTGTCTCCCGACCCCTCCTGTCTCAGCCTCCATGTCACATCTGCACCCACTACGCCCTCCGGTGTCGTCCTAACTTGCAGTTCTCCCCCTGTATGCTCTCTCTCTCTCTCTCTCTCTCTCTCTCTCTCTCTCTCTCTCTCTCTCTCTCTCTCTCTCAGTCAGTATCAGTCTAGTCTATTCTCAAGATCCTGTTGCTCTGCTTTGATCGTTTTCCTGCCTACACCATTTTTGTCCTCTCCTTGCAGTTACCGCTCTGTCTCTGGCTCCTGTCTCCTGTTCCACATCTCACCACCAACCACCTTTCTCTGGATTTCACTCCCCACCATTACCTTGGATTCCCCCCAGGACCTGTTCCCCAGTTCTACGCAGCCAACTCCAACCTCACTCTACACTCCTGGTTTTTGCAACTCATCTGAGCTACCCCGGTTCTGCACTCCCCATTTCTCTGTGATCAATAAACCTTTTTTTGCATTCATCCCGGCTTCCTCTTCTGAGTCTGCTCTTGGGTTCCCCCCCTTCGCTCATCGTAACACTCCAGTATTTATGCTGCAATAGTTTGTGTCGGGGGCTAGGGTCAGTCTATTATATCTGGAGTACTTCTCTTGTCTTATCCAGTGTCCTTTGTGAATTTAAGTATGCTCTCTCTTTCTCTCTGCTTTCGGAGGACCTAAGCCCTAGGACCATGCCTCAGGACTACCTGGCCTGATGACTCCTTGCTGTCCCCAGTCCACCTGGTCATGCTGCTGCTCTAGTTTCAACTGTTCTGCCTGCGGCTATGGAACCCTGACCTGTTCACCGGACGTGCTACCTTGTCCCGGACCTGCTGTTTTTGACTCTCTCTCTACCGCACCTGCTGTCTCTAACTCTGAATGATCAGCTATGAAAAGCCAACTGACATTTACTCCTGAGGTGCTGACCTGTTGCACCCTCTACAACCACTGTGATTATTATTTGACCATGCTGGTCATCTATGAATGTTTGAACATCTTGGCCATGTACTGTTATAATCTCCACCTGGCACAGCCAGAAGAGGACCGGCCACAACTCAGAGCCTGGTTCCTCTAGGTTTCTTCCTAGGTTCTGGCCTTTCTAGGGAGTTTTTCCTAGCCACCGTGCTTCTAAATAGCATTGCTATTTGGGGTTTTAGGCTGGGTTTCTGTATAGCACTTTGTTACATCGGCTGATGTAAAAAGGGCTTTATAAATACATTTGATTGATTGACTGTTATGCTAAAACCGGAAAGGGCCTTCCCCAAACTGTAGCCACAAAGTTGGAAGCCATTGTATGCTGTCGCATTAAGATTTTCCTTCACTGGAACTAAGGGGCCTAGCTTGAACCATGAAAAACAGCCCCAGACCATTATTCCTCCTCCACCAAACTTTACAGTTGGAACTATGCATTTGTGCAGGTAGCATTCTCCTGGTATCTGCCAAACCCAGATTTGTCCGTCAAACTGCCAGGAGGTGAAGCGTGATTCATCACTCCAGAGAATGTGTTTCCACTGCTCCAGAGTCCAATGGCGGTGAGCTTCACACCACTCCAGCTGATGCTTGGCATTGTGCATGGTGATCTTAGGCTTCTGTGCGGCTGCTTGGCGATGAAAATTGTGCTGACATTGCTTCCAGAGGCAGTTTGTAACTCGGTAGGGAGTGTTGCAAACGAGGACAGACAATTTTTACACGTTACGCGCTTCTGCACTCTGCCGATCCCGTTCTGTGAGCTTGTGTGGCCTATGACTTCAAGGCTGAGTCATTGTTGCTCTTAGACATTTCCACTTCACAATAACAGCACTTACAGTTGACCGGGGCAGCTCTAGCAGGATAGAAATTTGATGAAATTACGTGTTGGAAATGTGGCATCCTATGACGGTGCAATGTTGAAAGTCACTGAACTCTTCAGTAAGGCCACTCTACTGTTAATGTTTGTCTATGGAGATTGCATGGCTGTGTGCTCAATTTTACACCTGTCAGCAACAGGTGTGGCCGAAATAGTCAAATCCCCTAATTTGATGGAGTGTCCACATACTTTTGTATATATAGTGTATATACACTACCGTTCAAAGGTTTGGGGTCACTTAGAAATGTCCTTGTTTTTGAAAGAAAAGCAAATTTTTTGACCATTAAAATAACATCAAATTGATCAGAAATACAGTGTAGCCATTGTTAATGTTGTAATTGACTATTGTAGCTGGAAATGCCTGATTTTTAATGGAATATCTACATAGACGTACAGAGGCCCATTATCAGCAACCATCGCTTCTGTGTTCCAATGGCACATTGTATTAGCTAATCCAAGTTTATATTGATCATTAGAAAACCCTTTGCAATTATGTTAGCAAAGCTGAAAACTGTTGTTCTGATTAAAGAAGCAATAAAACTAGCCTTCTTTCGACTACTTGAGTATCTGGAGCATCTGCATTTGTGGGTTCGATTACATGCTCAAAATGGCCAGAAACAAAGAACTTTCTTCTGAAACTCGTCAGTCTATTCTTGTTCTGAAAATTGAAGGCTATTCCACGCGAGAAATTGCCAAGAATCTGAAGATCGCATAGAAGGCTGTGTACTACTCCATTCACAGAACAGGGCAAACTGTCTCTAACCAGAATAGAAAGAGGAGTAGGAGGCCCTGGTGCACAACTGAGCAAGAGGACAAGTACATTAGTGTCTAGTTTGAGAAACAGACGCCTCACAAGTCCTCAACTGGCAGCTTCATTAAATAAAACCCACAAAACACCAGTCTCAACGTCAACAGTGAAGAGGCGCCTCCGGGATGCTGGCCTTCTAGGCAGAGTTGCAAAGAAAGAGCCATATCTCAGACTGGCCAATAAAAAGATAAGATTAAGATGGGGGGAAAGACCACAAACACCGGACAGAGGAAGATTTGAAAAAAAGTGTTTTGGACAGACGAATCTAAGTTTGAGGTGTTCGGATCACAAAGAAGAACATTTGTGAGATGCAGAAAAAATGAAAAGATGCTGGAGGAGTGCTTGAAGCCATCTGTCAAGCATGGTGGAGGCAATGTGAAGGTCTGAGGGTGCTTTGGTGGTGGTAAAGTGGGAGATTTGTACAGGGTTAAAGGGATCTTGAAGAAGGAAGGCTATCACTCCATTTTTGCAATGCCATGCCATACCCTGTGGACGGCGCTTAATTGGAGCCAATTTCCTCCTACAACAGGACAATGACCCAAAGCACAGCTCCAAACTATTCAATAACTATTTAGGGAAGAAGCAGTCAGCTGGTATTCTGTCTATAATGGAGTTGGCCAGCACAGTCACCGGATCTCAACCCTATTGAGCTGCTGTGGGAGCAGCTTGACCGTATGGTAAGTAAGAAGTGCCCATCAAGCCAATCCAACTTGTGGGAGGTGCTTCAGAAAGCATGGGGTGGAATCTCTTCAGATTACCTCAACAAATTGACAACTAGAATGCCAAAGGTCTGCAAGGCTGTAATTGCTGCAAATGGAGGATTCTTTGACGAAGGCAAAGGTCTGAGGGTGCTTTGGTGGTGGTAAAGTGGGAGATTTGTACAGGGTTAAAGGGATCTTGAAGAAGGAAGGCTATCACTCCATTTTGCAATGCCATGCCATACCCTGTGGACGGCGCTTAATTGGAGCCAATTTCCTCCTACAACAGGACAATGACCCAAAGCACAGCTCCAAACTATTCAATAACTATTTAGGGAAGAAGCAGTCAGCTGGTATTCTGTCTATAATGGAGTTGGCCAGCACAGTCACCGGATCTCAACCTATTGAGCTGCTGTGGGAGCAGCTTGACCGTATGGTAAGTAAGAAGTGCCCATCAAGCCAATCCAACTTGTGGGAGGTGCTTCAGAAAGCATGGGGTGGAATCTCTTCAGATTACCTCAACAAATTGACAACTAGAATGCCAAAGGTCTGCAAGGCTGTAATTGCTGCAAATGGAGGATTCTTTGACGAAGGCAAAGTTTGAAGGACACAATTATTATTTCAATTAAAATCATTATTTATAACCTTGTCAGCATCTTGACTATATTTCCTATCATTTTGCAACTCATTTGCAGTGAGTAGTTATATAATTAAATTGAGTCCAGAAATAGAAATGATTGGAGTGGAGGAAAGCAATATGCCAATTTGATATTCCAAATGACCTCCATGGCAACCAAAAACTTGGTAGCAATAATTGTTTTCCCAATTATTAAGATCTATAAAACCTTTTGATCCTTATTAAAAGGGCATACACTTGAAGAGTGCAGAGGATATTGTGCATGTGTGTGTCCTTGCTGCGTATTGTATGAGGATATTTATGGCGTTAGTGTTCGTGTTTTGTAGGGTTCTGTAAGCTACAGTATAATTATGAGGTTTTGGCACCACCATGTGGCATTGGACATGACTTCTACAGTTCATAAGGTGGAAAAAGACTATACTAGTCTCAACATAGCTTTCACTTATCCACTTCTTTCTGATAAGTAACCATGAATGTTATGCCAGCAGCATACCACCCTGCATCCCACTGCTGGCTTGCTTCTGAAGCTAAGCAGGGTTGGTCCCTAGATGGGAGACCAGATGCTGCTGGAAGTGGTGTTGGAGGGCTAGTAGGAGGCACTCTTTCCTCAGGTCAAAAAAAATATCCCAATACCTCATTGGGAAGTTAGATGGGTGTCCTGACTCTCTGTGGTCACTAAAGATCCCATGGCACTTATCGTAAGAGTAGGGGTGTTAACCCTGGTGTCCTGGCTAAATTCCCAAGCTGTCCCTCATACCATAACAGTCACCTAATCATCCCTAGTTTACAATTGGCTCATTCATCTCCTGTAACTATTCCCCAGGTTGTGGGTGTAATTGAGAATGTGTTCTCAGTCAACTAACCTGATTAAATGAAGAGTGGCAGACAAAGATAGGAAGCTATGGATGATGATTGGAACGTGACCAAATATTCCTGTCTTATCACACCAGAGAGGTTTAGGAGACCAAATGTGTCTTCATTGGATCAGTATCATAGTTATTTAAAACCACTCAATGATGAATAGGTGCATTAGCTGTCATAGTAGCAACATTTTCTCCATTGAGGCAACAGTGCATTTAGGCTGCCATATTTCACTTAGCCAGCTACTACTACATGTATCAGAATAGCTTCTTCTCCACTGGGTAGTTTTAAAAAGTATAAGGGACTTGTTGAGAAAGAGAGAAGACAGGGAGGTGATGGTGATAGGTGACAGACAGTGGGATAGGAAAAGGTCAATCAGTCAAAAACTTTACTGTGGCAATTCAAGTAACAAACAATTTAGAGGACCATACACACATCATGGTCACCCCCCCTGCTCCTCTTCACCCCTGTCTCTGCTTGTGTCTGGGGTGAGCCTTACAGAACACAAATAGACGACCCCGCCGTACCACAAAGAAGCAATCTTTACAGCGCCGTTTCAGAGCGCTCTTGGTTTTCATCCCTGAAGCGGGCTGGAGGCAGGCCAGGTGCTGACACTGGCCTAGGAGGGAGCCACCATCCTGGGGAGAAGATTGAGGAGAAGAGGCCAGGGGCTGGATGGGTCTACCCGGGGTCAGGAGCACTCTGGCTGGGTAGGATGTAAGGGAGGAGAGGCAGCGGGAGATGGTGGTGGCAGTGCTAGGGTAGATCCGGCTGATGGTGATCTGGGTTAGATGGCAGGTTAGGGAGCTGACGATGCGGTACAACAGGAGTGGTACCATGATGTCACCAACACCTGTCTGGAGAGAGAGAGAACATATATTTTGGTTCACTTGCTTGGAGTTGTTTTCACCTGCTTGGAGTTGTGATACCTCAGACTGTGTCCTTCCCATTCCTCCATTATCACTGATCTGACAGAACATGACAGGTGAAAGCAACAGATCAAAACCTATCCAGTCCTTTCAGCTACGAATGGTGCTGGAGGAGAGGAGGCAATCAAAATAATGCAGATAAAAAATATAATGTGCAGTGTCTATTACACTTTACTTGTCTTGGAGAATATACATTTTTGTATGCTCTAGCAGCTGATTCCAGCTAGCTTTACAACGCATGATTCATGCTGCATGCTCGATTGACAAGGCCAGCCGCGATCGTCCTTCAACTGCCCGATTAGGCAAATGCAAAGTACCATTACTTGATCAGAATAACTTTCTGAATGTAACTAAATATGCACCAACCTTTCATCTACAAGAACGGTTTAGATAGGGGAATAAACCCCTGAAATACACCGTTTAATCAAAACAGCACTGCCGAAGAAGGATTTCTCCAGCAGAGCTATCGCTTCTTCCTGACTGTGACGTAAGTCACACGAACGTTAGCAGTTTCTGTGTGGGTTCTTATTAACACACTTTCTCGCTTTCATTTCAACAGTAACGCGTTGCTGAATTGATAAACTACCACATCTTTACAATAATCCACTCCTTAATATGATAATGATGTTACTGTTGGTTGCAAACGATTCGTGAATAATATAATGAAATTCCCAGACCCAGCACTTGGACCAGGCGGGGGTATTTGGAGGGCGGAGAATCTCCCTATTCTTTGCAAAGCATCCTGGGTACAGAGTCCATTGTAAACATGGCGGCCGCTGTGCATCGGATTCTGTCCTTCAGTAGAAATGCTAAAGTGTTTGTATCACCTTTGAAGATATCGGCGCTTTCTGCACAGCGCTACAGTCTAGAAGTGTCGACCACTGGCGAGCAAGTTACCCACACTGGACAGGTAAGTTAAGGCTCTAACGTTAGGCTTGTGTGTGTTTGCTTCCCCGAAAATATGTAATTTTGCCTCTAACTAACGGCACACACTTGCACCACGACCAAACCTTTGGCATAGTGTTAACATTAGATGTTGGTGTTATCAATTAGGATTTGCACCCTTGGTCCAACTTTGAGTTAGCTGCTCACCCACAGTAGTGGGGTGGGTAGACGTTTTCACAGTCGGTAGGCATTGCCACTTCGGTCAAGACAAAGCTAGTCAGAGCAAAGGCAGATGACACTTTAGCTAACTAGTTGGAGTGTCATTGTACATAGCTAACTGTATGCTATTTTATTGATGGTTGTGATGAAACTAAACTGGGATCATGTAATGTATGTACATGTGATCAGTTATCTCGTATCTACAGTGCCGTTCCAAAGTATTCATACCCCTTGGATTTCTTCACATTTTATTTGGACAAAGTGGGATTAAAATTGATTTCCTTATTTTTTTGTCAACAAGCTACTCAAAATACTGTAATGTTTTTAAAATGAATTAAGCAATAAGGCACGGGGGGTGTGGTATAGCCATGGTATATTGGCCCTAATGGCTGTTCTTATGCGCGACTCAACGTGGTGTGCCAGGATACAGACCTTAGCCGTGGTATATTGGCCATATACCACAACCCCCTGAGGTGCCTTTTTGCTATTATAAACTGGTTATCAACGAAATTAGAGCAGTACAAATATTTTTGGGTCATACATGTGGTATACAGTCTGATATAGCACGGCTGTCAACCAATCAGCATTCAGGGCTCGAACCACCCAGTTTATAATACAAATTAGATCACTAAAATATAGTTGTTTCATAAGTATTCAGCCAATTTGTTTAGGCAAGCCTACATTAGTTCAGGAGTACAATGTGGCTTAACAAATCACATAATGGACTCACTGTGTGAAGAAATAATAATAATAATAGGGGTTGACATAATTTTTTAAATGTCTAACCCCTCTGTTCCCCATACATACATCTGTAAGGTCCCTCAGTCAAGTATTGCATTTCATTCACAGATTCAACTACAAAGACCAGGGAGCTTTTTTTGATAGCCTCATCAAGAAGGGCAGTGATTAGTAGATGGGTAACAATAACAAATCAGACATTGAATATCTATTTTAGCATGGTCAAGTTAATAATTATCCTGTGGATGATGTGTTAAACCACCCAGACACATCAAAGATACAGTCGTCCTTCTGAACTGAGCTTCAGGACAGGAATGAAACTGCTCAGAGATGTTACCATGAGGCCAGTGGCGATTTTAAAACAGCTACAGAGTTCAGTGGCTGTGAAAACTGAGGATGGATCAACATTGTAGTGACTCTACAATAATTACTTAAAAGACCAGAGTGAAAAGTAGAATGAAAATATTCCAAAACATGAATCTTGTATGCAACAAGGCAATCAAGTAATGCTGCGACAAAACTGCCAAGGAATACACTTTTTAGCCTAAATGCAAAGCCTTTGTTTGAGGCATTGGTATGCTTGACATTGGCAAATACTGGGGTATTTTTTAGGATAAAAATACATGGGATGGAGCTAAACACAGGCAAAATCCTAGAGGAAAACCTGGTTGTGTCTGCTTTCAGCAGGACAATAACCGTCAACACAAGGCCAAATCTACACTGGAGTTGCTTACCAAGGAGACAGTGCATGTTCCTGAGTGGCCAAGTTACAGTTTTGAATTAAATCTGCCTGAAAATCTATGTCAAAGAAATTGCTGTCTAGCCATGATCCCCAATGTCTTAACAGAGCTTTCAAGACTTTTGAAGAAAAAAAATAATGGGCTAATATTGCACAATCTAGGTGTGTAAAGCTCTTAGAGACTGCCAAGAAGACGCACAGCTGTAATCGCTGGCAAAGGTGTTTATAACATGTATTGACTCTGGGAGCTGAATACATTTGCAATGACTATATTTTAGTTATATAATTTATATAAATATTTTTTAAATGTTAACATTTTTCTTCCACTTTGACAGAGTATTTTGTGTAGATTGTTGGGGGAAAAAAGACAATTAAATCCTACTTTGTAACACAATAAAATGTGAAGAAATCCAAGGGGTATGAATACTTTTGCAAGGCACTGTAGATCATAATCCCAGCTATATCTGATTGTACTAGCGATGTTCCTAATCAGTGTCTGTCTGCATGGTGTTTCAGGTGTATGATGAAAATGATCCCAGGCGGGCCAGGTTCGTGGGACGACAGAAAGAGGTAAAACTACATCCGGTCTGGAAGGGCATCAATGGCAGCCATGGGGCTAAGGGGGCTGTTGATTCATACAACAACCTGTTGAAATATGGCCTAAAGCCGGGCATTGATAGATTTACAATGCATATCTTGAGCAGTCCACTGAGAGGGAATGTTTACTACAATACAGAGTGGACTACAATGCTGTGTGTTTGCAGGTGAACAAGAACTTTGCCATCAAGCTGGTGGCTGAGGAGCCGGTCAGTGGCATTGAGGCCAGAGTGGTGTCATGTGACGGGGGTGGAGGAGCACTAGGCCACCCCAAAGTCTATATCAACCTGGTAATAATTTCTTTAGTATACACTAGTTAGTCTACATGACCGTGAAGTGTACACTGGCCAGTGGTTATATATTTCTCTGTAGTGTACACTAGCTATTCTACTTGTTCCTGAGGTGTACACTAGCTAGAGTGATGTCGTGTTGAGGGTGGAGCAGCCCTGTGCCACCCAAAAGTCTACATCAACCTGGTAATGCTCATAATCTCTGACCACATTACAAGCACAAGAGTGGGCATAGCGATATTGTTTTAAATTTTTCCATCTTAAATCGAGTTCACATGACTCATGCAAGAACGGCATTGCACCAAGCAAGCCATTGTTTTTCAATGGAGGTGTGCTTTGGAGTCAGTGTCACTTCTGGGTTCAAGTAAATTGAACTTTTACCTCACGCTGCGCCTGACCTCATGGCACGCTTGGTGGCTTGCGCGAATCAAGTGAATAGGCCTTTACATCAGGTAGAGTTCCTGTTTTTCAGCTTCACGCTACACAGTCAATTGGTCTATTTGATGTGACGTTCCACTGTGCTAATGTCTGTTTGCTGTCTTCTGTCTGTGTGTTTCTCCAGGATAAAGAAACTAAAGTGGGCACATGTGGCTACTGTGGACTGCAGTTCAAACAGACCCATCATCATTGAGACTTGTTCTCAGTCAATCTCGCTCTGTTTAGTGTTATTCTGGTTAATAAATGATATCTGCTATTCTCCTGTCTCTGTATGAGTTCCTATGAGTGGGGGGTATATGCATATGGAAGCTTTGACAGTTGGTAAATGCCTAGTCTTGGCACACAGACCCAAATCAAGGTTCCCAGGAGAGACTAGTAAATGTCACAATGGTAATTGCAATGAGTTGTATTTCTGGACCCTGCAGAAAAACATCTGGGATTTTTACAATTTTACAGTTCCCCATCCCACTGCCAGAGGGCAGCATTGTCTGACTTGTCAAAAGTGTTCATGCAATAAATAATTCAGTGAAACGACAAGGTGAAAGACAGACAGGGTGTTGTGGTTACTGTAGAAGCTGTGATGTGGTTAGTTTTGACATGGGACTAAAGAGTTATTCTGTGTGTGTTTGTAGCAAAAACACAGTGGCTTATTAAATAGTTATTCTGTTCAAGTGGCACTTCCAGTGCTGGTATCTTAATTTTTCATTAGACATATCCACCAACGTAGCAAAACAAACTGCAGCTGGACCAGAACATAGCGGCACATCTTGCTCTTCATTGTAATCAGAGGGTTAATATTAGTACTATGCATGCCAGTCTCTCTTGGCTGAGTTGAGGAAATACTGACTGCTTGTTTTTCTAATGTGTTGGAAATTCCAAATTGTTTGCATAGTCAACGTACACACAAACTTTCCCCACCAGACATGCCACCAGGGGTCTTTTCATAGTCCCCAGGTCCAGAACAAATTCAAGGAAACAGTATTATACAGAGCCATAAGTGCATGGAACTCCCTTCCATCTATAGTGCAATTGAACAGCAAACCTGGTTTCAAAAAACAAATAAAGCAACACCTCACCCCATGTGACCTACTTGTGTGTCTGTACTGACATGTGTAATTGATAGATACACACTACTTTTAAATGTATGTAAATTGCGAAGTATTTTGTCTGTAATGTATTTTTCATGATGTCAGACCACAGTAAGACTAGCTGTCTCCATTGGTGTTGGCTAATGGGGATCCGAATAAATCAAATCAATCATATCAGTACATATTCACTTTTATTCCAGCATTGTTCATACATGCACAACAAGGCATGATACTCAATAGTCACATTGGATGGTGTAAATAAAATCTAAAATGTGTTTTAATTTTAGTAAACTATCAATGCGGTTAATTAATCTGTAAAATATTGCAATGGTAATCTTTGAACACCTAAGCAATAGTTAAAATGGGGGTAGACCCCATATGAAGGCCCTCTTCACAGGGACCAGGGATATCCTTAAAGAACTCCTCCTGCATTCATCCAGCCCTCCACTCCCCCTTCCCCCTCACTCCCAGGGGCGGACTGGGGCTACAATTCAGCCCTGGCAATTCAGCCACAGCAGCCCACATCACTCCTAGACTTATTGTTACAGCCTGAATTCAACATTGATTAAATATATTTTTTCTCTCATCTACACACAATGACAAAGTGAAGTCATGTTTTTTGAATTGTTAGCAATTTATTGAAAATACAGAAATATCTAATTTACATAAGTATTCACACCCCTGAGTCAATACGTGTTAGAACCACCTTTTGCAGAAATTACAGCTGTGAGTCTTTTTGGGTAAGTCTCTTAAGAGCTTTGTACACCTGAATTGTTCAATATTTGCACGTTATTCTTTTAAAAAATCTTCAAGCTTGGTTGTTGATCATTGCTAGACTGCCATTTTCAAGTCTTGCCATATATTTTCAAGCTGATTTAAGTCAAACTGTAACTAGGCCACTCAGGACATTCAATGTCGTCTTGGTTAGCAACTCCAGTGGGGCTCCCGAGTGGCGCAGCGGTCTAAGGCACTGCATCTCAGTGCTAGAGGCGTCACTACAGACCCTGGTTTGATTCCAGGCTGTATCACAACCGGCCGTGATTGGGAGTCCCATAGGGCGGCGCACAATTAGCCCAACTTGGTAGGGGTTAGGGATTGGCCGGGGTAGGCCAGACTAGACTGCCTAGTTAAATAAATATAAATAACACTAACTTTAGATTAGGCACTGCAGAAATACTTTACTAATGATTAGTAAATGGTTTATTAATGTGGGAGTAATGATTCATAAATGGTGAACACACAATTTATAAATGGTTTATTACGAACCCTTAAAATAAAGTGTTACTAATATATAGAGCCAACATATTAAGGAACTGGCAGTACATCTGTGTCTCTGGTTTCTTCATACCTCCACTGCACCCCACCTCTGAGCTGTCTCTGCTAAGCCAACCCTCCTTTCCCACAGCACTGGTATTAGAAGACCAGGGGACCACACTGCCTGTGCTGTGCCCAGCAACATCATAGGGTTAGTTGTGAATGAATAAACACATGTATTAGATAAGGAAAGACTGAATTTACTGAATAAATGCCTAATAGATGATTATTGGCTCATAATACCTTATGAAAGCCTAACTAGTTATATTGAAAATAGAAGTGCCTGACCGTCATATATCTCCCCCCTATCCTAAGGGTTAATTACTATTACGTATACACTGAGTGTACAAATCATTAGGAACACCTTCCTAATATTGAGTGTCACCCCTTTTGCCCTCTAAACAACGTCAATTTGTTGGGACATGGACTCTACAAGGTGTTGAATGCATTCCACAGGGATGCTGGCCCATGTTGACTCCAATGCTTCCCACAGTTGTGTCAAGTTGGCTGGAAGTCCTTTGGGTGGGGGACCATTCTTGATACACACGGGAAACTGTTGAGCGTGAAAAACCCAGCAGCTTTGCAGTTCTTGAGTTCTTGCCCGTTCAAAGGCACTTAAATCTTTTGTCTTGCCCATTCACCATCTGAATGGCACACATACACAATCCATGTCTCAATTGTCTCAAGGCTTAAAAATCCTTCTTTAACCTGTCTCCTGCCCTTCATCTATGCTGATAGAAGTGGATTCAACAAGTGACATCAATAAGGGATCATAGCTTTCAACTGGATTCAACGGGTCAGTCTATGTAATGGAAAGAGCAGGTGTTCCTAATGTTTTGTACACTGAAAATATCAATAAACTGACAGCAAGTCTCTCTCTCGCTCTCTCCCTCCCTCCCTCCCTATGTCCACTACACTTGACTGCTGCAGCTGAGATGTCTGTGCTGCTAAATCAAGCATCACCCAGCAACGGTAACACTTTATTTTAAGTATCCATAATAAACAATTTACAATGCATTCAAGAAGTATTCAGACCCCTTGACTTTTCTACATTTTTTAAATTTATTTATACATTTTTTACACCCTTTTTCTCCCCAATTTCGTGGTATCCAATTGTTAGTAAATACTATCTTGTCTCATCGCTACGACTCCCGTACGGGCTCGGGAGAGACGAAGGTCGAAAGCCATGCGTCCTCCGAAACACAACCCAACCAAGCCGCACTGCTTCTTATCACAGCGCGCATCCAACCCGGAAGCCAGCCGCACCAATGTGTCGGACCAGAACTTTTAGAAAATAAGTCGGTTAATTTCACACATTTAGCAGTGTCGGCCTCAAGCCCTTTTTTGGCGTTACCCTACCATGTAGGGCATCCCAGCCCCAGAATTCACTCTTCTTATCAGCTGTATGCATAAATGTTCTATGTGTTGTCTTAGGAATTCAACATTCTCTGTGTTGGTCTTGCCAACCCTCATTGTCACACCTCTGAGAAGCAAAGGTTACATCCTGTAGATCTGATATATGATTGGAGGTTAACTTTGCAGTAATACTATTGGTCAACAACTCAGGTTTTCAATCCAAACAACTCAGATGCTTATAAAAGGTTAGTTGTTCTTTCTCTTGTTTGTTCCTGACCTGCTGTGGTGAGATACTCTTTCTTTCTCTTTCCACCCCATGGGCTTTTGGGGCATGGCCTTTCAGGCTATGGTTTCTCTCTCTCTCTCTGACCATGCTCTGAATAATGCCTTGTAACGCGTGTTAATGCCTTGTAACTTAAGATTTAGGCCTTGTATGTGAATCCATTCGCTTTACAAAGTAATTAAATACACTTGTATTTAGAATCCATTCTCAGACATTTCTTCATGACCTATTAGTGTAACTCAACCATAGTCTCTTGCATATTGCTAATCATCTTTATGAATTCAGAAACAATTGTTAATAGGCTAATGGATTAGTCTTATTAGTAGTTGCATATGAGGTATTTACGATATCACTACATCTGTTTTCTGTTTTGACTGAGTGACTGACAGAGTCAGAGCGGGTCTTACTCGCTTTGATGATCCGCATTTGACTTTGAATGCGAATTTGCGCCACCTCAGCTCAGCCGGCCTATCTTGGTAGGGGAGCCGGCCGTTGCCCACTGGTCAGCCAAATGCTCAATATAGATGATTATGGCAACAGAGAAATAGCACAAAAGTAATTTTAAAAAGGCTCATGGGCTGCCGGGCCGTGTCCAGTATTTTTTTTAGATTATAAACTCAGCAAAAAAAGAAACAGCCCTTTTCAGGACCCTGTCTTTCAAAGATAATTCGTAAAAATCCAAATAACTTCGCAGATCTACATTGTAAAGGGTTTAAACACTGTTTCCCATGCTTGTTCAATGAACCATAAACAATTCATGAACATGCACCTGTGGAACGGTCGTTAAGACACTAACACCTTACAGACGGTAGGCAATTAAGGTCACAGTTATGAAAACTTAGGACACTAAAGAGGCCTTTCTACTGACTGAAAAACACAAAAATAAAGATGCCCAGGGTCCCTGCTCATCTGCATTAACGTGCCTTAGGCATGCTACAAGGAGGCATGAGGACTGCAGATGTGGCCAGGGCAATAAATTGCAATGTCCGTACTGTGAGATGCCTAAGACAGCGCTACAGGGAGACAGGACGGACAGCTGATCGTCCTCGCAGTGGCAGACCACGTGTAACAACACCTGCACAGGATCAGTACATCCGAAAAACACATGCGGGACAGGTACAGGATGGCAACAACAACTGCCTGAGTTACACCAGGAACGCACAATCCCTCCATCAGTGCTCAGATTGTCCGAAATAGGCTGAGAGAGGCTGGACTGAGGGCTTGTAGCCTGTTGTAAGGCAGGTCCTCACCAGACATCACCGGCAACAACGTCGCCTATGGCACAAACCCACCGTCGCTGGACAGACAGGACTGGCAAAAAGTGCTCTTCTCACTGACGAGTCACGGGATTGTCTCACCAGGGGTGATGGACGGATTGAGTGTTACACCGAGGCCTGTACTCTGAGAGCGGGATCGATTTGGAGGTGGAGGGTTCTCATGGTCTGGGGCGGTGTGTCACAGCATCATCGAACTGAGCTTGTTGTCATTGCAGGCAATCTCAACGCTGTGCGCTACAGGGAAGACATCCTCCCCCTCATGTGGTACCCTTCCTGCAGTCTCATCCTGACATGACCCTCCAGCATGACAATGCCACCAGCCATACTGCTCGTTCTGTGCGTGATTTCCTGCAAGACAGGAATGTCAGTGTTTGTCATGGCCAGCGAAGAGCCCGGATCTCAATCCCTTGAGCAGGTCTGGGACATGTTGGTGAGGGTGAGGGCTAGAGCCATTCCCCGAAAATGTCCGGGACTTACAGGTGCCTTGGTGGAAGAGTGGGGTAACATCACACAGCAAGAACTGACAAATCTGGTGCAGTCCATGAGTAGGAGATGCACTGCAGTACTTAATGCAGCTGGTGGCCACACCAGATACTGACTGTTAACTTTGATTTGTGACCCCCCCCCCTTTGTTCAGGGACACATTATTCCATTTCTGTTAGTCACATGTCTGTTGAACTTGTTCAGTTTATGTCTCAGTTGTTGAACCTTGTTATGTTCATACAAATATTTACACATGTTAAGTTTGCTGAAAATAAAACGCAGTTGACAGTGAGAGGGCGTTTCTTTTTTTGCTGAGTTTAGATTTTTTTGTCAGTTTCGACCAGTCCAGACTAATAAAATATGGTGTGGCCTTTCTGGCATTTGCCAGAATTGACAGACAGCCAATCCGCCCATGCTCACTCCCACATTTCCGAGCCTGTAAGTCAGCTGCCCTCTACCACCTCTTGAAGATGTCAGGGGAGCTCCAGTCTGATAGAGAACAGCCGTGTGGAACAATACATGTTTGAAGAAGATCATATATATATTTCATCAGGCTTATTCTCCATAGACCGGTGCATGCCAAATTGGCCTAGGCAGGGTGTAGTAGGGCTGGGCTACAGATACAGACAGGCAGTGCTAGAGCTATCCTGTCCTGTCCCAGTCTGGCGATGCAGGCAGCCATTGGAACAGCTTTTTCCACACCATGGCACTCAGGTTGGGAGGAGAGCATCCAAGCTGATATAATTGGTCCTGGTGACACAGGAAGAGAGGGTTTGATGCTATGGTAAGAGGGTAAGACTCATTCATAGTCAGACCAGGGATGGGTGATTGAAAGAGAGAAGAGGAGGCCATTGTTAGAAAGGATGTTCGGTCAGGGTTAGGGAGTTGAGAGGTTGAAAGGCGTGGAGGTTTTAGTGAGACACACACTGGCTGGTTAAGAGGTGTGTGTGTATAGGTTGCAGGTGCTTGGCTGGTTGGGGCATTGCTCTGAGCGAAATCTTCAGATGAAACTGAGCATATGAATTGTGTTGAATAAAACAGCACCTTTTTCAATTATTCATCCCTCTAAAATACTCTGACCAGGTAATAGATATAGAGATGCAATACTGAGAGGAATCTGTAAGTAGAATTGATCAAATCCTTTAGTCAAACTTATTTTAGTCTGATGTGCAATTAAGCTTATTTTCACTGTCTAGGATGAGTGCAAGCTGTCAAATCACTTTTTTTATAGAAAGAGAAAACGCATAGAAATGTTATTGACAGGAAATGCTGTTATTGAAGGAGTATGATTTACACAGCAATCCTTCCATCCGGCTTTTATTTAATAATGAGTCATTTTTGAGAATATCTTCAAAGTTCTGTTGTTTCATATGCAGACAAAGGAAAGTGAAGGTATGTTTTGTGTGTGGAGAACAGGTTAGTAAAAATCTCCAATAGATTCCTCTATGCAGAAGATAATGAGGATAAATGCCATTGAATTTCCTCTCTACAGACACGCAAACACACACACACACACACACACACACACACTCTCTCGCTCGCTCTTTCCCTCTATAATCACTGCATTCTCAACATAAAATACAATTTCTCACCGTTTAATTGCCCCATTAAAAGATTGTACCTCTAAGATCTGTCACATTATTGAGCCTCCAGCCTTACTAAGGAGCGACCCCTGCTCTCACTTTAGTCAATTATCTAACCTTCACTTTCCTAAAGTCACTCTGGGTCTAATCTGCCCATAGACACAGGTCTAGGATCAGCCTACCATCCTTCAATCCTAACCTTTACCATTAAGCGTATAAAACTCATAACTGACCATAGATCATTGTCTTGGAGGGACTTCCTCCTACTCAGCTGAAGTAACAGAGTACAGACGTGACCTTTATCATGTAGACAATGTGACATGTTCTAGTGCCAGGGACAGAGAGGGTAGCTGGGGGAAGCAGACACCTCCGCTAAGGGGGGTGACGTGACAGAGTCTGGAGAGAGAGTTAGCTCTCAGCACTCTGATAGCCTCATACGATTTGAGTGTGTGTGTGTGTGACAGGACACAGGAAAGAATGGTGTGGCCGTGGTGTGTATCTGGAAGGGGGGAGAGAGTGTGCATTCATATAAGTGTGTGTGTGTGTGTGTGTGTGTGGTTGTGTGGTGTGTGTGTGTGTGTGTGTTGTGTGTGTGTGTGTGTGTGTGTGTGTGTGTGTGTGTGTGTGTGTGTGTGTGTGTGTGTGTGTGTGTGTGTGTGTGTGTGTGTGTTGTGTGTGTGTGTGTGTGTGTGTGTGTGTGTGTGTGTGTGGTGTGTGTGTGGTGAATGAGGCTGTTGAGTGGGCTAGGTGTTAGACTGAAGGTGTAGACAGCATAGGAGAAGTCAATAGAATGCTCTTAAAGGAATGAACTTCTTCCTCCCCTGGAGTCTGCAGAAACACCCTTCCACATACCTTCCAAGTTAGATATTCTGAAAAGACTGACGGTGAACTATAAACAGGGCTACCACCTTATTGTGGGAGATGGAATGAAATTCTATTACAATGATCACAATATATACATGAATGTTGTACATAGTTCCACCCGTATACAGTGCCCTCTGAAAGTCTTCAGCCCTCTTGACTTTTTCCACATTTTGTTACGGTACAGCCTTATTCTAAAATGGATCAAATAAAACAAATCCCTCAGCAATCTACACACATTTTTGCTAATGTTTTTAAAAATAAAAAACAGAAATACTTTATTTATATGGAGTCCACCTGTGGTAAATTCAATTGTTTGGACATGATTTGGAAAGGCACACACCTGTCTATATGAGGTCCGAACAGTTGACAGTGCATAACAGAGCAAAAACCAAGCCATGGAATTGTTCGTAGAGCTCCGAGACAGCATTGTGTCCGAGGCACAGATCTGGGGAAGGGTACCAACAAATATCTGCAGCATTGAAGGTCCCCAAGAACACAGTGGCCTCCATCCTTTTTAAATGGAAGAACTTTGGAACCACCAAGACTCTTCCTAGAGCTGGCCGCCTGGCCAAACTGAGCAATCAGGGAGAAGGGCCTTGGTCAGGGAGGTGACCAAGAACCCGATGGTCACACTGACAAAGGTCTAGAGTTCCTCTGTGGAGATGGAAGAACCTTCCAGAAGAACAACCATTTATGCAGCACTCCACCAATCAGGCCTTTATGGTAGAGTGGCCAGCCAGAAGCCACTCCTCAGTAAAAGGCACATGACAGCCCGCTTGGAGTTTGCCAAAAGGCACCTAAAGACTCTCAGACCATGAGAAACAAGATTCTCTGGTCTGATGAAACCAAGATGGAACTATTTGGCCTGAATGCCAAGTGTCACGTCTGGAAGAAACCTGGCATCATCCCTACGGTGAAGCATGGTGGTGGCAGCATCATGCTGTGGGGATGTTTTTCAGGGGCAGGAACTGGGAGACGAATCAGGATGGAGGGAAAGATGAATGGAGAAAAGTACAGAGAGATCCTTGATGAAAACCTGCTCCAGAGTGCTCAGGTCCTCAGACTGGGGTGAAGGTTCACCTTCCAACAGGACAACGACCCTAAGCACACAGGCAAGACAAGGCAGGAGTGGCTTCGGGACAAGTCTCTGAATGTCCTTGAGTGGCCCAGCCAGAGCCCGGACTTGAACCTGATCGAACATCTCTGGAGAAGCCTGAAAATAGCTGTGCAGCAACACTCCCCATCCAACCTGACAGAGCTTGAGAGGATCTGCAGAGAAGAATGGGAGAAACTCCCCAAATACAGGTGTGCCAAGTTTGTAATGTCATACCCAAGTAGAATCGATGCTGTAATCGCTGACAAAGGTGCTGCAACAAATTACTGAGTAAAGGGTATGAATACTTATGTAAACGTAATATTAAACAACAAAAACAATATTTGCTAAAATTTCTACAAACTGTTTTTGCTTTGTCATTATACGGTATTGTGTGTTGATTGGTGAGGGGGGGGGGATTATTTAATCCGTTTTAGAATAAGGCTGTAACATAACAAAATGTGGAAAAAGTAAAGGGGTTTGAATACTTTTTGAAGGCGCTGTATACCTGTGAAATTGCTGTCATCTGAAGGTCTTTGCCTGTTCACGTAATTATATTTCTACAGTTCCACCACTTACAAAAATCTAAATGTAAAGGCAGACTTTATGTTGAAAGAAAGACATGCACTGCTCAGGCATTTGACAGATGCTTGCCTATAAATGTTTGCATGATCCGTCCCCACAGGGTGTGCAGTGGGTGGGCTGTTTTATTTACTGGTGTGAAACAGACAAGCTAACATCAGGTCCGACCTGTCTCTGCTGCTCTACTAGACTGGGGCATTAAACACACTATGGCTTAATTGCATTATCTGGCCCACAGAGCATGGTGTCGTGTGAGAGAAGTGAGAGAGAGCGAGAGAGAGAGAGAGAGAGAGAGAGAGAGAGGGAGAGACGAGAGGCAGGGTGGGATATATTGTTTGTGTGTCTAGACTGTGTCTATGGTTGAAGTTGATGAGGGGGGAATTGAAGGGGGAGAGGAGGGGGTAGAAGAGAGGGTGAGAGGAGAGGAGGAGATGACAGAGAGGAAGGAGAGAGGCGCGAAAGGATGAGAGAATTTAGCAAGAGTAGAGGTACTGTAAGAGAGGAGGAGGAGAGGAGAAAGGAATGGAAGGAAAGACAGAGGATGTCAGAGAAGGGTAAAGAGGGAGAAAGGACAAAGAGAGGTTGGAGAACGGATTCACATCTCAACTGGACAGACAGAGACATGGAACCAATGCAGTATTGAACATAACCCATAGTGAGAAAACCTTCAAGTTGCCACTCAGCAGTGCAGTGCTCTGCAAGATAGGCTAGTGCTCTCCAGTACTTGGGGCCCCTGTCCCCGCAGCAGATGAGGGTGCAAACAGGTACTCCAGTCCCGTTAAGCGCATTCTCCCTCTCTCCTCCCATCGCTTCATATCTTTGCCCTCACATCTCCTCTCACCTCAGAGCTAAACGGCATGGATGATATAAGCACACTGAACTTTGGGGGTGGTTAATTTTGAACCTTTCGATATATGCGTATTATTGTGTGCTTTGGCTCATTGTAGAGTTCTCATTCGGGGTTGGGAGTTTATCATCTCACAAATTGCAATTGAATAAAATGGAATGATAGCCTAGAGCAACATTTCAGAGATTGTCTATTGTATAGTCTAATCACCATACCACTTTTATAATCCTTAGTTAGCTCTCTGTGAATAAGACTAGAGGATTGTTTGTTATATTATGGCTCCATTCATCGTGCTCAAGAAAGTAAACTTTACAGGAAGAGCCAGATGTCATTATTTATCATCTTAAATCTAATTTATTTATGAAACAGAAAAAGAATGGAATTCTCGGTTGAATACTTCTTGAATTATTTAGACTGAAATGGTTAATTCCATACAAGGCCTCGGAAGATCTCGGCTCTGTTGAATACTTTATTATCTTTCCTAAACCGAAAACGCAGGAGAAAGGAAGAGAGAGGGAAAAGTAGTTTATCCATCCTGGACCCCATAATTGTTCTTCAACTCTTATTTAGGAAGTGTTTATGGAACATTTTAGGAAGCCTAAAATTCGTGAAGTTATGTTGAATAATTTATTGTTTTTGACAACTTAAGGTTTTGTTGATATTGTAGGATTTTAGGGTGGGAAAGCTATTGCTCTAGGTCTATAATGTTATATCTTACTAATTTGGTTTGATGCAACGACATTAATGAAGCATCTTATAAAGTGATAATTATATGATGGGTGGGGTAATTCAAAGAATCAAAAGAAGTCCATGATGTAGGCCTTTACTATATATATTCACAAGATGTTTACCAGATCGAATTTTAACTGATTTGTATCAATATTATTCATCCATTCGATTCCTGTCATGCCATGTATTATTCAAACTGTTGAAAAGTCTCACTCAACCCTCGGGTTGAATGGCATCATGTCATGGATCTCTTAAAATGTTAGGAATAGGCTACTCCTATCCCTTCAGTGGGATAATAAGAAGATATTGCATGAAGTCAGTGGAGATAAAACTATTAGATTAAGAAGTGTGTTAAGGAGCTCAACTCTTCGCTAATGGAGTATATTCTATAATGGAGTGACCCGTTTAGAGAGCGGTGGATGCGCAGCTCATGGTCCCAGGTTGATGCAGTCAAAAGCCGCCTAATGAAAAGAGACGCATCGCTGATTGCTGCTATATCTGGGCACCGCTGTGGAAGTGCATCGATTTAACAATTTAGCAGCCCTGTCCTCTGTGTTGGAATTAGTCACGGCTCAACGATGCCCAGCTTGCCGCCTTTTACACACCACACCACACACACACACACCACACACACACACACACACACACACACACACACACACACACACACACACACACACACATAAATGAGGGAGAAATATCCTACACTCTCTCTCGCACTCCAAGGTGCATTAATTGAGGAACTATATGTGCAAAATATTTAGTCTTGGAGGAAATTGAAAGTTCAATACAAAATGTAAAATAAACCTAGAAATATAATAGGTAATAATATGGTTATTATTATATACATATATATATATATATAAATATAAATATATATATATATATATATTTAATGTCATTACTAGGCTCTGATATATGCGCATGTGATTTAGTAGATGTTGGTTTACTCGACACAATTTCAGCACCATGGAGAGCGAACACAAGGCACCCATAAAGGTTAATCCTTTCAATTTTGCCTTAATAACAAATGTAAGATAGTTGCATTTGCAAAACGTAGGCTATAGGCTGGTCAACAACGCACCCTGTTTCAGCACCATGGAGAGCGAACGCAAGGAGAAATCACACTCAACAGAGAACATCTTTCTGCAAAAAAAAAGTGTTTATTTCCGTGACTCAACAACTGCAATTGGACTTTAGTGCAAGAAGTGTGAAATATGTCTATCAGATGTGATCATAAGCAAAACATACTGTATATTATGCACTACTTGGTTTAAGAGGAAACATTGTGCTGTCATGCTTCAGGTTATTATAACAGGTCTGGAAAAGGTGTAAGCCACTAGGATACTCTGTGTCCCCACTTCCCAGATCATAAAACAACATATTATCAGTGTGTTTTAGTGATTCAACAATCCAGAACTTTCTAATCTGTTGAATGTGGGGATCATTTTACTGGGAGAATAGTTAGGCTACTACTTTGCTTTTCTTAGTGTCCAAAGGGATTGAATCCCTCTTTTTTCCACTCATTTAAAAATGCATTTAAAGTGAAAGTAGTCTGAATTTGATATTTATGCAAAACGTCATTGTTCTGATGTTTGACATTATAAAGTCATTATACTGACGTTTATGTGCATTAATGTATTGACATTTTTCTAAAACAAAAAAAGGCATGGAAGCATGTAGTATCATAAGGAGTTCAGATAGCCTTCTGCTCAGGTTGAGTTAATTCAAATGGTGAGAGGATAGCAGTCTCTGTATGTCTCTCTAAGGAAGTCGATACATACTGCAGAGACGAGGTAACATGTTCAACAGAGTTCTGCCTTCCATCGCCTATCCATTTAACCCAATCCACACCCTGTCCATGGCTGACTTGGACAGCACAGGTTTAAAGGAACTCTGTCTGAACAGCGGGTCGTGGAAGACCCCGTCCACCCAATCTCTCAGAGTAGCGACCGGCGAGTCCTGCTGCTCAGCCGCCCTCACCTTCAGGTGGGGTACTTCAGTCGGATACCCCCCTGGGGAGAGGGACTCGCTGGGGGTGGCTGTGTGCATGCATGGAGGGAACTCAGGTTGGATAGTAGCAGTTTGTGCAGTGGACCAGATGTTAGGTTTGCTGCTCTCTGTACTTCGCAGGTCCCGTTCAGTGTAGAATGAGTTGGTTGTTCGGTCGTGGTCTGGTGTGTTTTTGAGGCAATCTGCTGACTGTGGCAACCGTTCATTCCCGTGTCGGAGTGTGTCTGGGGTATGTGTGAGTGGACTGTTGGAAGGGTCTTTGGGGTGGTGGCGCTGGTCCGGTGGTGTGTGTACTGGGGTGTCTTTGGTGTGAAACCGGTGTTTAGGGTTGCAGTCAGAACCATCTGACTCCAGCAGATCAAAGTCCTCCAGGTCACTCTGTTTTAGGTCCACACACCTCCCCGTTACAGAGTCTACAACCAAAAAATACATAGATGTTATAACAATCACAAATTTGACAGGACGGATAGAAAGCAACTTCCATATAAATTAATGGGAAGCCATTTTAACAGCCAGGTCACTCGTGATACCAGTCAGTATTCGACATCCATCCATGTCTGAGGATGTCGGGAAATGACATGGAAACCATCCACTAGGGGAAACAGTAAGCATCTGCCTCTGATTCCAAAGGTTGCAAGTTTGAATCCAGCGATACCTTAACCATTACCTTAACCATTCAGAGTTAATGCCTCACTTTAAGAATTTGGAGTTACTGCCTGAACTTAACCATAAACACTTCGAAATTTCAAGTTTGAGAAACATGGATGAACATCTAATTCTGAGTTGACTGTGAGAGCGGGTAGCATGTTAATGGGTTCGTCTAGTTAATGATATAAATCTATGGTACACATGCACTCACCATCAACATCTATCTCGCGTTTGATTGGCTCCTCCTCTTGCAATCCCTCCACACCATCACTGTCATCTTCACAGCCCCTCTCATCAGAGCTTTTATTGGCTCGTGGTGACCATGTGACTTTGTTCTCCTTCTTCAACCTCCGCCGTGCATTGGCAAACCACGTGGACACCTGAATGAGCAAACACATTAATAAATCATTACATATTTGATAAATTCCCAAGCCTACTGTTGTGGCCCTGAGCACGGCACTTAACCCCTAAACCTGCTCCAGGGGCATCGTATGTATGTGTATTTGGGTCTTTAGGAGGCTTTAGGATAAAGCAGAAGACACATTTCTGTGGGATGTAATCTTCTTCTGTGATTAACCAGTGCCTAGTACTCCTCGATCGTGCATGTACTGTAACACATGATAAGTTCAGAAGAGCTCCAACTAACATATTCATCCCCAAACACTGAGCCAGTTGTTACCTGTGTAAGT
The DNA here is from genome assembly GCF_002910315.2 of Salvelinus sp. IW2-2015. NCBI lineage: Eukaryota > Metazoa > Chordata > Actinopteri > Salmoniformes > Salmonidae > Salvelinus > Salvelinus sp. IW2-2015. The sequence continues at coordinate 19,145,653 of NC_036870.1, forward strand.
GTCATCTTGGTGATGATGGCCAGCATGATCTTCTCTCCCTTGGTGGGATATGGGTTCTTCTGGTGCTCCTGCAGCCAGGCCTTCAGAGTGCTGGTGGTCTCCCTGGTGGCGTTCTTCCTCCGTGCTGCGGCACTGTCCACTGATGACCCATACCTGGGAGAAGGGAGGTGAGGGGAGTGGTGTCAGAATAGGGGTGAATTTGACAGAGAAACTCTTCCAAATATTGCATTTTTCACATTATGTTTAATGGATCTAAGATGTGCTGGAGCTTCGTTTTCAAATATTGTATTTTTTCCTCCTTGTACTTGATGTTTGACATATTATATGTCCAAGAGATATGCATGTGTAAATGGAACTATGCTATGCATCAATGACGCATGCTTTATTCCTATTTCTCCTATTTAGATCATATTTTGATGTTTACAAGAATTACAAGTTATTTAGAAACAGATAACATGTTTAGTAGACATACCCATATCGGTCATATGGATACTGCCCAAATGCGTAATCATATGGATAGTATGCAGGGGTTTGAGAGGCCCCCACATGTGCAGACGCTCCATCTTTGGACTCCAAGGTTCCCTGCAGATATGAAATCAACTTTCATTGACATAACTTGACAAAACCTTTCAAAAACGGAGTCAATTATGTTTTGTTTAGTCTACTTTGCTCACCACAGATATGGATCAGTCCAGTGCGCACGAATTGGTCAAAGGTTTGTCCTTTTTATTTTCGCTGACATGACCAATTAAGTGAAAAAAAATGAAAAAAATAAAGAAAGTCAATATAGAAAAAAAGCCTACCTACCCTGGCATATAGAGCTGTTGCGTCGCCTCCGCAGGTGCCATAGTACCCTTGGCTCTTTCCATAGCCAGCTCCATACACACCCAGACCTATAGCCGGGGTTGGTATCTCCTGGCCCGGGGAGCCGAGCAGTCTGCTCTCATACACTGGGCACCGAAGAGGCTGGGGAGAGGGATGCGTCACACCTGAGTCCAGGAGAGACCTTCCGCCAGGCTCGAAGCAGTTGGCCAAAGAGCTCGTGCTCATGAGGAACTGGCGCGAAAACAAGAAAACATTATTTCGGAAAAATATAGACAATACGCAATACATGAGCACACAACGAAAAAGGCTACCGATAAATTACAGTTATTTTGTAAAACAAACTAAACGTAGGCTATGTGATGTATCTGCAAAACCGGAGACACTAGCTTAATAAAGTACAGAAACAAACTATGTTTTCCTTCACCACAATTTCTTTCAAGTTTCTTCTAATTTAGTGAAAGAGCATTACCTGGTGTGTGGGTGAGTAGGGGTATCCTAGCTGCGGGTAAGCCATGATATCAAACATCAGTGAATGTCGGCAAACTTTAAAGGATCAAGCACGAGCACAATGTCCAACTGTCACTCATCAATGCATCAGGATCAAGTAGCCCGTAGACGCTGATCTAAGGTCAGTTCCGAAGGTGGAATCTGGGTAAGTTACACGTGTGCTAGATCTGTGCGTAAAGGTAACTTTGACTGAATCAAATCAACACCAAGACACACTGCTTTCCACTGCGGGTAAAGTGCCGGGACCCAAGATTTGGTTTGTAATGAACAGTCTGCTTCAGCTGTTTTTCGGCTCTTCTATTGAGGTATTAAAGAAATATCAGCTATAGAGCAATTCTCCCTTGGGATGTTTTTTGGGGGATGGCTCAGGTGTCCAAGTCGGTTGACAGTTGGTGACTCGCTGAATTAATAAATATGTTTACTGTCCAGTCAATCTGACGCGGTGAAACGCATCATTTGCAGTCCAAAGCGGTAGTGATGTTGTGATCTATCATCCACAAACCAACCATGCCACTCCTGATGCGCTCTCTGCTTTTAACTCGCCTGTCTCTCTGACGTCATATGGACTCCCGCGTGCACAACTACTGGTCATCTCCTTCAGTAACGCATATTTAGTACAGGACCTTCGATTTAGCCCCATTTCGTGGAGAAATACAAATGTGTAAAATAATACACAATATATTAAATAAATTAAAAGTGGTCAAAATGCATCACTGAGTTAGAAAAGCCTGCTTTCATTGAGAAAAAAACGAAGGTATAGGCCTAAATTCCTCCAAATTATCTTGAAGAATAAACGTATCAAAGTCTGCTTTCGTTGAACTACAAGACATGAAAGAAAATACAACTATATAGCTCTGGACAGTTTCTCCAAACTGTCTAAAACCATAGACTCCTTCCCGTTATTGCCGGTGTCTGTGAACGACAGACCTGCTCACTCAAAGATTCCCTCCCGTTTACACACGAGCGCACACACCGCCCCGGGGTCCCGGTAAATATAATGAGGATGTTTCCAATCTCTCCTCCGACACACCACACACACACACACACAGCCACACAGGCCACACACAGCCACAACACGACACACACAATCACACACAACACACACACACCACAGACACACACATCACACGCACCACACGCACGCACGCAGCAACGCACACACACACACAACAGACACACACATCACAACAGCACTCATCCACACACCACACACATCACACACACACAACATACACAGCACATCAGAGGTGGAACAAGGATGATGTGATAAGCTCTATCGCGATGATGAGTGACTATGAGATGATATCTAGCATATAGCTTTTTATTCCTGTAGTTTAGATAACATGTCACCGTCAATGAAATTACCTCTGACTCCTGATACAGCTGTTATAGTGGAGAGGGAGATTATAATAGCCAGGTCTGAACGAATTAATCAACGAAAAGCACGTCTCTTATCTTGAGAGGGCATCATTTCCCAACTCAGTGGCTGTGATGATGATAAATTGAAAGTTGCCCTGTAGAGGAAATGCTATAGCATATTGTGATTTAACTGTATTATACATGATTGTTTACCTGTTTTTTAATTACTAAAGGTCAAATTGTATTAATCTAATAGCTGTGTGTGTGTGTGTGTGTGTGTGTGTGTGTGTGTGTGTGTGTGTGTGTGTGTTTGTGTGTGTGTGTGTGTGTGTGTGTGTGTGTGTGTTGTGGTGTGTGTGTGTGTGTGTGTGTGTGTGTGTGTGTGTGTGTGTGTGTGTGTGTGTTGTGTGTGTGTGGCGCGCGCGGCGTGTGTGTGCGTGCGTGCGTGTGTGTCTGTGTTGTGTGTAAGAATCCCCTATCAGAAGGTAATTCTTTAAGCTGCCAATGTCATTCTCCCCAGAGACTATCCAAGAACACCGTCATCCTAATAAAAAGCACTTGCACATGAGGATGATTATGATATAAGCAATACTGTAACTGTATCTGTCCATTGCCTATCTAGAAGCATTAATGTGGATGAGTACTGCATCCTCTCTCTCGCCCTCTCCTTCTCTCTCAACTCTCTCTGGTCTTCGCTCTCTCCCTCTCCTCATCTCTCTCGGCTGCTCTCGTCCTCCTGCGTCTCATTCTCCCCCCCTCTCCCTGCCTTCGTCATGTCTCGTCGCCCCTCTCCCTGTCTCTCTCCACTCTCTCCCCTCCTCTGCTCATCTCTCTCCCCCTGCTCCCTCCTCGTCCAATCTCTCCCCGTTCCCCCTCTCTTATTCTCTCCCCTCTCTCATTTCCTCCCTCTCTCTCATTTCTCCCCTCTTCACCGTCCTCTCTCCTGGCTCTCTTCTATCTCCTCCTGCTCTCTCCGCCCCTCATCTATTCTCTCTCCTGCTCTCAGTCCTCCTCTCTCATTCTCCCCCTCTCTCCTCTCTCATTCTCTCCCCCTCTCCGCTTCTCGTCTCACCTCTCTCCCCTCCTCTCTCATCTCTCCCTCTCCCTCTCCTCATTCTCTCTCCTCTCCCTGTCATCTCGTCCCTCTCTCCCTCCTCTCTCCTGCTCTCTCATCTCTCTCCTGCTCTCTCCCTCCTCTCTCATCTCTCCCCTGCTCTCTCCCTCCTCTCTCATTCTCTCCCCCTCTCCCATAGCAGCTAAAAGGGTAATCATGTTTCTGTTCTCTTATTCTGCATCATTGATGAGAAGGGTCAGTGGATTTATACCGTAGGCTTAGTTCACTGACTCCTTTCCCTCTTTAGGGCTTCTCTTGAGGGCCCTTATTAAGGGTATGAGAACACCTTCTGATAGCCTGGCTAATGTGGAAGTATAGTATGGAAGTATTCTGTTTAGGACATTACAGTGTGTGTTACAGTATGGTAGATTGTGGGTTAGGTTAATTCAAGTTTACAACGGTATAGGTTTGTTATGATCCTCTTCCTCAGAGAGAAAAAGAGAAAGGGAGAGAGAGAGCAAGAGAGAGAGCAAGAGAGAGAGAGAGAACCTTGTGCTGTGGTAATGAAAGACAGTGGGTCGGCTATTTATTTTTTCTCCTCGTCTCCCTTCCTCCTCTTCTCACCCCCACCCCCCTAGAATGAAGCAAGTTAGGGAGTAGAAATTAAGTAGAGAATTTAGATAATCCAGTTAGTAGATTCCCAATATTCAATTCTATTCTATTTTGTTCTATTGTATAGTATTGTATTGTATTGCATTCTGTTCTGTTCTACTGTAATATATAATTTTGTTCCATCATACAAGAGGAGGATGAGAGCAGATCAAATGCTCTTAGAGGTGAACTAAACTTTCCTCCATCGCTCTACTTAACTAAAACACCTTCATAAAGAATTTCTATGCACTCTCTCTCTCACTCTCTTTTTCTCCACAGTCGCCGGCCATCTCTCTCTCTCACTCTCTTTTTCTCCACAGTCGCCGGCCATCTCTCTCTCTGTCTCATTGTTCTTTAAGTGATTCTTCATCAGAGACATTTAAACCATGTTTTTCTCCTCTCTGCCAAAGACATTACTAGCTGTACCTCTTCCCCCAATCTTTTATGCTGAAAAAGCCAAACCTGAGAGACACAAAAAGCATCTACATGTTAAATAGTGATTAAAATTGTATAGTATTCGTACTTTCAGGTAGGAAATATTCAAATGTGCCTTTCCGTACTGTACAGTGATTGAAGGAAGTTGTGATTGGAGTTTTACCCCTTTCTGCATTTATCTACCGTGATGCTTTCTTCTCTCATATTACTGTGTGTGTGTGTGTGTGTGTGTGTGTGTGTGGTGTGTGTGTGTGTGTGTGTGTGTGTGTGTGGTGTGTGTGTGTGTGTGTGTGTGTGTGTGTGTGTGTTATATGTATGTGTTGTGTGGGGGGGGGGGGGGGGGGGGGGGACACCTACTGTGATGCCTTTCCCTCGCTCACATTAACTCCACGCCTCCCACGGTATTATAGTTCAAGTAATGCAGACGGGAGAAAATAGAGTGTGTGTGTGTGTGTTTACTGTTGAGTAGGTGCATTTGAATGAATGATTGATGTGAAGGGAACATTATGATAATCACGGTCTGATGAGATGCAGTGTTTCTCAGATACCTATAAAGTATGCAATATAGATGTAGAAGTATGCCATATATTAACATAAAAATATGGAATAGAATATTCAAGAGAGGGGAATAATGACATTTATTACGGGACGCATCTTTTTTGAAAAGTCACAAAACCATGAGGAAATGGAACTCAGGAGCATGATAGAAGTATTCTTTTGTTGTTCCATACAGAATGACATTGCTTTTGTCATTTCATTAGAAAAAGGAAACTTTGTGATGCACAGAAAGAAATAACATAATCCTGTTCAGTGTCAGAAGTTAACACCTATCATCCGATTGGAGTGACGTGTGTTTGTGGGAATAGCGTCTAAAGAGCAGAGCAAGGAATCTAGAAATATGGACACATTTCTATTTGTAGAGGTTTGAGACAGTCACCTTTCATGGAAAAATGGAATGTCAATCAAGCACTGGAGCACAGAAGGGTTTCTCCCCCAGGACATAGTGGTTACAGAATGATGATGGGGGTTGTTGTTGGAACATCATCACTTGGTGCAGTGGATCGATGTTGGGGAAACCTGAGTCCTTTTTTATTCTCTCCTCGTTCCTCTCTCATCTCTTTCTTCTCTTCTCTCTCCACTACCTCTCACCTTTACTTTCTCTCTCTTCTCTCTCCCACTACCTCTCACCTTTACTTTATCTCTCTTCCTCTCTCCACTACCTCTCACCTTTACTTTCTCCTCTCTCTCTCTCCCATACCTCTCACTTTACTTTCTCTCTCTTCTCTCTCCCCACTACCTCTCACCTTTACTTTCTCTCTTTCTCTCTCCCCACTACTCTCACCTTTACTTTCTCTCCTTCTCTCTCCCCACTACCTCTCTCTCTTCTCTTTCTCTCTCTTCTCTCTCCCACTACCGTCTCACCTTTACTTTCTCCCCTGTGCTCCTTTCTTCATATAGGTCCTTCTTTACCTTGCCCTGTTTACTCTTCTCCCACATTTTTTTCTGCTTTCTCTTTCCTCTTTGCTCCCCTCTTCTCTCTCTATCTCTCCTTTACCCTCTACCCCTCCTCTTTCCTCTCCTCTCTCCCTCTCTCTCTCCTCTTCCTCCATCTCCTGGTCTTGTAGTTTGTCCTGGAGTGGTCAGAAGGGACTGAGTGAGTGGTCTCTCTCAGAGGTCAACCAGGCAGTAAAAAGTGGTGTGTGTGGTGTGTGTGTGTGTGTGTGTGTGTGTGTGTTGTGTGTGTGCTGTGTGTGTGTGTGTGTGTTGGTGTGTGGTGTGTGTGTGTGTGGTGGTGTGTGTGTGGTGTGTGGGTGTGTGGTGTGTTGTGTGTGTGTGTGTGGTTGTGTGGGACAGAGAGAGCGGGTCGATAAAGAGATTGGCGAAAGAGGCCTTATATCACATTCCATCCAAGGAAAAGTGTAGAGGATGACAACAGAAAAAATACAAGAGGGATGTGAAGAGGGGAAAAAGAGACAGGAAGCAGGAGGGAGAATGGAGCAGAGGGAAGAGAGAGACATAGACATAGACAGGAAGCAGGAGGGAGAGTGGAGCAGAGGGAAAGAGAGAGAGACAGAGACCAGGAAGCAGGAGGGAGAGGGGAGTAAGAGGGAAGAGAGAGCGAAGAGACAGAGACAGAGACAGGAAGCAGGAGGAGAATGGAGCAGAGGGAAGAGAGAGAGAGAAGCAGAGACAGGAAGCAGGAGGGGAGAGTGGAGTAGAGAGAAGAGAGAGCGAGAGACAAGAGACAGGAAGCAGGAGGGAGAGTGGAGCAGGGGAAGAGAGAGAGAGAGACAGAGACAGGAAGCGGAGGGAAGAATGGAGGCAGAGGGAAGAGAGAGAGAGAGACAGAGACAGGAGGGGAAGTGGAGTAAGGGAAGAGAGAGAGAGAGACAGAGACAGGAAGCGGAGGGAGATTGGAGCAGAGGGAAGAAGAGACATAGACAGGAAGCAGGAGGGACAGTGAGCAGAGGGAAGACAAGAGAGAGAGACAGAGACAGGAAGCAGGAGGGAGAGTGGAGCAGAGTGAAGAGAGAGAGAGAGACAGAGACAGGAAGCAGGAGGGAGAGTGGAGCAGAGTGAGAGAGAGAGAGACAGGAGACAGGAAGCAGGAGGGAGAGTGGAGCAGAGGGAAGAGAGAGACAGACAGAGACAGGAAGCCAGGAGGGAGAGTGGAGCAGAGGGAAGAGAGAGAAGAGAGAGAGAGACAGAGACAGGACAGAGAGACAGAGATTGAAGAGAGATAGGCAATTATTTAGATGGAGAAAGAAAGGTAGCTAGAGAGGTAGATAGATAAAGAAAAAGGGAGAGAGAGAGGTAGATGAATAGACAGAGGTATAGAGAGAGCTGTTTAAAGTGTGTATGCTTTCTGATCCCTGAGAGACTAGCTGTATTCCTCTGCATTACTTCTGCTTCATTACCTTCTCCTTCTCTCCATCTCCTCCTCTCCCTTTCCTCCTCTCCTCTCCTCCTCTCTCCATGCTATACATTATTCACCCCTATGTCCCCAGGGGCCAATACAGACCATCATACTGCTGCTAACACTTAAACCTGGGAAGAGATTTTCAATGTAACGATTCCATGGCAAATAGTGTATGAACTGATACACAAAACAACACTTGATTCAATACTTTGAGTTTTTCAATTAAACGTATTATACAATATTCTTGCCACCAACAGAATGCTGTATATATGGGGCATACAACAATCTCACCTCTGTAGATTTTGCTGCGAAGATACAGAATCATTACATAATTTATTCTGTTATTGCCCCCAATTTATTCTGGTATTGAACCTGGTCACAGGTTCAGGAATGGTTGAAAAATCACAACATACATTTAAAATTAACCTTACAATCAGCAGTATTGGGCGATGTGGAAAGCCATAGTCAATCAATCAACAATATACAAATATTCTTGTAAAAAATACTCATCTTTAACTTACAATCTGTGTATACTATGCGATTATAAAGGTTCAAAATTAATGTAAGACATCACAGCACAGTTGAAAAATATATAGCGCATGGAAATCAAAAGGGGGTGGTCTACGGAGATAGGTGGGATGGGCTGAGAGAAGTTGAGGAGTGGGATTAAAGCTCATGATCGGTAATAGTTATTACTGAAAACACTATATATAATGTATACTGGAGATGTCTGAGCACTATATATCCAAAATGTAATGTGCATCTAAAAAAATCACATCTTTGTTATGTGACTACTGTGCATAAAAGTAATGTGTGTGAAATGTATATGTAACAAATAAGCTGTAAAAACAAAAATGGAAAACAAAGTTACTTTTTTCCCCTAAGAGGGGTAGATGGGCCAATAAAAATAATTTAATAATAATAATAAAAACACTTTCATCTGCTGCTCCTCCACCATTTACACTGGGTAAACCTTGTGTGTGTGTGTGTGTGTGTGTGTGCGTGCGTGCGTGCGCGCGCGCGCGTGTGTGTGTGTGTGTGTGTGTGTGTGCGTGTGCGTGTGTGTATGTGTTTGTGTTTCTGTTGCTCCCTTTCTTTTTCTTAGTAATTTCTAATCCTAGTTCTATCTTTCTCTCTATCCATTACTAGTTGTAAGTTCCACTCTTAACCGTTAAGTAACACCAGACCAGTGAGCAGTTAGAAGTGAATAGGAGTATTTTCTTTTCTGCTAGTTCTCTCTCCTACACTCTCCGGAGTCAGACGCCATCCTCTGGACATGTATGGAACTACAACATTGACTAAGTGAAAAGGATGACAGCCTGCTAGCTCCATGGTAATCTAGTGCCTAACACGGCCATCTACCAGTCAGTGTTGGGTTGGTCTCTGGGGTTGGGAGGGACAGCAGCCCATTAAGTGCATATTTAAAGAGCTCTCCATGTAGAGTAAGAAGAGCTGTAATGCTGGGAGATTTTTCCTGTGGGACTTTGGTGGTGTTCTATTTCCAGTCCTATCTGATCACGGATGGACAAAAATCTAAGCATCTGTGACAGTGGGAAACCAGATATCTGCCAACTGTGTGTATGTGTGTGTGTGCGTGTGTGGGTGCATTTATGACAGTGGTGATCCCTGCCAACTGTTTATCAGATCTAAGAGAGAGGAAGGCACAGAGACACAAGCTGGACAGGGTTGATGTCCATTAGTCTCTATTAACTTAGATGATTGAGGGTTCACATTACAGTTTGTCTATGTGTGTGCGTGTGTGTGTGTATGAGTGCGTGCGTGTGTGTGTGTGTGTGTGTGAGTGCGTGCGTGCGTGCGTGTGTGTGTGTGTGTGTGCTATAATTGTCTCTAACCGTGCTCTAATGATAGATGAGGAATGAGGACTGATGAGATTCATTGCTACCCATAGAGGTCCATCTGAAGATTGTGCTGTTGCTTTAGCAAACAAAGACCCAGTGTATATCTCCACTTTCAGTCTTGACACATTTGTAAGCTATGCATATAGCGTTAGAATGTTTAGAATGGATACAGCTCTAAAAACCACAGGGTTTGTATTCCGTTGAAAGACATGTTGAACATTGAGAGAGGCACGGAACTGAGAGATGTGAATTTTGAATGGGGAACGTGAATGGGTGTTCTATTCTTTCTAATTCTGTAGTTAAGCAGCTCTGCTATGAGACACTATAGGAGGATAAACACTGTAGTAAAATGTCTGAATAGACCCAGCGACGCGAACACTCAACCATGAACTCAACGACGTAATCTCTTTTTCATACATTTTCCCTCAGATTACCACACTGAATAGACGAGAGAAAAAGAGAGGCGATTTATTACTTCAGTCCTATTCACCGTTTTGTTATGTCTATTTTCGCTCTATGTTAAATTCTACAACTTCAGGGTCCTGACGATGTTTGGAGATCGGAACCGCAACAGTCTTCCACAGCTGCAACGTGACAATAAAACACCAAACAAGAAGAGAGAATAGAATTCAGCTATAAGCAGCACTTAGTAAACTGTTATTACATAGCATGGCTGTTGAATTACATGAATTTTAACATGAGTTTCATTGGGAGACTCTGGTCAGCTCTTTTGTACACCTAGTTCTAATGTTAATAGTTTTAATATAGATCATCTCTATGGAAGAATAATATCTCACCATGGACAAACATTTACTTACAGGCCTACATTGGCTACATGAATATATTATTTTGATAACATCACAACAGTGGATTTAACCCAGGCTTGTTTATTCTCTGGTAGTTTAAATGTCCTACATATCCTCTACTGATAATGTAGTTCTTTCTTTGCTTTCATTTGGAAGAAAATGATAAATGAATGAAAAAAGTGTAAGCGTGTATAGTGAGATCATACTTCCTTGGCCTACAAGGAATTGAAGCATTGGTTCATTTACTTTCTTCATAGCTTCAGCTTCTAACTGATCAACACTGATATTTTGCATTTCAGAAGGGGGACATTGTAGTCAAGTTGCACTGTGCATAATCTTTAACTTCAATGTAAACTATACTATATCCTTTCTCCACTCAGAGTTAGACAATGTGCCAGGTCTCTTTCCCAGGGACCTCAGGGTCAAACTGTCCTAAGCCTGTTTGGTTATCAAATACGGCCTTTCCCTCAACCTCTCTTTATCTCTATTAATCTAGCATTGTCCCTGTCTTTCTCTTCACCTGCTCCTCTCTCTTCCTCCCTCCATTTTCCTCCTGCCTTTCTCTTTCTCAATCTTTATTGTTCCCTGGCCCTCCTTCTCTGTCTCCTTGCCCTTCTCTGTCTTTCTCTTTCTTGTTATCCTCCCCTGCCCCTCTCCCTCTCTCTCCATCTTTCTCTCCTGCCCCTCTCCCACTCTCTCCATCTCTCTCCCCTGCCCCTCTCCCACTCTCTCCATCTCTCTCCGCCCTCCCCCTCTCGTCCATCTCTCTGGCCCCTGGCCCATCTCCCACTTCTCTCCATCTCTCCCCTGCCCCTCTTTCCACTCTCTTCCATCTCTCTCCGCTGCCCCTCTCCCACTCTCTCCATCTTCTCGTCTGCCTCTCCTCTCTCTCCCATCTCTCTCTCTCTGCCCTCTCCCACTTCCCTCTCCATCTCTCTCCCTGCCCCTGCTCCCACTCTCTCCATCTCTCTCCTGCTCCCTCTCACCTCTCTCCCATCTCTCTGCCCTGCCGCCTCTCCCACTCTCTCCATCTCTCTCTCCTGCCCCTCTCCCACTCTCTCCATTCTCCCTCCCTCTCCCACTCTCTCCATCTCTCTCCCTGCCCTTCTCCCAATCTCTCCATCTCGTCCTGCCCCTCTCCACTCTCTCTCCAGCTCTCCCCTGCCCCTCTCCACTTCTCCATCTCTCTCCTCCCCCTCTCCCATTCTCTCCATCTCTCTGCCCCTCCCCTCTCTCACTCTTCATTCTCTCTCTCCTGCCTGCTCCCTCTCCCATCTCTCCCTGCCCTCTCCCACTCTCTCCCATCTCCTCTGCCTTCTCCCACTCTCTCCAACTCTCTCTGCCCCTCTCCACTCTCTCCAATCTCTCTCCCCTCCCTTCTCCACTCTCTCCATCTCTCTCTCCTGCCCTTCTCCCTCTCTCCATCTTCTCTCCTGCCCCTCTCAGCAGGCCTATAGACTTTTCTAACTGTCTACATTTACCCCCTGTGTTCCCTCGAATGTGGCTGCCACTGTGAAACCACCCTCAATTCTCCCTCAGTCAGCTGACTCTATTCTCCCTCAGTCAGCTCACTCTCACTGTTTTCACGACCTATAACCCTGGCTCATGGCACAGGAGGAAGAATGCCAGCTTTGGATTGACAGCACAAAGAGGATCCCCTCTTCTCTCTCTCTCTCGTCTCTCTTCTCTCTCTCTCTCTCTCTCTCTCTCTCTCTCTCTTCTTCTCCTCTCTCTCTCTCTCTCGCTCGCTCGGCTGTCTCGTCGTCTCTCTCCTCTCCTCTCTCTCTCTCTCTCTCCTTCTTCCTCTCTCTCTCTCTCTCTCTCGCTCTCGCTCTCGCTCTCTCTGTCTCTCTCACACACACACACACATACACACACACACAGACAGAGGATTGGAGCCATTTTGAGGGAGGACAATGGATGATTTGGGTTGATTGGATCACTGAAGGGCTGATGACTGTCAAAAGAGCAACGTTGTCTTTACATAAGCCTGATTATCTCAGCATGGTGAGGAGGGATCAGGGGAGCAGGAGGGAGCTGCAGGGAGTTAGCCCCCCACATGGTGCCTCTAAAGGGGATAGGTCTGTACACGAGGCCCAGGCTGTGGGGCCTAGTTCTCTCTCATCCACTGGTGGCCTTTAAATAATCTATTCAGATGACCAGAGGTCCTGAGACATGTGGATATCACAGGCGGATGTGTGTGGGAAACTATGAGTGGTGATGGGGGGGATGGGCATGGAGGACGCACCAATTGTCCGATGTTGGCTGTAAATAGAGCATCCCTCACCTTTACCCTCCTCCATCATCATCATCTCCTCCTCTTCCTCAGAAACAGAGAGGTGGGATGCCAGAATAGAAAACAGAGAGGTGGGATGCCAGGATTGAAAAGAGAGAGAGGGAGATGCCAGGACAGAAAAGAGAGAGAGGGGGATGCCAGGACAGAAAAGACAGAGAGGGAGATGCCAGGACAGAAAAGAGTGAGAGGGAGATGCCAGGACAGAAAAGAGAGAGAGGGAGATGCCAGGACAGAAAAGAGAGAGGGGGAGATGCCAGGACAGAAAAGAAAGAGAGGGGGATGCCAGGAATGACAACAGAGAGAGGGGGATGCCAGGTTTGAAAAGAGAGAGAGGGGGAAGCCAGGACAGAAAAGAGCAGCAGGACAGGGGTATCAAAGACAAATCCCCCCATAATCTGTCTCTTTAATAGGGATTTAAACACACCAAAGAGCCAGTGGTATAATACCAAAGACTAAATGAAGCTCTATTCAAGCTGAGAGCATTGATACTGATACAATTAAGAACACTATAGATAGTTGGGGCACTTACTGCCTCCGTTCCCTATATAACCCTGTATATACTTTTCCCTATATAACTCTGTATATACTTTCCCTATATATCCTTTATACCTCTTTTCCTATATAACTGTTATACCTTTTCCGCTATATAACCCTGTATATACTTTTCCCTTAATAATCTGTATATACTTTCCCTAATCCTTATATAGTCCTTATATATTTCCCTATCTATCTATACTCTTTTCCCTATAATACCCTGTATATACTTTTCCCCTGACATAACCCTGTATAAGTACTTTTCCCTAATTACCCTGTATATATACTTTTCCTATATAACCCTTTATATCTTTTCCCTATATAACTCTGTATATATTTCCTATAATATTCCTTTATATATTTTCCCCTATATATCCCTTTATATACCTTTCCCTATATAACCTGTATATATTTTCCCTACATATGAATCCCCTATCCTGTATATACTTTTCCTATATAACCCTTGTTAATATACTTTTTCGGCTATATAACCTCTGTATTATACTTTTCCCTATGATATCTGTATAACTTTCCTATTCCTCATATACACGTCCTAACGTAAATACTTTTTTCCCATACATAACTGTATATCTACTTTTCCTATATAACCTGTGTTATTATCGCTGATGAATAACCATGTATATCTTTTCCCTATATAACCCTGTTATATTTTCCTATATAACCCTGTAAATCCTTTTCCCTACTAACCCTGTATATACTTTTCCCTATATAACCTGTGTATTAGATTTTCCCTAGTATAACCATGTATATCTTTTTTCCCTATATAAAGGACCCGGTGTGTATTATTTTCCCATATTAACCTGTATATACTTGTTCCCTATATACCTGTATAATACTTTTCCCTAATATACCCTGTATATACGTTTCCTAGATATAACCCTGTTGTATAGTTTTCCTATATAACCATGTATATACTTTTCCTATTAACCCTGTATATACTTTCCCTATATAATCCTGTATATACTTTTCCACCTATCTAATCTTGTTAAACTTTTCCCTCTATAACCCTGGTAATATACTTTCCCTATATAACTAGTATATTATTTTCCCGTATATAACCCTATATATACTTTCCCTATATAACCTGTATATACTTTTCCTAATATAACCCTGTATATACTTTCCCTATATAACCCTGTGTATACTTTTCACTATATAACTGTATATCTTTCTATATAACGGCTGTATACTACTTTCTATATTAACCCTGTATATACTTTTCCCTATATATACCCTGTATGATCCTTTCCCTAATATACCCTGTATATACTTGTTCCCTATATAACTTGTATATACTGTTCCCTATATACCTGTATATTACTTTTCCCTATATAACATGTATATACTTTCCCTATATATAACCTGTATATACCTTTCCCTATATAACCCTGTATATACTTTTTCCTCTATATAAGCCTGTATATCTTTTCACTATATAACCTGTTATATACTTTTTCCCTATATAACCCTGTGTATACATTTCCTTAATTAACCGAATATACTTTTCCCTATATAACCCTTGTATATACTTTCCCCTATATAACCTGTATATTATTTTCATATATAACCTATATACGTTCCTATATAACCCTGTATATATTTTCCCTGATATAACCTGTATATACTTTTCCCTATATAACCCTGTATATACTTTTCCTACTATAAACCTGTGTATAATTTCCCCTATATAACCCTGTATATACTTTCCTATCTAACTCCTGTATATACTTTTTCCCTACTATAACCCTGTACATACTTTCCCTATATAACTCTGTATATACTTTTTCCCTAATATAACCCTGTATATAATTTTCCCTATATAAACCTGTTATACTTTCCCTATATAACCTGTATATACTTTCCCTATATAACCCTGTATAATACTTTCCCTATATAACCTGTATAATTTCCCTCTATAACCCTGTATACTCTATTCCTGATATAATCTGTAATACTCTATTCCTGTATATACCTGTATATACTTTCCTATATAACTCTGTATATACTTTCCCTATATAACCTGTATATACTTTCCTATATAACCCTGTATATATCTTTCCCTATATAACCTGATACTCTGTAATATACTGTATTACTTTCCCTAATAATCTGTATATCTTTCCCTATATAATCTGTATATACTTTCCCTATGGGATAACTCTGTATAGGGTACTTTCCCTATATAACCTGTATATAACTTTCCCTATATAACTCTGTATATACTTTCCTAATAAACTTGTAAATACTTTTCCTCTATAACTCTGTATATACTTTCCCTATATAACCTTGTATATATTTTCCCTATATAACTCTGTATATACCTTTCTATATAATCTGTATATACTTTCCTATACCTAACCTGTATATACTTTTTCCCTATATAACCCTATATATACCTTTCCCTATAATACCTCTGTATATACTTTCCTCTATAACTCCTGTATATATTTCCTATATAACCCTGTATATAATTTCCCCTATATAACCCTGTATATACTTTTCCCTATATAACCCTGTATACTTACTTTCCTATATAACCCTGTATATACTTCCCTATATAACCTGTATATACTTTTCCTTATAACCTGTATATACTTCTTATCAACCCTGTAATATACTTTCCCCTATATAACCCTGTATATACCTATTAACTCTGTATATACTTTCCCCTATATAACCCTGTATATACTTTCCCTATATAACCCTGTATATACTTTCCCTATATAACCCTGTATATCTTCCCTATATAACTCTGTATATACTTTCCCTATATAACTCTGTATATACTTTCCCTATATAACCCTGTATATACTTTCCCTATATAACCTGTATATACTTTCCCTATATAACCTGTATATACTTTTCCTATACTAGTGCTTCAGCACGCTCTCGCCAGACCTGTCTTCAGTCAAGAACCAAAGGGAACTAACATAGTAGAGGAAGCATACAGTTCCCGAATACTGTGGAAGGGATTGGGCTGATGTGGTCCTTAATGCCAGTGTGGAAATACCACTTAGGAGAGTTCTGAGGATGTAAAAGGTGCATTGTGACAGATTTGTTCGAGTGGCTAGTAACATTGTCTTTAACAGTGTTTAACAGTCCCACAGCAGTCTATCTATCTGTCTGAGAGGTTGGCAGTATATGAGGCCAGCCTCGAGGGCTTGGCTTGCTTCCACCCTGTTCTCACTTCAATGACTGGCCTCTCCTCTGTATGCCCTCTGTATTCTTCCTCCCTATGTTTCCTACCTTTCTCTCCTGCACCTCTCCTCTCCTCTCCTCTCTCCTCTCCTCTCCTCTCCTCTCCTCTCCTCTCCTCTCCTCTCCTCTCCTCTCCTCTCCTCTCCTCTCCTCTCCTCTCCTCTCCTCCTCCTCTCCCTCCTCTCCTTCCTCTCCTCTCCTCCTCCCTCTCCACTCTCTTCTCTCCCTCTTCCTCTCCTCTTTTTCGGTCCTCTCCTCCTCTCCCTCCCTTCCCCTTTTCACTCCCTCTTCTCCCTCTCCCTCCTGCTTTTCTCCTCCCCCACTCCTCTCCTCTCTCTCCTCCTCTGCGAGGAGGTGTGTCGCCTAATCCCCAGCTCTAGCAGGTACGCTCCCTCCCCCAAGCGGAGCATGCCCCTGAGAGGGGCTGGAATTGCTCTCGCAGGGTGGCGGGTCGTAGGAATACAGGCGTTGACTCGAGCGGTGCGGACACGCGAGGATCTCAGGCACTTGGTCCGCCTTTCCCTTTCCCGGCTTTACTCTCTCCTCTCCTCTCTTCTCCTCATCTCTCCTCGTCCTCTCCTCTCCCTCTCCTCAATCCTCGTATTCCTCTTGTCACTCTCGCGGGGTATACATCACTCTGCCTCTCCATCTCCCTCCCTCTCTCTCCTCTCCGGTCAGATCAGTCCTCACACATGAAGTCAGGGCTGCATTCGACGACGCTCGCGAAGAGGTGCGAGGGGGGTTAAGTAGCTAAGGAGAGAGGGATATGCGCGAGCCTCGGTCCTTAGCTTCACTAGGAGGACTCTCGTTGACAAACTGAGAGTAGTTTGCTCGTACTCTCACGAGTAGAGCGACGCAGAGAGCCAGGCGCAGAGAGAGACCGAGAGAGAGAGATGAGAGCAGAGGGAGCCACCTTAGGTGAGATCCCCGTCTGATGCAGAGAAGAGGAGAGAGAGGAGGAAGAGCGGGGGCTAACGCTAGAAACATTGTAAGGCGGGTAGCAGTACGAGAGGCGAGAGAGAGAGAGAGTGGCGAGTCAGAGGTCAGGGAGGAAGAGAGGGAGTAGGGGCGTAAGTGTAGGAC
>NC_036870.1:19163225-19168377 GCF_002910315.2 Salvelinus sp. IW2-2015
ACCCTTATACAATTATTCAATTTACATTTTTATAAATATATATTATTAACATCAATTCATTTTTTTATTTTTTAAATTTATATTTTTAATTATTTTTTTATTATTCAAATTATTTTTATATTTTTATTTTTTTGTTTTATTTTTCTTTATTTTATTTTTTTTTTTTAATTATTTTCTTTTTTTTAGCTCTTTCTTTATTTTATCTATATATTAATTTACATACATCTATTAATTAGACTCATAGGTCTTCTTTTATTTCTTTATTTATTATAAATATAATATAAACCCTGTTAGTACTTTCCTAACCTTGATTCCCTATATAACCCTATACTATACCTTTCCTATATAACTCTGTATATACTTTCCCTATAAAACCCTTATATATATTCCTATATAACCCCTGTATATACTTCCCTATATAACCCTGTATATACTTTCCCTATATAACCCTGTATATACTTTCCCTATATAACCACTGTATATACTTTCCCTATATAACTCTGTATATACTTTCTCTACTTATAACCCTTCGTATATAACCTTCCTTCATATAACCCGAATATACTTTCCCTATATAACCCTGTATATACTTTCCCTATTAAGTATAACTCCCTGTATATACTTTCCCTATATACCCTGTATATACTTTTCCCTATATAACCTGTATAACTTCCCTAC
Source organism: Salvelinus sp. IW2-2015 (assembly GCF_002910315.2). Classification (NCBI taxonomy): domain Eukaryota; kingdom Metazoa; phylum Chordata; class Actinopteri; order Salmoniformes; family Salmonidae; genus Salvelinus; species Salvelinus sp. IW2-2015. The sequence goes on from NC_036870.1 coordinate 19,163,904, forward strand.
TATAACCCTGTAATACTTTCCCTATATAACTCTGTATATTTCTAACTCTGTATATACTTCCTATATAACCCTGTATATACTTATGTCCCTATATAACCCTGTATATACTCCTCCACTAGATTAACCCTGAGTATATACTCGCCCCTATTATATCTTCAGCAACCGCTCTCGCCAGAACACCTGATCTTCAGTCAAGAACCATAAGGGAACTAACATAGTAGAGGAAGCATACAGTCTCCCGAATTACTGTGAGAAGGGATTGGCTGATGTGGTCCTTAATGCCAGTGTGAAATACCACTTAGGAGAGTTCTGACAATGAAAGGTGCATAGTGAGTAGACTCGAGCGAGTGCTAGTGAACTTGTCTGAGAAAGGTTACGTCGACCACCATCTTCTTTTCGATTGGCTTTCAACCAAGCCTCTAGGGCGGCGTTCTTCCACTGCGTTTATGACGCTCTGAGTCATGTTGCTGTACTTCCTATGTTTTCTGGTCTCAGTGACTCATAACATTGTCTTTAACAGTGTAACAGTCCCCACAGCCAGTTCTATCTCTTCTGAGTAGCTGTTCCAGTATACTGACGGCCCAGCTCTCGATCGGGCTTGGCTTTTGCTTCCCACCTCTGTTCTCACCTTCTCATAGCCGCTCCTCTGCCCTGTCTGAGATTGCCCTCCCTGTTATATCTCCGCTCTCCCTGAGTCGTTTCCCTACCTTCTCTGCACCCTCTCCTCTCCTTTCTCCTCTCCTCTCCTCTCCTTCTCCTCCCTTCTCTCCTCTCCTCTCCTCTTCCTCTCCTCTCCTCTCCTCTCCTCGTCCTCTCTCTTCCTCTCCTCTCCTCTCCTCTCCTCTCCTCTCCTCTCCTTTCCTCTCCCTCTCCATCCCTCGTCCATTCTCTCTCTCTCTCCTTCCACCCTACCCCCCCCTCTCCGCTTTCTCTCGTCCTCCTCCTCCCCCGTCTCCTCTCCCTCCCTTCCTCCTTTCCCCTTCTCTCCCTCTCCTCTCCTTCTCCTCTCCTCTCCTCTCCTCTCCTCCCTCTCCTCTCCTCTCCCCTCCTCTCCTCTCCTCCCTCTCCTCTCCTCTCCTCTCCTCTCCTCTCCTCTCCCTCCCTCCTCCTCTCCTCTCCTCTCCTCTCCTCTTTCACTTGCTCGTCTCCTCCCCCTCCCTTCTCTCCTCTCCTCTCCCTGCCCTCTCCTCTCCTCTCCTCTCCTCTCCCTCTCCTCTCCTCCACCTCTCCCTCTCTCTCTCCTTCTCCTCTCCTCCCCCATTTCCTCCCCTCTCCGCCTCCCCTTCACTCTTTCATCCTCTCCTCCCCTCTCCTGCTCTTCTCTCTCTCCTCTCCTCTCTCCACCTCTCCCCACTCTCATCCTCCCTCTCCCCTCCTCTCTTTCTATCTCCTCTCCTCCCCTTCCCTCCTCTCTTCTCTCTCTCCTCCTCTCTCCTCTCCTCTCCTCCCGTCTCCCCCTTCTTTCTTTCTCTCCCTCTCCTCTCTCCCCTCTCCCCCTCTCTCTCTCTCCCTCTCCTCCCCTCCCTATATCTCTTTCCTCTCCTCTCCTCTCCTCTCCTCTCCCTCCTCCTCTCGCTCTCCTCTCCTCTCCTCTCCTCTCCTCTCCTCTCCTCTCCTCTCTCTCCTCCTCCTCTTCTCTCTCCTCTCCTCTCCTCTCCTCTCTCTTCGCCTCTCCTTCTCCCTCTTTCTCGCTGCTCTTTCCCTTCTCGCTCTCCTCCCCTCTCCCCTTCTCTCTCTCCTCTCCTCCTCTCCTCTCCTCTCCTCTCTCTCCTCTCCTCTCCTCTCCCTCTCCTCTCCTCTCCTCTCCTCTCCTCTCTTTCTCTCTCCTCTCCTCTCCTCCCCTTTCCTCCCTCTCCTCCCCTCTCCCCTTCACTCTTTCTTCTCTCCTCCCCTCTCCTCTTTCTCCTCTCTCCTCTCCTCTCCTCACCCTCTCCCCGACCCTATCCTCCCCTCCCCCTCCTTCGTCTTTCTATTCCTCTCCTCCCTCTCCCCTCCTCTCTTCCTCTCTCCTCTCTCTCTCCTCTCCTCTCCTCCCCGTCTCCCCTCCTTTCTTCTCTCTTTCTCTCCTCTCCTCCCCTTGCTCCCCTCCTCTCTTTCTCTCTCTGCTTCGTCCTCCCTCCCCTATCATCTCTTCCTCTCTCTCTATAGTCCTCTCCTCCTTCCCGTCTCCCCTCCTCTCTTTCGCCTCTCCTCTCTATCTTTCCTCACTTGCAGGCTTAATTAAACTGCAGATAAATTGATTAGATATAAGTAAGCAAAGAAAACAGAGATATGTAATCCACTCCAATAGAATGAGCCTTTTTGCTCTTTGTTCTAACAGTTGCAGTTATATCTACTAGTCAGGGCAGGAAGTGACAGGTTTGGACAAACTTGTTCATCCTTTCACCAGTAGGAAATACACTGTCTCCTTCCACCTTCCTAAGCACTGTAAATAAATTTGATGTGAGAAAAATAAGGAGAGAAACCCTAGAGTGTTTCAAGGCGGTTTGTGTCGCGTGTGAGTGTGTCGTTGCGTGTGTGTGTGGTAACTGCTGAGGTGTTTCATGATGTGTGTGGTGTTGATCTTGTGTGTGTGTGTGTGTGTGTGTGTGTGTGTGTGTGTGTGTGTGTGTCTGTGTGTGTGTGTGTGTGCGTGTGTGTTGTGTGTGTGTGTTGTGTGTTGTGTGTCTGTCGGTAACTCTGAGGTGTTTCGAGGTGCTGTCAGTTTGTACTCTCCACACCTGTCAAGGGGAGAAGCAGACCTTCCACTCTGTAACATGGCAGCCCTGGAGACAGAGCAGCACAGCTTGGCTATTTCACACACTCATTACCTAGTCAGGACCACAGTTGCAACACGGTTCACAGACTCATTATCTACATCCATTCACTGTTTGAAAGTGTGTCATATTAATATATACCACTTTGCAGAGGCTTATCCAGTGTGACTTACAGTATAGTGAGTGCAGACATTTCCACTATGAGCATGCAGTGTCGTTCTTTTTAATATATTTTTATGCATATATTGATTAAGTAGTAAGGTGACTCATGTACATTTCATGCCTTTTTTGTGTTGCATGAAAACGAGCTATTATTTTCAGATTAGAAAAGGATGGAGTCGCTGTGATTAAAGCAGAGTGTGTTTCCCATGTCCACAGAAAGAGGGCAGTATTGAGTCAGGTTTACAGGTAGATGGGGAGACTGGCAAATCTCTGGTTTTAGCAGGGCTCTACAGTGACCTGTGACTCATGCACAAACATAGGTTTCTTAACCTGATGACTTCATTAATATCACAATCTGTAATTTGCTGTTCAATGGTCATTTCAATTTATGATTTTATACCAATTACTAATTTTTTATATTCATTTCCCCAGCATCATCCCTCAGTTTACCAAACAGGGTCAGGCTGTTGAAATTATAGATTGTGTCTTTAATTTAATGAAACTTTAAAATGTTGTCTCTTGGCCTCATAGAGAAAACCTCTTATATCCCTATATCCGCTCTCCCCCACCTCCCCTCCTCCTCTCTGCTCCCCTCCCGGATGCCATTTAAACCAGTTAAATAATTTAGTGGTAGTGCTTGTGTCACTCCCGTCCTTCCTTGTGTGTCTGTGGCTCAGAAAGCTTCCTTATATCACTGATCTGGAGAGAGAGGACACCGTCTGATTTCAACCAGCTACACCAGGGGCATCAATCATACACATTATTCTCCTATTGTATTATTCTTACTCTCATGTCTTATTCAAATATTCTGAAGTATATAGTTTTTCTATTAATATTCTATAAACATTATTTGTGCACTGTGATTGCCCGGCCCCCAGGAATAATTTGAAATTAGTAAAATGTAAGGTAAAACTTATTTCATGTAGTAATTACCCAATATTTACAGACAAATTATATGTTAATGGTGGGATTTCCCTTAACTTAATTAAAAAGTCTTTACAATAGTTTTATTCATCCTAAAAGTTCATAACCTCAACCTATGATCTCTTGTGCCACTGAGGAGACTATAGACCAACAGAGGGGGTCATGTCTGCTTTGTAACAGTGATTCTCTTCTGACCTCTCCTAACACAGGGTTAACTAACTAACCTGAAGGAATACTGTTTCACGAAAACAAACACACAACCACACACACACGCACATGCACACACACTCACCGAGCTAACTCTCTCTCTCTTACTTAATTAAAACAGTGTGTGTGTGTGTGCGATTGTGCATGTGTCTGGTTTCAGGCTGCACACCTCCCCTGTGTGTTTTCACACCGGCTGTGTTGCCTTAACCTCTCCTGGACTCCGCTGGGCCTCGCTGCTGAAGGAAACACAACAGAATTAGGTTACACATGGCCTACAGAGATGTGTGTGTGTGTTCAGTGTGTGTGTGTGTGTGTGTTCAGGCTGCACACCTCCCCTGTGTGTTTTCACACCCGGCTGTGCTGTCTTAACCTCTCCTGGACTCCACTGGGCCTCGCTGCTGAAGGAAACACAACAGAATTAGGTT
>NC_036870.1:19168402-19186526 GCF_002910315.2 Salvelinus sp. IW2-2015
TTGAGCTTGTAATCGAACCCACAAATGCTGATGCTCCAGATCTCAACTAGTCTAAAGAAGCCAGTTTTATTGCTTCTTAATCAGAACAACCGTTTCAGCTGTGCTAACTAATTGCAAAAGGGTTTTCTAATGATCAATTAGCTTTTACAATGATAAATTGGATTAGCTAACACAACGTGCCATTGGAACACAGGAGTGATGGTTGCCGATAATGGGCCCTGTACACTCAAGTTTATTTTATATAGCCTTCGTACATCAGCTAATATCTCGAAGTGCTGTACAGAACCCAGCCTAAAACCCAAACAGCAAGCAATGCAGGTGTAGAATACACTTATGTAGATTTCCATAAAAAATCTGCTGTTTCAGCTACAATAGTCATTTACAACATTAACATTGTCTACACTGTATTTCTGATCAATTTTATGTTATTTTAATGGACAAAAGAAAGTACTTTTCTTTCAAAAACAGGGACATTTGTAAGTGACCCAAACTTTTGAACGGTAGTGTACATTTTCAAGCAAGCAAGTATTGTATGTAGACACAAAACACTGAATGGGTGAAAGGGAAAGATTACAAAACTTGAAGTGCTCCCCTCAACTCTGTACTCATTGCACTACCTGACGAAGGCCATGCTGACGAAACACTTAGAGTTTTAAAATCTTAGTTCTTAAAAAATGCCATAAAATAAAGCATTTTAATATGTGAAGATTATTATGTGCCTGGTTTTTTTCTTCTGTCTGTCCCATCTTGACATAAAGGAGCAGTAAGTGATTTGGAATATCTACAGTGATAGCTATCCTAGATCTGGGTTGGGATGGGTGGAGGGTAGGTTTGTTAACTAGGGTTTAGAAAGCTAAGCACAGCCAGGTAGAGGGGCTCTACCTTCCAAAATCTGCACAGGGTCTGCTTGTCCGGTGTGATTTCGGACATTTTTCAGAATCCGTCTTAAAACTGATTAAAGGAAAATACAGCTCTAATCCACAGGAGCGTCTGGGGTCACAATGTACATACACAGGCACAAGAACATGAAACACACACCACACACATGCTCGCATGCATGCATGTATGCACACACACACACACACACACACACACACACACACACACACAAAACACACACACACACACACACACACCCACAACACACACACACACACACACACACACACACTCACACTCACACTCACACTAACAGAACATGAACACACACACACACATGCTCGCATGCATGCATGTATGCACACCACACACACCACACACACACACACACAAACACACACAACACAACAAACACACACACACCACACACACACACACACACACACAACACACACACACACACACACACACACACACACACACACCACACACACACACACACACAACCACACACACATCTCTGTAGGCCCATGCTGTAACCATAATTCTGTGTGTGTTTCCTTCAGGCAGCGAGGCCCCAGCGAGTCCGGAGAAGGTTAAGCACACAGCCGTGTTGAAAAACACACCAGGGGAGGGTGCAGCTGAAACCAGACACATGCACAATCGCACCACAACACACACATGGTTTTTAAATAAGTAAAGTCAGAGAGAGAGTAGCATCGTGAGTGTGTGTGCATGTGCGTGTGTGTGTGGTTTGTTTGTTTCTGTTTGTTTTCGTGAAACAGTAATTCCTTCAGGTTGTTAGTTAACCCTGTGTTAGGAGAGGTCAGAAGAGAATCACTGTTACAAAGCAGACCATGACCCCCTCGTGTTGGTCTATAAGTCCTCCTCAGGAGGCACAAGAGATCATAGGTTGAGGTTATGAAACTTTTTAGGATGAATAAAAACTATTGTAAAGAGCTTTTTAATTTACAGTTAAGGGAAAATCCACCATTCAAACAATATGCTCAAAATGGCCAGAAACAAAGGTCTTTCTTTTGAAATTTGTCAGTCTATTCTTATTCTGAGAAATGAAGGCTATTCCATGTGAGAAATTGCCAAGAAACTGAAGATCTCGTATAACACTGTGTACTACTCCCTTCACAGAACAGAGCAAACTGTCTCTAACCAGAATAGAAAGAGGAGTGGGAGGCCCCGGTGCACAACTGAGCAAGAGGACAAGTACATTTGAGTGTCTAGTTTGAGAAACAGACGCCTCACAAGTCCTCAACTGGCAGCTTCATTAAATAGTACCTGCAAAACACCCATCTCAACGTCAACAGTGAAGAGGCGACTCCCGGATGCTGGCCTTCTAGGCAGAGTTCCTCTGTCCAGTGTCTGTGTTCGTTTTCCCATCTTAATCTATTATTTTTATTGGTCAGTCTGAGATATGGCTTTTTCTTTGCAACTCTGCCTAGAGCTTTTATTTATAAAACAATGACATTTCTAAGTGACCCCAAACTTTTGAATTGTAGTCAATATTGACAACATTGATCTACAATAGTAATATTTGGCCAACAGATAAATTCATTAAAAGTGACTGTAAGGTGAAGTTAGTACATTATAATGATACACTTGGTTGTGGGCTTTCAAATCAGATCCTAGTGTGTTATAACACAGAGAACCAAATGGCCAAATGTTCAATACAGGGATAGCTAGGTAGCCTCCAAATTGTGGAGTGTGAAGGAGGAACCCCTTAAATAAAAGACACATTCATCTTAGTTCACAGGAAGGGGTGGAGACATGGGACCACCATCGTGATACAGAAACGCACGTACGCAAGCACACCATATAATAGATTTTATGTGACATGTGATAGGGAGGGATTATCCTGCCAAGTCTTTGGACCCTGGACACGTAATCCCTCCCATTCCTGTATGACATCACATCCTGTTCTTGATCCAATACTTTTCTAATTAAGTTAGAGTTTTAATTTACTTTAATTTGGCCGCTGATGCAATATCACTGACATCAGATTCAATTACGAACTGGAAAATGTGAGGGCATTAAATTTATCACCCCAAAATAATTAAACCACTAAGAATGTAAACTTCATATTATTTAAAGATATCTCATTTCAGATGAATCTCTTAGTGTGTGCCCGAATGTTCTTTCTGAGTATGTGTGTGTGCATTTGTATTTGTGTGTGCATGTGTATGTGTTTCTGCTTCTGTGTGTAGGTCGCTCCATCATAAATAAATACGCATTAAAATCGATTTGTTTACGCTTCACTGCAGAAAGGGGCCAAATCTGACTGGTTTCCCTTGAATACATTATAACGTATCTCTATAGAGACAGAGAGCGAGAGAGAGACAGAGAAATAGAGAGAGAAAGTGCAAGAGAGAGAGAGAAAGAGTGAAAGAGATAGAGAGGTGAGTATAATATAATAACTCCCACTGTTACGCTCCAGCCTCCCCTAGCCTAGTCTCGTGTCATCTCGCTATGTCTCGCCTGCGCCTCATCTGGGGCTCAGATGGGGACTGACTCTCTCTTTAGTCATCTGATTGAAGACAGGACTCCCTCTATCTCTCCTTCTCAGACTCCTCTCTCTCTCTATCCATCTCATCCCCCCTTCTCAATCTAACAAACACAAGGTCAGTCTCTCTCTCTCTCTCTCTCTCCAGAGGGCTGCCAGTCAAAAGGAAAGAATACCTTCTCCTCTCTCTCCTCCTGAGGTAACCAGGGGTCTAGGGCAGGACATGATCATGTCCTGGATGTGGCCATTGATTTAAGAAGCACAGGGGGAAAAGCAGGGGACGACATCGGTTTACAGAATATACTTTACAGGTAGATGATTCTCTGCAGCATTTGGGCCTCAGCTAATCTTGAAGTCTGATTTTTACCTGCTGTTATAGAAATTACATGGTAAAATGCTAATTGTATACAGTCATGAATACTTTGTTTTAATTTCGTTTTTTTGTATAGTATTTTTGTTAATTACCACGCATTGTAATATTCTAGATGAGGACAAGCAATTGTCTAAAAATTATAGACGCATCATGATAAGACTATCTCAAGCACAAGGATCTTACAGCAAATCGAGGAGTCATTCTTATTGTTTCACTGAATATCTGATATTGTTTCTGTGGTTTATTCAGTAGTGTTTCAGAGGTTGTGTGGTTGCCTGTAGTGGAATGTAAAGGATGTCCACAGTGAAAGTGACAGTCCTATAGACGGCCGTTTATACAGGCTTCTCCTCACATCACAGGATTGGAGATGGAGGAAGAAAGGAGGGATAGAAGGATGAAAGGGGAAGACTGTTGGAGGAGAATATTGTATTAGTTCACACAAATCAGTTTAGGCTAATCTATTTCCCTCACCCATGGAGTAAGGAGGCGAGGGAGGAGATCGGAGAGAAGAGAATTAGAGAGCGCGACACAAGAGGAGAGTGAGAGATGAGTGAAATATTTAAGCGTTAGCAGAAGGACAGCTGAAGTGTGGTGTGTGTGTGTGTGTGTGTGTGTGTGTGTGTGTGTGTGTGTGTTGTGTGTGTGTGTGGTGTGTGTGTGTGTGTGTGTGTGTGTGTGTGTGGTGTGTGTGTGTGTGTGTGTGTGTGTGTGTGTGTGTGTGTGGTGGTGTGTGTGTGTGTGTGTGTGTGTGTGTGTGTGACTAAACCTCTCCAGCAGCAGTTTGAAGCCTGTGGGTAGATGACTGGAGCGGATAGGGGATTCATAACCTCCTGTCTATTAATATTACATACCCCCCATTCACACTGATCTCTGGGATACAGTGTGTGTGTCTGGTGTGGTGTGTGCTTGCGTGTGTCATATCCCTGCTATGATTAAAGAATGGTTATTGATTTACCTAATGTGTGCATTGGAGCCTGAAGAAAGAAGTTTTAAATGCAGCCAGTCACCCATGATACAATCATGTATTTGACGTCCATCCATGTCTGAGGATGTCTGGAGATGACTTGGAAACCGGCCACTAGGGGCAACAGTGACCACTGTTACCTTCAAGAAGGTTTGGGTTTTGCTAGGATGCTGTGGTGGGATGGTGGATAGCCATAAGCTTCTGACTCCAAAGGTTTCAAGTTCAAATCCAGCAATAGAAAACTGTTAAAAATTTGTTTTAAGCCTATCCCAAACCTAACCCATACCTTAACCATTCAGAGTTAATGCCTAACCTTAAGAATTCAGAGTTAATGCCTGACCTTAACTTCTCTAGGATAGGGGGCAGCATTTTCACGTTTGGATGAAAAGCGTGCCCAGAGTAAACTGCCTCCTACTCAGTCCCAGATTCAAATCAAATCAAATCAAGTTTATTTATATAAGCCCTCGTACATCAGCTAATATCTCGAAGTGCTGTACAGAAACCCAGCCTAATACCCCAAACAGGAAGCAATGCAGGTGTAGAAGCACGGCGGCTAGGAAAAACTCCCTAGAAAGGCCAAAACCTAGGAAGAAACCTAGAGAACCAGGCATTGAGGGGTGGCCAGTCCTCTTCTGGCTGTGCCGGGTGGAGATTATAACAGAACATGGCCAAGATGTTCAAATGTTCATAAATGATCAGCATGGTCAAATAATAATCAGGAGTAAATGTCAGTGGCTTTTCATAGCCGATCATTAAGAGTATCTCTACCGCTCCTGCGGTCTCTAGAGAGTTGAAAACAGCAGCTGGGACAGGTAGCACGACCGGTGGACAGGTCAGGGTTCCATAGCCGCAGCAGAACGTTGAGTTGAAACTGGAACAGCAGCAAGGCCAGGTGGACTGGGACAGCAAGGAGGCATCATGCCCGGTAGTCCTGACGCATGGTCCTAGGGCTCAGGTCCCCGAGAGAGAGAAAGAAAAGAGAGAAGGAGAGAATTAGACAGAGCATACTTAAATTCACACAGGACACCGGATAAGACAGGAGAAGTACTCCAGATATAACCAACTGACCCTAGCCCCCGACACAAACTACTGCAGCATAAATACTGGAGGCTGAGACAGGAGGGGTCAGGAGACACTGTGGCCCATCCGATGATACCCTCGGACAGGGCCAAACAGGAAGGATATAACCCCACCCACTTTGCCAAAGCACAGCCCCCACACCACTAGAGGGATATCTTCAACACACAACTTACCATCCTGAGACAAGGCCGAGTATAGCCCACAAAGATCTCCACCACAGCACAAACCAAGGGGGGCGCCAACCCAGACAGGAAGATCACGTCAGTAACTCAACCCACTCAAGTGACGCACCCCTCCTAGAGACGGCATGAAAGAGCACCAGTAAGCCAGTGACTCAGCCCCTGTAATAGGGTTAGAGGCAGAGAATCCCAGTGGAGAGAGGGGAACCGGCCAGGCAGAGACAGCAAGAGCGGTTCGTTGCTCCAGAGCCTTTCCGTTCACCTTCACACTCTCGGGCCAGACTACACTCAATCATATGACCTACTGAAGAGATAAGTCTTCAGTAAAGACTTAAAGGTTGAGACCGAGTCTGCGTCTCTCACATGGGTAGGCAGACTATTCCATAAAAATGGAGATCTATAGGAGAAAGCCCTGCCTCCAGCTGTTTGCTTAGAAATTCTAGGGACAATTAGGAGGCCTGCGTCTTGTGACCGTAGCGTACGTGTAGGTATGTACGGCAGGACCAACTCGGAAAGATAGGTAGGAGCAAGCCCATGTAAAGCTTTATAGGTTAACAGTAAAACTTTGAAATCAGCCCTTGCCTTAACAGGAAGCCAGTGTAGGGAAGCTAGCACTGGAGTAATATGATCAAATTTCTTGTTTAGTCAGGATTCTAGCAGCCGTATTTAGCACTAACTGAAGTTTATTTAGTGCTTTATCCGGGTAGCCGGAAAGTAGAGCATTGCAGTAGTCTAACCTAGAAGTAACAAAAGCATGGATTAATTTTTCTGCATCATTTTTGGACAGAAAATTTCAGATTTTTGCAATGTTACGTAGATGGAAAAAAGCTGTCCTTGAAACAGTCTTGATATGTTCGTCAAAAGAGAGATCAGGGTCCAGAGTAACGCCGAGGTCCTTCACAGTTTTATTTGAGACGACTTTACAACCATCAAGATTAATTGTCAGATTTAACAGAATATCTCTTTGTTTCTTGGGACCTAGAACAAGCATCTCTGTTTAAAAGTTGAGTTTTAAAGTAGAAAGTAGAAAGTTTTCAGCCATCCACTTCCTTATGTCTGAAACACAGGCTTCTAGCGAGGGCAATTTTGGGGCTTCACCATGTTTCATTGAAATGTACAGCTGTATGTCATCCGCATAGCAGTGAAAGTTAACATTATGTTTTCGAATGACATCCCCAAGAGGTAAAATATATAGTGAAAACAATAGTGGTCCTAAAACGGAACCTTGAGGAACACCGAAATGTACAGTTGATTTGTCAGAGGACAAACCATTCACAGAGACAAACTGATATCTTCCGACAGATAAGATCTAAACCAGGCCAGAACTTGTCCGTGTAGACCAATTTGGGTTCCAGTCTCCCAAAAGAATGTGGTGATCGATGGTATCAAAGGCAGCACTAAGGTCGAGTAGCACGAGGACAGATACAGAGCCTCGGTCTGACGCCATTAAAGGTCATTTACCACCTTCACAAGTGCAGTCTCAGTGCTATGATGGGGTCTAAAACCAGACTGAAGCATTTCGTATACATTGTTTGTCTTCAGGAAGGCAGTGTGTTGCTGCGCAACAGCTTTTTCAAAATATTTTGAAGGAATGGGAGATCTGATATAGGCCAATAGTTTTTTATATTTTCTGGGTCAAGGTTTGGCTTTCAAGAGAGCGTTATTTACTGCCACTCTTAGTGAGTTTGGTAACATCCGGTGGATAGAGAGCCGTTTATTATGTTCAACATAGGAGGGCCAAGCACATGAAGCAGCTCTTTCAGTAGTTTACATTTACATTTACATTTAAGTCATTTAGCAGACGCTCTTATCCAGAGCGACTTACAAATTGTGCATTCACCTTATGATATCCAGTGGAACAACCACTTTACAATAGTGCATCTAACTCTTTAAGGGGAGGGGGGGGTTAGGAGGATTACTTTATCCTATCCTAGGTATTCCTTAAAGAGGTGGGTTTCAGGTGTCTCCGGAAGGTGGTGATTGACTCCGCTGACCTGGCGTCGTGAGGGAGTTTGTTCCACCATTGGGGTGCCAGAGCAGCGAACAGTTTTGACTGGGCTGAGCGGGAACTGTACTTCCTCAGAGGTAGGGAGGCGAGCAGGCCAGAGGTGGATGAACGCAGTGCCCTTGTTTGGGTGTAGGGCCTGATCAGAGCCTGAAGGTACGGAGGTGCCGTTCCCCTCACAGCTCCGTAGGCAAGCACCATGGTCTTGTAGCGGATGCGAGCTTCAACTGGAAGCCAGTGGAGAGAGCGGAGGAGCGGGTGACGTGAGAGAACTTGGGAAGGTTGAACACCAGACGGGCTGCGGCGTTCTGGATGAGTGTAGGCGTTAATGCACAGGCAGGGAGCCCAGCCAACAGCGAGTTGCAGTAATCCAGACGGGAGATGACAAGTGCCTGGATTATGACCTGCGCCGCTTCCTGTGTGAGGCAGGGTCGTACTCTGCGAATGTTGTAGAGCATGAACCTACAGGAACGGGTCACCGCCTTGATGTGAGTTGAGAACGACAGGGTGTTGTCCAGGATCACGCCAAGGTTCTTAGCGCTCTGGGAGGAGGACACAATGGAGTTTAGTTGGAATAGGATCCAGTATGCAGCTTGAAGGTTTAGAGGCCATGATTATTTTTCATCATTGTGTCAAGAGATATAGTACTAAAACACTTAAGTGTCTCTCTTGATCCTAGGTCCTGGCAGAGTTGTGCAGACTCAGGACAGCTAAGCTTTGGAGGAATACGCAGATTTAAAGAGGAGTCCGTAATTTGCTTTCTAATGATCATAATCTTTTCCTCAAAGAAGTTCATGAATTTATTACTGCTGAAGTGAAAGCCATCCTCACTTGGGGAATGCTGCTTTTTAGTTAGCTTTGCAACAGTATCAAAAAMAAATMTTGGATTGTTCTTATTTTCCTCAATTAAGTTGGAAAAYTAGGATGATCGAGCAGCAGTYAGGGCTCTTCGATACTGCACGGTACTGTCTTTCCAAGCTAGTCGGAAGWCTTCCASTTTGGTGTGGCGCCATTTCCGTTCCAATTTTCTGGAAGCTTGCTTCAGAGCTCGGGTATTTTCTGTATACCAGGGAGCTAGTTTCTTATGACAAATGTTTTTDGTTTTTAGGGGTGCAACTGCATCTAGGGTATTGCGCAAGGTTAAATTGAGTTCCTCAGTTAGGTGGTTAACTGATTTTTGTCCTCTGACGTCCTTGGGTAGGCAGAAGGAGTCTGGAAGGGCATCAAGGAATCTTTGTGTTGTCTCAGAATTTATAGCACGACTTTTGATGCTCCTTGGTTGGGGTCTGAGCAGATTATCTGTTGCGATTGCAAACGTAATAAAATGGTGGTCCGATAGTCCAGGATTATGAGGAAAAACATTAAGATCCACAACATTTATTCCATGGGACAAAACTAGGTCCAGAGTATGACTGTGGCAGTGAGTAGGTCCAGAGACATGTTGGACAAAACCCACTGAGTCAATGATAATATATATTATCATATATATATATATATATCARAATATATATGCATATCATTATTAGTATTGGATAGAAAACACTCTGAACTTTCTAAAACTGTTTGAATCATGTCTGTGACTATAACAGAACTTATTTGGCAGGCAAAACCCAGAGGACAAACCATTCAGATTTTGTTTTGTTTTGAGGTCACTCGCTTTTCAATGGGCTTTCATTGGGAATCCAGATTTCTAAGGGACCTTCCTGCAGTTCCTATCGCTTCCACTGGATGTCAACAGTCTTTAGAAATTGGTTGAGGTTTTTCCTTGGAGAAATGAAGGAGTAGCCATGTTCAGAATGAGGCTCCAGTGAAGTGTACTGTTTGTTAGAGGCGCGTGACCAGAAAGCATGCTACACATTGTTTTCCTCCAGTATTGAACACAATTCAACAATTCAATTCAAAAATCTTCAATTTTATCGATTATTTACGTAAAATAATACCTAAAGTGGGGCCTCCCGGGTGGCGCAGTGGTCTAGGGCACTGAATCGCAGTGCTAGCTGTGCCACCAGAGACTCTGGGTTCGCGCCCAGGCTCTGTTGCGACCGGGAGGTCCGTGGGGCGACGCATAATTGGCCTAGTGTCATCCGGGTTAGGGAGGGTTTGGCCGGTAGGAATATCCTTGTCTCATCGCGCACCAGTGACTCCTGTGGCGGGCCGGGCGCAGTGCGCACTAACCAAGGTCGCCAGGTGCACAGTGTTTCCTCCGACACATTGGTGCGGCTGGCTTCCGGGTTGGATGCGCGCTGTGTTAAGAAGCAGTGCGGCTTGGTTGGGTTGTGTTTCGGAGGACGCATGGCTTTCGACCTTCGTCTCTCCCGAGCCTGTACGGGAGTCATAGCGATGAGACAAGATAGTAATTACTAACAATTGGAGAAAAAGGGGGTAATTTTTTTTTAAATAACTAAAATTATATTACAAAAGTAGTTTGAAATGTTTGTACAAAGCTTACAGGTAACTTTTGAGATATTTTGTAGTCACATTGTGCAAGTTGGAACCGGTGTTTTTCTGGATCAAACGCGCCAAATAAATTGACATTTTGGATATATATCGACGGAATAATCTAACAAAAGGACCATTTGTGATGTTTATGGGACATATTGGAGTGCCAACAGAAGAAGCTCGTCAAAGGTAAGGCATGAATTATATCTTTATTTCTGCGTTTTGTGTCGCACCGGGAGTGTTGAAATATGATGGTCTGTGATTTTTAGCTGGGGTGCTATCCTCAGTTAATAGCATTGTTTGCTTTCGCCGTAAAGCATTTTTGAAATCTGACACGTTGGCTGGATTCACAACAAGTGTAGCTTTAATTTGGTATATTGAATGTGTGATTTCATGAAAGTTTAATTTTTATAGTAATTTATTTGAATTTGGCGCTCTGCATTTTCACTGGATGTTGGCCAGGTGGGACGCTACCGTCCCACATATCCCAGAGAGGTTAACCTTAACCTTCAAAATTCAGAGTTAATGCATAAACTTAACCTTAAACACTTCAAAATTTGACGTTTGGAACTACTTCGAAATTTGACATTTGAGAAAACATGGACGAACGTGAGAGCTGGTTGGTTAAATTATGTAGAATAGTTCTAGATCAGAGGTCAGGAGAGGTGAGGTTTAACTCTGAATCCCTTATCAAAATATATAGTGCATTTGGAAAGTATTCAGACTCCTTGACTTTTCCCACATTTTGTTACGTTACAGCCTTATTCCAAAATGGAATAAAAAAATGTTTTTCCTCATCAATGTACACACAATACCCCGTAATGACAAGCAAAAACAGATTTTTGGAAATGTTTGCAAATGTATAAAATAAAAACAACTGAAATATACATTTACATAAGTATTCAGATGACTGTGGTGGGAAGGGAAGAGATGTCTGTAGGGGGAAGTATTCAGGTACTTTGTTGAAGCTTCTTGGGTATGACGCTAGAAGCTTGGCACATCCTTGTTTGGGGAGTTTCTCCCATTCTTCTCTACAGATCCTCTCCAGCTCTGTCAGGTTGGATGGGGAGTGTTGCTGCACAGATATTTTCAGCCCTCTCCAGAGATGTTCGATCGGGTTCAAGTCCGAGCTCTGGCTGGGCCACTCAAGGACATTCAGAGACTTGGCTGTGTGCTTAGGGTCGTTGTCCTGTTGGAAGGTGAACCGTCATCCCAGTCAGAGGTCCTGAGCGCTCTGGAGCAGGTTTTCATCAATGATTTCTCTGTACTTTGCTCCGTTCATCTTTCCCTCGTTCCTGACATGTCTCCCATTCCCTGCTGCTGAAAAACACCCCCACAGCATGATGCTGCCACCACCATGCTCCCACCAACTCCAAGCGGCCTGTCATGTGCCTTTTACTAAGGAGTGGCTTCAGTCTGGCCACTCTACTATAAAGGCCTGATTGGTGTAGTGCTGCAGATATGGTTGTCCTTCTGGAAGATGATGGAGGCCACTGTGTTCTTGGGGACCTTCAATGCTGCAGAAATGTTTTGGTACCCTTCCCCAGATCTGTGCCTCGGCACAATCCTGCCTCAGAGCTCTACGGACAATTCATTTGACCTCTTGGCTTGGTTTTTGCTCTGATATGCACTGTCAACTGTGGGACGTTATGTAGACAGGTGTGTGCCTTTCCAAATCATGTCCAATCAATTTAATTTACCACAGATGGACTCCAATCAAGTTATAGAAAAATCTCAATGATGATCAATGGAAACAGGATGCACCTGAGTTCAATTCCGAGTCTCATAGCAAAGGGTCTGAATACTTATGTAAATAAGGTATTTCTGTTTTTTATTTTTAATAAATTTGCAAACATTTCTAAAATCCAGTTTATGCTTTGTCATTATGGGGTATTGTGTGTAGATTGATGAGGATTTATTTTTATTTGATCCATTTTAGAATAAGGCTGTAACGTAACAAAATGTGGAAAAAGTCAAGGGGTCTGAATACATTCCGAATGCACTGTACATACATATATTAAGTGTAATCATGTCTGAAAGAGACTATTTATCTTCCCCTAACGACTGTCATTGTCTGATCAACGTATGGAACGGATCTGTCTAGGCTTTTTCCTGTTCTGTTTATGGTCCTGTGTGGCACAGTTGGTAAGAACAAGGTGCTAGCAAGGCCGACGTCTTGGCTTCAACTGCAGCAGTGATCACATACTAAAAAAGTACTGTAAGTCACTTTGGATGTTACTGTAACACATAGTACGTAATATATGAACTATCTATTATATTCCTCTCTTTCTTAGGGCCGTTTTCTGTTCTAGTATGAAATTAATTTAGGAGTATTACTGGTATCATAAGCAGGCTCTATGAGTATTATATAGTATAACAGCACTGTTTTGGTAATAAATATTCATATTTATTATTCATGTCAAATATATTTAGTATGCTTCAGTTTGAGAGCAATCTGCCACTCATAGACACCCACATACAGAACTCCAAACGCACACGCACATGCACACACTCACCGACACCTATTCACATTTACACATTGTTATTACACATTGAAATATCCACCACAGGAGTTTTTAATCTATTCACACGTACACGTGTGCATCACACATCAAAATAAACACACAGGCATCCATGAGAGCAATCGTGTAACATCACACATCCTTTACATACAAGATCAGCCTAAAAATATTTCTTTGCGGCCCTCATACAGTATTTTATCAAAGAAGAAGCAGATAGATTGAACGTTGGATTTTTTATAAGAGCGCTCGTCTCATGCAGCGATCGTGTGTGTGTGTGTGTGTGTGTGTGTGTGTGTGTGTGTGTGTGTGTGTGTGTGGTGTTGTGCTGCGTGTGTGTGTGTGTGTGCGCGTGTGTGTGTGTTGTTGTGTGTGTGTGTGTGTGTGTGTGTGTGTGTGTGTGGTGTGTGTGTGTGTGTGTGTGTGTGTGTGTGTTGTGTATTGTGTTAAAGAGGACTGACTCTCTATATGTGTTTACCAGTTAAAGCAGAGTGATTGAGAGGATTGATGTAGCACCATTCAATGGGACTCTGTCTGTCTGTCTGAATAGTTCTACACACTATGCTAATACAGAGAGGCAGAGGAGGGAGAGTGGACTAGAATAGTGTACAGAGTGAAAGTTAGGATATGATAAATAGAGGTACTAACATGTCCATACACGTGTTTTGAATCAGCACTTGAAAAGGCTTCCGTTGCACTAGTTCCATTAAATCTGAGACAGAGAGACAGAGACAGGAGAGAGAGAGAGAGACAGAGAGAGAGAGAGAGAGAGAAGAGAGAGAGAAGAGATAGAGAGAGAGAGAGAGAGAGAGAGAGAGAGAGAGAGAGAGGAGGAGAGAGAGAGAGAGAGAGAGAGAGAGAGAGAAGAGAAGAAGAGAGAGAGAAGACATAGACAAGAGAGAGAGAGAGAGAGAGAGAGACATAGACAGAGAGAGATAGTGTGTGTGTGTGTGTGTTTTTGGCTGAAGCAGTACTCACAGGATTGTCTCGGGGGAAGTATTGTGTCAGTAGGGGTCAGTAGAGCAGTCTGATGGGGGCATCACTGTGTGTGCAGCCAGGTACCCGTGATACAAGTCAGTATTTGACGTCCATTCCATGTCTGAGGACGTCGGGAGATGACGTGGAAACCGGCCACTAGGGGCAACAGTAAGCACTGTTACCTTCAAGAAGGTTTCGGTGTTGCTAGGCGTTGTGGATGAGAATGGTGGATGGTCGTAGGCATCTGCTTCCAAAGGTTGCAAGTTCAAATCCAGTGACAGAAAGTTTCGTTTGTTTTAAGCCTATCCCAAACCTAACCCTTACCTTAACCATTCAGATTTAATTCCTAACCCAAAGATTTTGGAGTTAATGTCTAAATTTAAACTTAAACACGTTGAAATTTGACGTTTGAGAAACATGGATGAACGTCTAATTCTGAAGTGAGAGTGTGAGAGCTAGTTGGTGTGTGTGTGGTGTTTCATCAATCTCTAGTCTGGTGGAGGTGGAGATACGGTCAACTAGCCCCAGATGGGATTTTAATAGACTTAATTTAACATGTCACAATGCACAATGTGTGTGTGTGCAAGTGTGCGTGCATGCATTTGTCTGTCTGTCTGTCTGTCTGTCTGTCTGTCTGTCTGTCTGTCTGTCTGTCTGTCTGTCTGTCTGTCTGTCTGTCTGTCTGTCCGCCGTCCGTCTGTCTGTCTTTCATTACAGACACTATTCACTGCCCTCTTTTTCCTTTCTTCTCTCCTCTCTCTCTCCTTCACCCCTCCATCTCTCGCTCTCTCTTCTGGCAAAATAAGAAACTCCCCTCTTCACCCCATCATCCTCTCTCCACCTAAGCCCCCACCAACCCCGCCTCTCCTCTCTCTCTCCCTTCCCCTCTCGTCTCGGCTCAGATCAGAACACTGCCTCTACTCATCGCTCTACCCTCTCTAAAAAGTGCAACCGGAGCAGGCATAATGAGGCTTGGCTGGACGTTTACAGCATTACTTACTTCCCTCCGATGTTTGTGTAGATGTAGTATGTGCGTGTGTGATGCGCGTGTGATGTATGTGTAGGGGGGGGCAGAAATTGCTGTAACACTCACAGAAAGTCTTGGAGGGAATCTCACTGTTCCATTACTGCCGGCTTTTAAATGAATCAAAGATTATATTCCACACACACACACACATCACACACACACAAACACACACACACACAACACACACACACACACACACAACACACAACACACACACACACACACACACACACAACGAGGGGGGCGGGCACGGACGCAACACACACAACACACACACACACACACACACACAAACCCACTAATAGCACAGGAACAGCACAGACAAGATGGCGTGGGAATTTGTGAAAAACTGCTAAGGGGAAACTGCAATACCACATACGACCAGCCTCTTGTGCAAATGGGAATTCCCAGCAGAAATTCATCAAGCGCGAAAGTTTTCCGCGTACATATTAGTATCGGGGAAAGCCGCGAACTTCCATTCGGCATTAGAAAGTCACCCTCCCTCCTCTTTCGAACAGACAGATTGGAGAAGTATTCCCACGTTCCCAGTACCGTGAAAAACACCTGATTATTTCCGCCACCCGGAGAGGAAAAACATTATACATTCCCAGTCTGGAAAAGGGCAATATAACAGGATACCTTTTTTCCAATCGTTTGATGTGGAATCTAATTTTCCCACCTGTGATATATATCTTATTAGAATAATTAGAATATTGCTCTCTTCTTCTGTGGAGTAAGAGAGAGAAGAGAGGCAAAGGGGGGAGGAAGATAGAGAAGCGAGAGAAGAGGAGGAAAGAGAGAGAAAGAGGGGGAGAAAGGAAGAAGAGGGGAGAGACGAGAGAAGGGGGGGAGAAGTGAGAATGAAGAGGAGAAAGGAGAGAGAAGAGGAAGAGGGCGGAGAAGAGAGAGAAGAGGGGGAGAAGAGAGAAGAAAGATGGGAGAGAAGAGAGAGAGAGGGGCGAGCAAGAGAGAGAAAGGAAGAGAAGAGGAAGAAGAGGGGGGAAAAGAAGAGAGAAAGAGGGAGGAGAGAGAAGAAAGAGGGGAGAAGAGAGAGAAGAGGGAAGAGATGAGAGAAGAAGAGCGAGAAGAGGGGGGGAAGAAAAGAGAGAAGAGGGGGGAGAAAGAGAGAATATATTTCGATCATTAAAATGCGTTTTATGGATAATGATCGGCGTATTTCCAATTGTTCTTGGTTATATTCCACAGGCTGATCTCATTCTGAGTGTTATAGGTTACACAGGCTATTCATTTGAGTGTTATATTCCACAGGCTATTCATTCTGAGTGTTATACTCATCAGGCTATTCGTTCTGAGTGTTATATTCACAGGCTATTCATTCTGAGTGTTATAATTCACAGCTATATCATTCTGAGTGTTTATCACAGGTTCATATCGAGTGTTATAATTCACAGGCTATTCGATTTCTGAGTGTTATATTCACAGGCTATTCATTCTGAGTGTTATATTCACAGGCTATTCATTCTGAGTGTTTATAATTCACAGGCTATTATTCTGAGTGGCATTAAGTCTTTGAATAATTGATGGAAGGGGGGACAGAAGACAGACAGACAGACAGACAGACAGACGAGCACAGACAGACAGACAGACAGACAGACAGACAGACAGACAGACAGAGACAACAGACAGACAGAAACAGACAGACAGACAGACAGACAGACAGACAAGACAGACCAGACAGAGAGGAACAGAAGAGAGAGGTGAAGAGGGGAGAAAGAGAGAGTGAGAGTGGGAGAAAGAGAGAGTGAGAGAGAAACAGAAAGAGAGAGTGAGAGTGGGGAGAAAGAGAGAGTGAGAGAGACAGAAAGAGAGAGTGAGCAGTGGGAAAACACAAAAATCTTTTTCCACACGGTGTGGTAGTGACAACCCAGGTCTGCTCCTCTCCCCAGCGTTCTACAACTCTATGATAATAGCAGAATAGTGAATATTGTAATAGATCATTAGCATGACGACCTGAACAGGTGACAGCTCTAATTGGCCCACATTGTGACCTCCCACACATCGACAGATGGCAGGACACAGTGTGTGTGTGTGTGTATTACAGTGGTGTGTATCTCCTCTCTCTCTCTCTTCCTCTCTCTCTCTCTCTCTCTCCCTCTCTCTGTGTATTTAAAGCCTCATGATGGATATGAACCAACTACTCTATATTAAATATTTCCGAAGCATGTGAATAATATGTAATATAAAAAGATATCTTTTAAACCTCCCTCCTTAAAAAAAAGAGAAAAGAGTATCATAACGATACAGATTACTGGTCAATTAGGCCTGTTTATATCCTGACTAAAAATCATTTCAGAAACTCTAAAACTGCTAGGAATGATCCTTGACAGACATAAAATAAAAAGCCACAGTAGGATATTAATAGGATTATTTCACCTCTTTCCTCTCTGCCCCTCTTCCTCTCTCTCTTCCCTCTCTGCTACTCCTCTCTCTCTCTTCCTCTCTGCCTCTCTTCTCTGCTCTTCTCTTCTCTCTCCTCTCTTACTCTCTGCTACTCCTCTCTCTCTCTTTCCTCTCTGCTACTCCTCTCTCTCTCTTTCCTCTCTGCCTCTCTTCTCTCTGCCTCTCTTTCTCTCTCTCTTACCTTCTGCTGCTCTCTCTCTCTTTCCTCTCTGCTTACTCCTCTCTCTCTTTCCTTCTCTGCCTCTCTTCTGCTCTCCCTCTCTTCTTCTGTCCTCTCTTTACTCTCTGCCCCTCTTCTCTCTCTCTCCTTGACCTCTCTGCTAGCTGCTCTCTCTCTCTTCTCCTCTCTGCTGCCTCTCTTCTCTCTCTCGCTCTGCTTTCTCTCTCTGCCTCTCTTCTCTCTCTCTCCTCTCTTCTCTTTCCTTCTCCTCTGCTCTTTCGTCTCGCCCTTTTCTTCTCTCCCTCTCTTCTTCGTCTGTCTCTGCTTCTCTCTCCTCTCTCTCTCTCTCTCTTCCCTCTCTGCCTCTCTTGCTCTCTCCGCTCTCTTCCTCTCTGCCTCTCTTCTCTCTCTCTCGCTCTCTCTCCTTTCCTCTCTGCCTCTCTTCTCTCTCTCGCCCCTCTTTCTTCTCTCCCTCTCTTCTCTCTGTCTCTTCTCTTCTCCTCCTCTCTCTCTCTTTCCTCTCTGCCTCTCTTCGCTCTCTCGTCTCGTTTCCTCTCTGCCTCTTCTCTCTCTCTCTCGCTCTCT
>NC_036870.1:19191551-19200627 GCF_002910315.2 Salvelinus sp. IW2-2015
GACACTCTATTCTCGACTGACACATCTCTCACGCACAAGCCAACACCTGCAAGCACACTCATAGCGCTTAACAACGCACAAGGAAACATGCTATTGCATTAACACATCGCACGCACACACAGAGATACATGCACATGCATTAGCACGCCTCACATTGAAAATCTCATTGCCTTATAAACTAATGCCATATTTCAGTGTTCCTTTCAGCACTGCTCGCGTCACCTCTTTCCGTCTTTTCTCTCTTCACCTCTTCTTTTTCTCTTCACCCCTCTTCTTTTTTTCTCCGTTCAAGGCTTCTCTCTTTTCTCTCTTCATCCTTCTTTCTTTTTCCTTCTTCAACCTCTCTCTTTTCTCTCTTCCAACTGCCCTCTTCTCTTTCGCTTCTCAGCCCTCTCTCTTTCTTCTTCCCCTTCTCTTCTTTTCTCTCTTTTCACGACCCTCTCTCTTTCATACTCTTCACTCACCTCCTGTTCGCGTTATCCTTCTTTCACACCTCTACTGCTCTGGCTTCCTCTGCATCTCCACCTTCTCTCGTCTTTCGCTTCTCCGCGCTCTCTCTTTCGTTCTTCACCCTTGTCGGTTTGTCCTCGTTACTCTGTCTTTCCACTCTTGTACACCTTTCTCTCTTTATCTCTTACCTTCTCTTTTCCTCTTATTCACACCTCTCTTTCTCTATTCACGGCCTCGCTTCTGTCTTAGTTTCTTCCTTTTCTCCTCTCTCTTATCCGCTCTATTTCACCCACTCTGTCTGTGCGTCCTCTCTTCACCCTTCCCTGTTCTTTCTCTCTCATCTTCTCTTCTTTCCTCTCTTAGACCCCTGGCTCTTCTTCATCTCTTCACCTCCTCTCTTTTTATCTCTTCACCTCTCCCTCGCTTTTCTCTCTTCAACGCTTCTCTCCTTCTCTATTCACTCCCTCTTCTCTTTCGCTCTACTTCACATACTATACTTGTGTGTTTCTCGCTCTCTCTACGCACCTCTTCGTGCTTTCCCTCTTTTTCACCTCTGTCTTTCCTTCTTCTACGCCGCGAGCGTCTAGTTTTCCTCTCTTCACCGCTCTGTCTTTTGCTGCTTTCCACCACCTCTTCTTTCTGCTCTGTCACCGCCCTCTTTACTCTCTTGCACAGCCTCTGCTTTTTTCTCTTCTTGACATCTGTCTCTTCGTTCATTCACCTCTGTCTTTACCTCTCTTCACCCTCTGTTTTCTCTCGTTTCCCCTCTGTTTATATCTCTCTTCACCCCTCTCTCTTTCCTCTCTTCACCCCTCTCTCTTTCCTCTCTTCACCCCTCTCTCTTTCCTCTCTTCACCCCTCTCTCCATCCATCACGTCACATAAAGTGTTACTACTGTTACAGATTGGTGACTCCCCTACTCAGCCATGTAGACAATGGCTTGGTTGGAACAGTTACAGAGTAAAAACAGGACTGGTATTGTCTCCGGTCAATGGACTGTTATTCATCTAATGTGTGTAAAGAACTAAAGGACTAACTGACCCTGCTACAACACTCTGTGTGTGTGTGTGTTTGTGTGTGTTTGTGCGTGTACGTGTGCGTGTTCGTGTTCGTTTGTGTGTGTGGTAATTTAATGATTAGACGTTGTAAAGCAGTTTGTATTTAACAGCCCATTACAACAGCAGTAGGAGGTCATTAATTAGGCCACGCCCACTTGATGAATACCACAACCCTATAGGAAGGACAATCACCATGGAAAGAGAGAACATAAAAGAGAAAGAGCAAAAAGAATGAACGAGGGATAAGAAAAGAGGTTGAACAACTGAAAAGCATTGAGATGAAATGAATGGTCCATCGTGTATTGTCTGTTTCTATAGTATAAGAAGAAAAAAGAAGGGAAACCTTTTAAAATGATGCAGGGTGAGAAAGGAAGAGTGGGAATAAAGGGAGAGGGGTAGGAAGGAGAGAAAGAGAGAAAGAAAGAAAGGAAAAGGCGATGTTGGGCAGTAAATTGTGGACAGATCTTTAATTACTTCATTACTTCATTACAAGGTGACTTCCATGGGCCAGACAAAATACAATGTCATTATCCTGGCCTGTCCCAGAGTTAGAGTGGGGTCAGACCAACTAGCTCTCACAGTCTCACATCAGAATTAGACGTTTAGCAATGTTTCTAAAACATCAAATTTCAAAGTTGTTCCAAACGTCAAATTTCAAAGTGTTTAATGTTAAGTTTAGGCATTAACCCCCTAAGGTCGATGTCTGCATAATACAAATATCCCCATTAAAATCTGTCAGTTTAAGCTAGACATATCTGTTTTTTTGCCTCGGATGCGTCTCAGTCCACCGCATCCTCCGATGTCGTACTTCCGCGTCTGAGGTGAAAGGTGACGGAGCTAGAGCAGTCTTTGTCCGACCATGAGATGTCCAGAAAATCGGTCTTCTCACAAAATCGTCTGTAGCTTCCGAACGGCCTACAAACTATTATGACCCCTCTATGGAAAGATGAGACTCTCCGTTGCTCTACAACCCCCACAAGCGTTTTGGGACTCATCTGAAATTGGAACAGCCAATCTGCCAACTTCTATCTGTAGCGTCTGAACAGTTTGGGCGCTAAAATGACCCCTCTGTGGAACGTACATGTTGGTTGTTCTGCTCTAGGACGCCACAGGCCTCACAAGACTGGTCTGAAAGTCCCACGGTACCAGTTTTAAAAATGAATGGAAGTATATATGGAGACTGTTTGGTTCAAAAAATTAGGGGTAAATGTAAAATAATCCTGACCTTTCCTTTATGGCTCAGATATAGGTCAGACATTTCACAACAAACTTCCTTTAGATTTCTTTCGGGGACAATCTGTTGTTCCATGTAGGGAATCTGTTATTCAATGCGTTTGTATGGGCTAACAGCAGTAAGGCCAAATGAATCATATCATAAAATAAATTATTATTATTATTCAAAATCAAATAGCAAAATGATCATTGGTATTACCTTCTTAAAACAATTCCGTATAGTTTAGTAGAAGGCCTTGTGTTGTAGGTTATTGTCCTGCTGAAAGGTGAATTCCTCTCTCAGTCTCTGGTGTAAACCAGACTGAAGCAGGTTTTCATCTAGCATAATGCCTGTGCTTATCTCATCCTGTTTCTTTTTATTCTGAAAAACTCCAGAGTATTTGCTGATGTCAAGCATACCCATACCATGATGCAGCCACCACCATGCTTGAACATTTAGAGCCAGTTATTCAGTGATGTGTTGTGTTGGATTTGCCCCAAACATAAGGCTTTGCATTTAGGCCAAAAAGTGTATTCCTTTCCCTTGTTTTGTTGAAATATTACTTTATTGCCCATTTTTATTCTGTATATTTGTATTCTTCCTTTCACTCTGTCATTTACAGCCAGGTCACCCGTGATACAAGTCAGTATTTGATGTCCATCCATGTCTGAGGACTTCGGGAGATGACGTGGAAACCGGCCACCAGGGGCAACAGCTTGCGCTGTTACTTTGAAGTAGGTTTCGGTTTTGCTCTGGCTTTGTGGACGGCAGATGTGCGTAAGCAGCTGCCTCTGATTGTAAAGGTTACAAGTTCCAATCCAGCGATAGAAAGTTATGTTTGCTTTAAGCATAACCTTAACCTCAACCCTTAACCTTAACCATTCGGAGTTAAGGCCTAACTTTAAGATTTCTGCCTAACCTTAAGATTTCGGAGTTAATGCCTTAACTTAACCCTAACCTTAAAAATGTGGAGTTAATTACTAAACTTAAGCTTAAACACTTTGAAATGTGACGTTTGCAATGACTTCAAAATTCGACGTTAGGATGAACGTCTAATTCTGATGTGAGACTGTGAGAGCTAGTTGTCATTATTGTGGAGTCACTAGAATGTTGTTGATCCATCCTCTATTTTCTTCCATCACAAACATTGAACTCTGTAGCTGTTTTAAAATGGCCACTGGCCTCATGGTAACATCTCTGAGCAGTTTCATTCCTGTCCTGAAGCTCAGTTCAGAAGGACGACTGTATCTTTGATGTCTGGGTGGTTTAACACATCATCCACAGGATAATTATTAACTTGACCATGCTAAAATAGATATTCAATGTCTGATTTGTTATTGTTACCCATCTAGTAATCACTGCCCTTCTTGATGAGGCTATCGAAAAAATCTCCCTGGTCTTTGTAGTTGAATCTGTGCTTTAAATTCAATACTTGACTGAGACCTTACAGATGTTGTGTGTATGGGGAACAGAGGAAGGGGTAGTCATTCAACAATTATTTCACACAGAGTGAGTCCATGTATCTTATTATGTAATTTGTTATGCCAAATTTTACTGCTGAACTAATTTAGGCCTAAACAAATGGGCTGAATACTTATGGGTTAAATATCAGTATACAAATGGGCTACATTTTTATTCATCTTAAAATCTTATATAATTTTAAGTAGATTATTTTAAATAGATTGTTGACAAAAAATGCCAATGACATCAATTTGAATTCCACTTTGTAACACAATTTAATGTGAAGAAATCCAAGGTGTATGAATACATTTGCAAGGCACTATATATATATATACACAGTACCAATCAAAAGTTTTGACACACCTACTCATTTAAGATTATACTTTAAAAAAAACAACTCTTTTCTACATTTTAGAATAATAGTGAAGACATCAGAACTATGAAATAACACGTGGAATCATGTAGTAATCAACCAAATTGTTAAATAAATCAAAATACATTTTATATTTTATATTCTTCAAATTTGCCACTCTTTGCCTTGATGACAGCTTTGCACACGCTTAGCATTCTCTCAACCAGATTTACCTGGAATGCTTTTCCAGCAGTCTTGAAGGAGTTCCCACAGGAGTATTTCTCCTGTCTTATCCGGTGTCCTGTGTGAATTTAAGTATGCTCTCTCTAATTCTCTCTTTCTCTCTTTCTTTATTTCTCTCTCTCGGAGGACCTGAGCCCTAGGACCATGCCTCAGGACTAACCGGCATGATGACTCCTTGCTGTCCCCAGTCCACCTGCCGTGCTGCTGCTTCCAGTTTCAACTGTTCTGGCCTGCGGCTATGGAACCCTGACCTGTTCACCGGACGTGCTACCTGTCCCAGACCTGCTGTTTTTCAAACTTCTAGAGACCAGCAGGAGCGGTAGAGATACTCTCAATGATCGGCTATGAAAGCCAACTGACATTTACCCTGAGGTGCTGACTTTGTTTGCACCCTCGACAACTACAGTGATTATTATTATTTGACCATGATGGTCATTTATTAACATCTGGCCATGTTCTGTTATAATCTCACCCGGCACAGCCAGAAGAGGACTGGCCACCCCTCATAGCCTGGTTCCTCTCTACGGTTTCTTCCTAGGTTTTGGCCCTTTCTAGGGAAGTTTTTCCTAGCCACCCGTGCTTCTACACCTGCATTGCTTGCTGTTTGGGTGTTTAGGCTGGGTTTCTGTACAGCCACTTTGATAATATCAGCTGATGTAAAAAAGGGCTATAATATAATACATTTGATTTATAAATTTGATTTGACATATACTGAGCACTTGTTGGCTGCTTATCTTTCACCTGCGGACCAACTCATCCCAAACCATCTCAATTGGGTTGAGGCCAGGTCATCTGATGCAGCACTCCATCCGTCTCCTGCTTGGTCAAATAGCCCTTACACACAGCCTGGAGGTGTGTTGAGGTCATTGTCCTGTTGAAAACAAATGATAGTCCCCACTAAGCACAAACCAGATGGGATGCGCGTATCGCTGAAAGAATTCTGTGGTAGCCACGCTGATAAGTGTGCTTGAATTCTAAATAAAATCACTGACAGTGTCATCAGCACCCCACACCATCAACAACCTCCTCACCTAAATGTGATATTTAAATGTAAACATTTTAATACATTGGCAAAAATGTCTAGGCCCAGTTTTTATTGTCATTATGGGGTATTGTGTGTAGATTGATGAAAAAAAAAGTCAAGCGGTCTGAATACTTTTCTGAATGACTGTATAATAACTATTTACAGGATACATCTAGGATACATGGGGGCATACATAGGATTACAGATTCATTCAGGATACATAGGGTGGCACTAGGGGCACAGCCCCTGTGCCCCTATGGGCATGACTGTACTGCACTCTCTCTACACTCTCTCTGCTACTCTCTGTCTGTCTCTCTCTCTCTCTCTCTCTCTCTCTCTCTCTCTCTCTCTCTCTCTCTCTCTCTCTCATCTCATCATCCTCCTCTCTCTCACACTGACAGGCACTCTCTCTCTACTTTCTAACGTCTCTCTCTACCCTCTCTCTCTACCTCTCTCTCTACCTCTCTCTCTCACTCTCTGTCTCGTCTCTCTCTCCTCTCTCTCTCTCTCTTACACTGACAGGCATCTCTCTCTCTCTTTCTAAGCCTCTCTCTCTACTCTCTCAAATACTACACACTCTTCCTTCGCTTGAAGCGCCGTCTGCTTAAATTGGAAAGTTGTCTTGTTATTCACAGGGCCTCTGATGAGGAGAGGGAATTCTGACGGAAATACTGTCAACTCTCGGAAAGACCTGCACTGAGGATTCGAGGATAAAATAAATGAGCCCTATAGGAGAGTGAAAGGTGTGTGTGGTGTGTTGTTTTGTGTGTGCTGCTTGTATATGTGTTGTGTACTTGTGTGTGGCGTTTAAGTGGTTTTGTGTGGTGTTTGTGTGTGTTGTTGTTGTGTGTTGGTGTGTGTGTGTGGTGTGTGTGTGTGGTGTGTGTGTTTGTGTGTGTGTGTGTGTGTGTGTGTGTGTGTGTGTGTTGTGTGTGTGTGGTGTGTGCTGTGTGTGTGTGTGTGGTGTGTTGTGTGTGTGTGTTGTCTCAGGGTAATTGTTTCTCCAGCCTGCGAGACGAAAGGCTTCAGCAGCCTGCAACACAGCTAGGAGCGGTAATTAAATGATTACTGCCACGTCTGAAAGAGGGAAGAAGAAGAGAGAGAGAAGAACAAGAAAGAAAGACAGAAGGAGGAAGGAAAGGCAGGACAAGGAAGGGAAACGATATGTGTTAGGGGAGCCATTGAGAGAAGAAGAGGAGAAGAGGAGAGAGAGAGAGACGAGTAGAAGAGAGAGAGAGAAGAGAGAAGAGAGAGAGAGAGAGAGAGAGAGAGAGAGAGAGAAGAGAGAGAGAGAGAGAGAGATGAGAGAGAGAGAGAAGAGGAAGAGGAGGAGGAGGAGATGAGAGAGGATACAAGACAGAGAGGAGAGAGAGAATCGAGAAGAGAGGTGAGAAGGGAAGAGAGAGAGAGAGAGAAGAAGAGAGAGAGTAGAAGAGAGAGAGAGAGAGAGAAGAGAGAGAGAAGTAGAAGAGAGAGAGAGAGAGAAGAGAGAGAGGAGAGAGAGAGGAGAAGAGAGAGAAGAGAGAGAGAGAGAGGAGAGAGGAGAAGAGAGAGAGAGAAGAGAGAGAGAGAATTGTGAAGGGAGAAGAGAGAGAGGAGGGAGGAGAGAGGAGGTGAAGGGAGAGAGAGAGAGCGTAATGAGGAGAGGAGAGAGAGAGAGAGGACGAGAGATGAGAGAGAAGGAACGAGTGAGAAGAGAACGGAGGAGAGAGAGAGAAGGAGAGAGAGAGAGAGAGAGAGGGAATGGAAGAATAGGGAGAAAAGGAGGGAGAAAATGGAGAGTTTGTGTCACTGGTTAAGTGACAAATTTGATGCTTATCAATGCTGGTCATTAATACTGGGCCAGCATAAAGCTGCTTTCTAGGTCATATTAGCTCTGGTGATAGAGAGATTAGATTGGTCAGCAACACATCACACAACACAACCACCAACACACACACACACACACCATGCGTACACTTTAACGACTTGGACATCACATTTCACCACACACAACCACACATCATCCAACAGACACATCTTGTATCACACACGACACACACACTAGTCAAACAAGCACCATCACCTACCATCATACATCACTCTTAACTGAACCAACACCACACACCAACAGTGATCCAACACTCGCACATCATCCCGCACGGAATGGACACACACCAAGAATGTGAGCAGAGTCTTGCCAAACCAGTAGTAGGCTAAACTCTCAAAGAAAACCCATTGAGAAGCCCTTCTCAACATCACACGTGAATATCTCTCTCCCCTCTTGTGGCAGACTTAAACCCTCAAAACA
Source organism: Salvelinus sp. IW2-2015 (assembly GCF_002910315.2). NCBI lineage: Eukaryota > Metazoa > Chordata > Actinopteri > Salmoniformes > Salmonidae > Salvelinus > Salvelinus sp. IW2-2015. Next base: position 19,199,643 of record NC_036870.1, read on the forward strand.
GAATTGCCCCTCTCTCTGTGAACAGAGTGGTGTGCTGTGGTGTGGTGTGTGTGTGGTGTGTGTGTTGTGGTGTGTGTGTGTGTGTGTGTGGTGTGGTGTGTGTGTTGTGTGTGTTGTTGTGTGTGTTGTGTGTGTGTGTGTGTTGTTGTGTGTTGTGTGTGTGTGTGTGTGTGTGTGTGGTGTGTGTGTGGTTTGTGACTGGACAGTTCAGCAGCCATACTAATCAGCGAGCGCTCTAAAGAGGGAGAGGAAGATAAGGAAGTCCTCTCCCATTACCCCAAGCCACCATGCTGGGCAGGGCAAGGGGACAGCAACCAGAACAGATGGTACTGTCACCCCCGTACACACACACACACACATAGTAATGGACAGAAAAGAGGAAGTCATTAGCCACTGAACGAGAAGAGAGAGAGGGGAGAGAGCGAGAGAAGAGAGAGATAGAGAGGGGAGAGAGAGAGAGAGAGAGAGAAGGGAGAGTGGTTATTGTGAGACAAATGCGTCATGGTTTAAGTAATTTGGCCTTCCTGTGTCTCAAATATGAAGTTGAATCTGTCGTGCCACACATTACTGCCAGGCAGGAGACACACACGCACAAAATGCAGCATGGTTAGAGAGCCCGGTGACCCTCTTCACTCTCCACGAAGACGCTACTAGCTCTGATCCCAGGTTACCCCATACTGAAATAAATAAAAAAGGACAATAAAAATATTTTCCCCTCCTTTTCTCCCCTGCCTTCTTCCTCCTCATAGTCAATCCATCCTTTGTGTGGTGGAGAGAAAGAGCAAAGTGTTCTGAAGACATGGTGAACTGTGGCTGTGTTTTTATCAGTTAAGAGTAGATGGGTGCTTTCAAAGAGCAGCTAATAAGGACGTGTCCTCTGGTCTAGACCTTCATTTCACCTTGGTTAACAAGATGTGGTTGGTGTGGAAAACAAAGGGTTCGAGTTTATGTGCACCTAGATTGAATGTTTGGAGTAATAATGACC